>NC_068370.1:31271079-31638579 GCF_020536995.1 Dreissena polymorpha
TGCAGAAGCATATTATCCAATCCAAATAATGTAAAACGTCTACGTTTGTAACAATTATAGAGTACTAGCCGAGTTTGGTTTTCGCGACAAGTATTTAAGCACGGCATTCTTTTGGCGAACATATAGGTGTGGGCGGATTCGGTCCACTTTGCTTGCATTTAACCTGCCGTCGTTATGACAATGGCTGTAGTTCCATCATAATCAAACATGCTTTTCATTCCCACCTGAGATTGATCTTATGTAAATGTGCATGTCTAGACAACCACCTGTGCTGAGCGCTGTATCCAGGGAAGCCTGTGCAGAGATGCTAGGGGATTACACTTTCACAGACCTTTAGAATGAGGCCAGAAATATCGCTAATGAGTGAACGAATGTGGTTTTGTTCTGCGATGCTATTTCGCCTTCTTAACCTTTGCACTGACTGTAACGGGCAATTAGAAATTGGGGGTTTCGAGTTTAAGTTGATGATTTGATACATTACGAATCGACCTCAAAATGCGTCTGTGAAATAACGCGAAAGTTTTTTGCCTTATATAATTTTATCACATTTATTTAACGTGAAGCTTTTAGAAAAAAAATCGATTTTTAAACAAAACTGTGTACTAGTGTATTCTAATTCCTCGGCTATAATAAATATTTGGTATTAAGAGTTCAAAACGTAAGTATTTAAGAATGTTTGTTTAATTATCATAATCTCACTAGGTTGTGTCACCAGGACGTAATCTTGACCCGAAGGAATTCGTCAAAATGTAAACATCCTACAAGCGATCTGTATTTTTCCCAAAACATTAAAAAAAATATATATGCGCTGTAGATGTGATCGTGACAATGGGTTAGGGGCGCATCTAGTTTGCAGGGATTTTAACCCATTTATGCCTAGTGGACTCTCCCATTCTTCTAAATTGGATCAATTTATTTCCAAAATTAGGGATGTCTAGTATATTTATTTCTATATTTAGAATATTTCTTACAGGAATATATTTAAGCAAACAGCGCAGACCCTGATGAGACGCCGCATCATGCGGCGTCTCATCTGGGTCTACGCTGTTTGCCAAGGCCTTTTTTACGCTAGGCATAAATTCTAAACTATTTTTATTCGCAGTTGATGACTACTTGTTTGCTTTTCACATTTATTTAGTGTTTAAAATTTACGGTTTTTATTACTTAATTTCGTGAGCATAATTGCATGATCACACTATCCTTATATTTAACTCACCTTGGCATATCAGGCGACGTATATCATGTGATTTTCATTTAAAAAATTGTTCACATATTGTCGGGAGATGTTATTGTCAACTGAATAATTTAGAAAAAAAAGCGCACTGATAACCCATTCATAAACGATCACGCTCCTCACTTTGGCATGATGGTCTGAAAATTATCAAATATACATAAAAAATAATATGTTTGGTAGTCAGTCGGATATTAAACAACGATTTAAACTTCTGAGGCGTACGAACTCAACAACGAGTGCCTCCAATATTAAACTGTGCACTCAACACAGGCTAACCAGGGACGACACTTTAATTGAATTTTTCGTTTAAATGGGGTGTTTTCTAAACGAAAATTCAGTCAATTCGGAAAGTGCCATCCCCGATAAGCCTGTGCGGACTGAACATGCCGCTAACGCCGACACTTTACGCTAATGCATTAAAACCAGTATTCACAGAACGCGACTCACACATTCTATCGTGATCAAACATCATTCAGAATAGCGAACATAATTTTGCCAACGCTGGCAACTGCCGGTTTCCCAAAAATTACGTTTTTTAAAAACATGTTCTGATGTTTATATGTACAATTAAAATGAGAAACTATGTTGTATTATGCTGTGCCCAGTTTCGTCACTTCTGCTGTGTTTTTATTTTTGAGTAGTTTTATCATTCTCATTTTCTTCCTTGTCTTTATGAAGTTCGTAAAAAATATTTTATTATAAAATCAGTTGAGGTTAAAATAAATTGTTGATGCAAGCATGCAATGACAATCTTGCGAATTTAATACATGTACATTCAGTTCTCATATCGGTTTTAGTTCTGTTTGTTTGTTTGTTGTTCTCGCTTTTTATTACTTAAAAATTGGTCTACTATATTAAATGTTGTCAAATCGTTTTTAATGTAATCATGTTCAAATTGAATGTTCGCTCGGCATTTAAGTGTTCAACTGTCGCATGTTGATGTAAATTGACGCGTATATATTTTTTTATAGCGTTGATTGTTGTGTGCCATTCTAAAAGGGAGACCGTTGACATTCAATATGTCTTAACGGACTCCGTATTGTTCTAACAGGTTTCAAATCAAACGATCGGCGCGTTTCAATTAGCTGTTCAATATGTATATGCATCGTGCGTTTTAAGATTATTATTTGTTTATGAAATATTTATTTTAAGACGGATAAGTATAAATAATATGTATCACGAAGTAAAGTATTGAACAAATGAATCGATAAACGAATAAATGATTGACAGAATTCACGTTACATTTAAAATTAATCCGTTATGCTGTTTTACGACATGTATATTATTCTATCGGAATATATCGTTTTGAAATCCACCATATATACTATACCTTCGTTCAACCTATATGTACCATACGTGAACTTTCCCCATGAGCTGATGAAATCTCAATGAAAATGCCTCAAGTAAAACATAGCTGAGAATAATTGGATTATGTTATATGTAAATATTATAACTATCTATTTTCATAATAGCGTGGGAATATAAGTTTATTCAGCCAACATGAAACAGTTCGCTTGTCGGATCTCATCAGTGCGTCTCTTTGATAACATCCGAAGTAAAACCGTCTGGTTAACTGGCTAAAAAAACTTTGATGAGCTTGACTGGAAACAAAAAGAAAAAGAATGGATCTAACTCGAGCAAAACTTGTAAACTAAGCAGCGTTCTGTGAACGCGGGGCATACGCATGTGCATTTAATGACGTCCATGAGCTGCCTGTGCAATCCGCACAGGCTAATCAGGGACGACACTTTCCGCCTAAAGTGGATTTTCGCTAAGAAGAGAATTCCTTTAAACGAAAAATACCATAAAGGTGGAAAGTGTCGTCTATGATAACCCATTGCGGCCTGAACTCGCTAATCTGGGACGGCATTTTCCGCGCGTGTATTAAGTCGGGTTTGCCATGAGCGAGGCTCAAATATATTTCCGTGGCCATTTTACTTCAGCACTCGATTAAACATGACAAAATATGGTTTTCAACTTGTGTTGTCATTTGTTTCTATGTTATATATTTGTTCAAAGCTAATTTAGCAACAATGATTTATCGTACATGATTTATGCGGTAAATAAGAATACAAATTTCATACGCACTATAATAAGTCAACATTTAGTTTTTTCGTATTTTTCCAAAATTCTGCTACGAGCCCATACATGAATATCTCCAAATACAACAAAATACAACAAAAAATTATCTATTAACTTTAATCATATTCCCACTATAATTATTTTATGTTCGTATATATGTACGTGTATTATTTCTTAACCAAGCTGCACCAATTTCTAGTTTTTAACGAGTGAAGATGTTTTCCAAACATCGCGTATTGCATCTGATTTGTTTTTACTTGATAACATTCAATAGTGTTTTGACATTTTCACCAATTTAAACAATACATGTACACCAAATTCTGAACTACCACTGTATAAATAAATGTGGTTAGCGCATTTATTATCTTAACATATATATTTCACAATACAGTAAATGAATAAATATATAAAGAAATAATTAATTTATTAAATTTGTTATTTATTTATTTATTTGTGTATTTATACTATTCAATGTATTATCAACATTAATATGGCAAATATTACAAAATCAAAAATACAACAAATATGAACGCAGACATTAATAACAATATTTAGTCGATCAAACAGACGTGAGCATATTATTGTAGTGATTTTGCCAAACAGGAAAGGCCTTATGTGTCCCCTAACATCGCCGAAAAACAGTAAGAGCAGGTAGGTCGGCTAAACAAATCGTGTTTTTTTTTACAATTCCGTTCTTTTGTAGGATTGTGCAATGGCATGTGGGAATCTTTCAATTCTCTTTGTACATTTATGTCGTTGTTTTAATTTTTGTATTATTGTTAATTTACTGTTTAGTGAATAAATCTTTAAATAATCAATTTTGGTCAAAAACAACCCGAAATACCAAATTGAGAACGTTTAGGAACGGCAAAAAAAAAAAAATGCGTGTGTCGTGTTAGGGAAAACAAAGAACTGTTAACGCATGCGAGAAGTCGGAACTCGCCTATAGTAATAAAATGCTATCTTTGCGATGAAATTTAGCCCATTCATGCCTAGCGTCTAGAAAAAAGGCCTTGGCAAACAGCGAAGACCCAGATGAGACGCCGCATTATGCGGTGTCTCATCTGGGTCTGCGCTGTTTTCTTAAAGGAATTTCTGTAAGAAGTATTCTTAATATAGAAATAAATAAACTAGACATCCATAATTTTGGAAATAAATTGATCCAATTAAGAAGGATGGGAGAGTCCACTAGGCATAAATGGGTTAAATTAAGTTATGAATCAATACTGCACTAACATAATTTATACACTATATGCATTATACCAATCAAATGCATCGTAAGGAAATGAATGTATATGTGATATTGTTGTGTACTTTAAACTCCAAACTCATCTCGCGTACTGTTTGAAAACTGTTTTTGTTTTCTTTCTAATAGATACGAGTGGATACAAAGGTGATGTAAATTTGTTAAGCACCATGTCTCATAAATCGCGTTCTCATCTTGGTTTTATCTTAATTTCTGATAAATGACAACCAATTTACTTAATTGCACAAACGAGAACAGTGGCACGGGTCACGGACCAAATCTCTCGTGCGACCATAAATCCCAATTTACCCGTGCATATCGTGTACATAAATCAGGGTAAATAATTGAATCACTTTGTCAAAGCCTGACGGGCTTATCGGTGCTGCGAAAAGACTTGAAGGCAGTTTGAAAGATAAATTAGCGAATGAGCTGCACTATTGAGTAGTGTACTGCAAACGTAAGGTTTTATTATGCGGGGAGAGATTTTGAGATCTGAAATTTGTTTCGATTACCACTAGCTTCTTTGCGCCTTTCCGATCGCAATTTTGTGAATTGTTGGATAATAATTTACCAAAGATCATAGTTTTCGCAAACATCAGAAGTAAATTGGATTTTATTTTTCACTTTATTCGCTCTCTTAATGGGGAAGAGCGCGCAGCAATAAAGAAGTGGACATTGTGTCAATATTAACTCAAGATTTTCTATGCAAAACCTCAAATAATGCCCTAAGTAACTTAACTTAGAATGTAAATGGTCCTTCAAAGGAACCTCGTGTAGATTTCCAGCGGAATAGATATACACTGCAAGTAAAATGTGCCAATTAAGACTTTCATATATACGATAACTATTATCTAGATTTTAAAGGGGCCTTTTCACAGATTTCGGCATGTCCTGAAGTTTGTCATTAAATGCTTTCTATTGATAAATGTAAACATTGGATCTAAAAAGCTCCAGTAAAAAATCAAGAATAAATTTTTTTAAAAAGAAGGTTACCCTAAGCAGGACTCGAACCCCTGACCCCTGGAGTCCTGGAGTAAAATGTCTGTGCATAAGACCACTCGGCCATCCTTCCTTTTAATATGAACGACGTATTTTTAGTTGGTCGCGTTAGCGGCCGACTAAATTTACAGAGCATATTTTGCAAATCAGTATGTGCTTAGAAGCCTTAGCTACGGTAAGAACCGCAACTCACTCTGCTAGGGACGATTACCGCTGCCTGTCTGCAGCAGACGACAAATGATTCTGCTCTAGCAGTGAGTGTATATACCAAATTGTAAGACGACATTGGCCAGTCTAGTGTTTATAATTGAAATCTGTACATATTGGCTGCTTTCAGGGAAAACGGGGCTTAATGCACGTCAAATAAGATTAGCCTGTGCACACTGATTAGCCTGTGCAATGCGCACAAGCAAAACAAGGACGACAACAGCGAACAACTTCAGTGTCTTCAGCGCTTTGATATACTTCATATAAGCAATCATCGTAGTTTCACAAAATATAACGACAACAACAGAACTCTCCAAATTATTCAATCGTTTCGCGTTGCAACGCTTTATAATTTTCAGGTTTTTAAATCGTCAAAAGATGCATATAAAGGCTATTTTACAGCATGGTAAATGTTGAGTATTACGGTTTCCTCACAAATATCATAACTAAAACGAAAATTTGCGAATATGAAACAAATTTTTTCAATTTTGTCAATTCACCAAAACGTGAAAAGGCCCCTTTAACGCGTGGTGTGTGAACACTTTTGAGTAATTTACAGAACATATGCCCGTCTTGTTTTTTTCGGATCTCGTCTCCTAAAGTATATTGTTAACAATGACCTGACATAAACATACGTTGTACTTGAGCAACGCTTCGGGAAAACGGGGTTTAATGAATGCACGTAAAGTGTCAACCCATATTGCCCTGTGCAGTCCGCGCATGGACGACACTTTCCGCATAAACTAGATTGTCGCTTTAGAGGAGACTTCCTTTAAACGAAAAATCGCATGCGTACTGTATGGGCTATTCTCGGACGACATTTTACACACATGAATTAAGCCCCGTTTTCCCAGAGCGAGTCTTTTTGTTGTTTGTGTACGCCACTTGAACATTTCAAGGGATATCACTCATACAACATTGGATTGGAGATGGGTACAGTATTGCTGTCCATTCCCGAATTATCCAATCTTCTTTTAAGTGGTCTCGTACGATGACGTATAGACATGTACAGAATTTACTTAATTTAAACACTCGATCGGGGATTAATGCGATTAAAAAGAGCTACAAACAATATGGAGACGCCGTGCGCCTCACATGCGAGAGCTCCACCTCTGTGCTACCTTACTGATTACCTTTTTACTGCTTAAGGACATACCATTATTAACTTAATATTCTCTACCCGAAACTTGGGGATAGCGTTATTTAAACTCATATACTTACAGTCAAATCTCACAGTTTTACAAGTTGAACACAGTTGGCTTCATAAGAACTTAAATATGAGTATTAATGGATAAATTAACACAGTAAAACGCATTGAATTTCGAATGATAAAAAATTAACAGTATCAAACAATCATACATATATAAATGTGTGATTTACATGGCAATTATTGTCTTGAAACAATGTAGAATCTACTATTATCTGAAGTTGTCGATATCGTTTATGTGTATTTTTTATATGTGTATTTTGTGTGTATAATGTTTGAAAGCTGCTTATGCCATTAAAGGGGCCTTTTCACAGATTTTGGCAGATATTGAAATTTGTCATTACATGCTTTATATTGATAAATATAAACATTGGATCTAAAAAGCACCAGTAAAAAAACAAGAATACAATTAAAGAAATAATAAAAGTAACCCTCAACTGGGATCGAACCACTGACCCATGGAGTAAAGATCTAACACTTAGACCACTCGGCATCCGTGCTCATTCACAGAAGGATGTATTTTAAACTTTATATAAGCAATTCTCGTAGCATCACAAAATATAACGACAATAACAGAACTCTCCAAATTATTTTATCGTTTCGCGTTGCAACGCTTTATAATTTTCAGGTTTTTAAATCGTCAAAAGATGCATATTATGGATATTTTAGAGCATGGTAAATGTTCTGTATTACTGTTTACTCACAAATATCATAATTAGAACGAACATTTGCGAATCTGAAACATTTTTTTTAATTTGTCCATTTACCAAAACGTGATAAAATATCTACAAATATATAATTATATCATGTTGTGAGATAAATGTCGAATGTTGAATAACCGCGTTTGGCTTATTGAGGAAAAAACCTTTGGAGATGCGGGGGATTGCACCCCGGGCCTATCACATGCAAAGCGAGCGCTCTACCACTGAGCTACATCCCCTCAGAGGTGCAGATGTTGAAACATATTAACAGTACGATATCGGCTGTAACATGTCTGTATAACGACGTTATAAATAAAATAGTCCGGTCAATTTCTTTAATTCCAAATAACTTACAAATAAACAAACATAAAACAAGATCATTATATAAGTTCAAAACATACATAATTAGACAATTGTGTGTGATACGTGACAATGAATTGTAGATCTACGTATAATCTTAAGTTTTAAAAAGCGCTCATGGTTGTTGTAGTGATGATTTTGAAGGTGTTAACCAATGTATTTGTTCACATACCTGGTAAACAATTAGAAATTTCAGAGCACGCGTCAGTTCATTGTCTTAATAGATGTATCAATGTTACCCGTGATGAACGTCTGTATTTACTAAGTTTGCTTTGGTATGTTGGAGTGTGGGTGTTGGGGTTGGTATATATATATGATGGCAGAAAATAGATATGCCGAGTATTGAACCTCTCACTTGCGATGCGATTACTCTACCGAGATATGCCCCCCCCCCCCCCCCCCCACACACACACACAGTTATTATCGATGTTACACGTAATTATAACAACGTTGGAAATAAAACAAACCTTTCAATTCCTTAAAATAATTGAAACATTTACGAATTTATATGAAATATTGGCAGTATCAAAAAATTATACATATATGGCAATAATTGTCTTGAAACAAACGAAGAATCTACTGTAATCTGCAGATGTCGAATCGTTTATTTTGAACATATGTTTATTAGGTTTGTATAATGTTTGGACGATGCTTATGTCATCAAATGTGGAATGTTGAATATCCGCTTTGAGCAAAAACAAACACAAAAAACCTTTGGAGATGCGGGGGATTGAACCCCGGGCCTATCACATGCAAAGCGAGCGCTCTACCACTGAGCTACATCCCCTCATTATCACATCGATCGAAACAATTCGTCTGTAACCTGTCTGTATAACGACGTTAGAAATAAAATAGACCGGTAAGTCAAATAGGCAATACAACTTACAAATTAACAACCGTAGAACAAGGTTTTTACAAAAATTCAATAATAATTAAATATAGTAATCTGTTATACAATTGTGTGAGATACATGGCTATGGATTGTAGATCTACGAATAGTGTAAATTGCGGATAATGATTGAGAAGGTTAATAAATTACACGTTCCCTGCAAGAACTTTTGAATTACTGAACACGTCTCAGTTTATTGTCATATAACTTGTGTCGATGTTGCTACAGGTACACGTCTGTTTTCACTAAGTTTGGGGGATGGGGCCTGATGTGGGGTTGGTGTTGGGCTGGGTACGTATATATGAATGCATAAAATATTACAAAAAAATATTGGAGATGCAGGGATTGAACCTGGGGCCTCTCACTCTCGATGCGAGCGCTCTCTCTCACTTAGCTACATACATCCCATAACCTGGGGCCTCTCACTCTCGATGCGAGCGCTCTCTCTCACTTAGCTACATACATCCCTGGGGCCTCTCACTCTCGATGCGAGCGCTCTCTCTCACTTAGCTACATATATCCCATAACCTGGGGCCTCTCACTCTCGATTCGAGCGCTCTCTCTCACTTAGCTACATACATCCCATAACCTGGGGCTTCTCACTCTCGATGCGAGCGCTCTCTCTCACTTAGCTACATACATCCCATAACCTGGGGCCTCTCACTCTCGATGCGAGCGCTCTCTTTCACTTAGCTACATACATCCCATAACCTGGGGCCTCTCACTCTGGATGCGAGCGCTCTCTCTCACTTAGCTACATACATCCCATAATTTGGGGCCTCTCACTCTCGATGCGAGCGCTCTCTCTCACTTAGCTACATACATCCCCGGGGCCTCTCACTCTCAATGCGAGCGCTCTCTCTCACTTAGCTACATACATCCCATTGTAATTGCAGCTGATGTAACATGTCAATATATCCATCCATGGACGTTCGTAATAAAATAGACCGGTCAATTCCTTAAAATGCACGACAATGGCTAATTAACAAAGTCATATTGAATAATGACATGATAAAAGATCTACAAATATAAAATTATATAATTTCGTGAGATAAATGGCAATAATTGTCGTGGATCTACTGAAAATCTACTATAATCTTAAGTTGTCGATATTGTTTATTTGTGTTCAAGGTAATTCCACATGAGCAATATGGAATTACAGCACATGATGCCAATATATTGTTTTATTTAGCACCAGTCTGGTGTTTTTTATTCTAAATGTCTTTATATATTAGATTATTTATTTATTGTTTGAGGGGTCGGGCAGGGTCGGTCAAGAATGTGCAGAAAAAGAGTAAAACCAATATGCCGGTTGAACACGGAGCCTCTAATTCGCGATACGGGTCCATGTGTTAAATAGCCTTATTTGTGTCGATTAAACTATGGAGTAAAAGCGCTTAAACATGTGTTAACTTCATTAAACGTGAAATATGTGTAAGTTTGTGTTGAATATTCGAAACGGTCATGAAATGTCGAATGTAACATAATCGCTTATTGGGCGCTAAAAGAATTGGAGATGCGGGGGATTGAACCCCGGGCCTATCACATGCAAAGCGAGCGCTCTACCACTGAGCTACATCCCCGCCCGTTCTGTCAAGGTGTACCATGTTTATATAAAGAGTTTGAAATAAAATAGACCCGTGCGTTTTCCTACCATCCCTTACCATTGATGTAACTTACAAATGACCAAATATGGAACAGCCGCATTATAAAAGTTCAATAAATATATGATTATACATGTGTATGAGAAACATGCCAATGAATTGTATATTTACGTAGAATCTTTTGTTTAAACGTTTATTGTGACTGAAATGATGATCGTTATTGAAAAGGTGTCTATGTTGCTAATCATTAGTATATGCTGTTGTTGTTGTTTTTTTGTTTGTTTTAGGGGGGGGATGGTTTATTTAAGTGGTGGTAGAAAATGGTATAAAACTTGGAGATGCCGGGGATTGAACCCGGGGCCTCTCACTTGCGATGCGAGCGCTCTACCACTGAGCTACATCCCCTTACGATACCATGCGAAGTAACATGTGAATATAACGATATTTAAAATATAATACACCAGCCAATGCCTTAAAATACATGCCTCTTTGAAATTAACGAAAGTTTATGAAATAAATGTGTTATAAAAGGTATATAAATATATAATTGAATACTAGTAATCATGGGAGATTCATGGCCCTTCGTAACATGTACTATAATCTGAACTGTCGCTATTGGTTATTGTAAAAAGTGTGTTATTTTAAAAAGCTGATTATGCCATTCATTATCTATGTTGAATTACCGCTTGAAGTTTATATTGAGCTTTATTTGATTTATTTTATTTGTTTTTAATATTTAAGCGAAAAAAAAATTGGAGATGCGGGGGATTGAACCCCGGGCCTATCACATGCAAAGCGAGCGCTCTACCACTGAGCTACATCCCCACACAATTCATGTTTTGGCAATATAGCTATTTAACGATATCGGTTGTAACATGTGTTTTGTAACACTGCGCGGAAAGACTGGCTTCATGGGCTTATGCCTTGAAATCGTTGGACATTATCACAGCACAATTTAATAAGATCAATAAATATGTACACATTTGAGAGTTAGGTTACACTGAACTGTCGTAGATACAGGCAAAATCTTCTATATTCTGACTTTTTGATAGCGTCAATTGCGGCAGTTGTGATAATTAATGATTGTGAATGAAATGATCATGCCTTATTGATTTAAGCCACCTATAGCGATACTCATATGTCAATCAAATGTTTTCATGTTTTATCCTTATATGGCAACATTAGATAGGCGTACATCTACCTGTAAAAAAGTGTTACCCAAAAATCGGTGGAATACGATACATGTAAGGAAATCCTCTGATTGGATGACGTGTGGGAATTCCATGGTCATTTAATAAGGATCGAAAAGAGAAAGCAATTTGAATATCCTTATTATAATAGTCAGGCCCGTTGTATTCAATTTGAATGCACGTCATTTTACCTTTAATATTTTTTCCGTTTATTGTAGCTTTTGGGTTTTGGTTTCAAAGGATAGAGATTGCATTTGTAATTTAACGTTTTATTGTAAAATACGAATTCCCCACGTAGATCCTCTTACATGGGAGGCAACTCACGCCGTTGAGGAAATTCCCATTTTGATTGGTCAATATTTAGAGGATGCTACCTATGCTCCAAATATGGAGTCCGACAACAACAAATTGCCCAAGTTGAAAACACTACGCCATTAACAAAGTGCTGTTAGTGTAAAGGTTACCGAAAACTAAATAATTTTCATTATAATTATATAATTGATCTATAAACTCATATCTCATATTGCAGAAGGAGGACTTATCTTAATTGTATTTACAGAATAATATCGACACCACAATGTGATGATTTAGAAAATCTCCGTAAAATGACCATGGTATGTGAAAGAAGTTTCGAATTCACTTCTTCGGATTTTACGAAAACTTGATTCTTTATTCTATACATGGTAAGCTTCGTTTTACCGGTGTGTGCTTATCGTAATTTGCGGAATTGTATTTGAGCCAGATAAAGTTTTGGCAATGGAAACTTTTGGGTTGTTCGCCAACTTTTTTGGGTTTCTTTGCCAGAACTAATTTTCAAAATGGCTGCCGTATCAAGTCTTGACGTGATTTTGCATCGTTTCTAGGTATTTGCACTGTTAATACTTATATTTAACGAATAGACATGCCTGTATATAGTAAAATACTTCGTGCATAAGGTATATATTTTATGTAAATAACGGATATGCTTGGGATATTATAAAACAAATCGCAATATCTGTGCAAACATACAGGTAAAATTTTTGTATCGCTTAGATCATTAAAAAGTATTTATTTGTCAGTTGTAGTTTTACTTTCTGTTTATAATTATTAAACGTTTACATGTTTTGTTAGAATGAAGATGTGGACCCATATCACACATCATCTGTCCACTTAATTTAAGGTTCTATGCTGTGCACATTAGTATTGTTACTGATAATGACATATAATGATCAAGGCTATGTCACTTTCTTTCTACATTTACCAGTGTTGGCCATCGTTCACTGTCAAGGTTTCCTAGGTTTCCATGGGGCTCATACTGCAGAGCAATGGTTTAGTCTTGATACCCAATTATATTCTCAGTTATAATGTAATGCAGGTGTTGCAAATACACACAGTGTCAGGAGTCTCCCTAAAAAGTTAATGGTAGAGATTTGATTTCTCTGCCTTTGAGCTAACTTTTTTTCTTTTTAGCTTATGATTGCTTAAAAAATAGTTTATGAACAGTAAAAGATCTGTACAAGGATGAAGACTTTCGGTTACGCTAGTAAGGCTCATTGTCGACCTGAAATGGCCCACAAGTCACCCGGGGATGACTAGAAGCTGCTTCATGTCACCCTGGGCTGACTTCAAGCCAACGCGAGTCACCCCCGGGTGACTAGAATCAGCTTCATGTCACCCCAGGATGACATGAATCGGCTTCTAGTCACCAGTGTATTTTTTTATCAAACGGCAACACATCCGGGTATCTCATATAGGCTATTGTGGCTTTTGAATATATTTATTGCATGCAATTTAGTTTTTTTAGACATTAAGCCCTACTTTCGTTTTTGTTGTATTTTGACACAAATTCTCTAGCATCTGACCGACCAAATCATGAATTTTTTGTTGAAAAGTAAAATTGTTGCTGATGGTGACTTGATTCTGATTTCGAGGGTGACGAGTGTTGTCTTGAAGTCACCTTAGGGTGACAAGACTCAAGAGTCGGCTTCTAGTCACCCCTTGGTGACTTGTGGGCCATTTCAGGTCGACATTGACCCATTGAGCCCAAGTAAGGTGGGGGATGGACATTTTCCTTCCTCTCATCAAGTTATGAGGTTAACAAATTGAGAGGGCTTTTTGTATTCTATATCAGTAGCAGAATATAGGCTAGTTCTGGCTACCATAACTTTAAATGTCGCTTTTTATGATTTTTGACTGGCGCGATTTTAAAGTTATGGACCAACCCCATTAGGTTAGTCAATCAAAAATTCCCGAAAAGTTTACAGTTGACAAAGACCGGTCCAAAACAGCTTTTGAATGCAGTTATTGGCCTAAATCAACCACTTGATCGGAAAGATTGACATTTTTCACATTTAACTGATATATTCATTAACAAAATACTATCCTAAACATTTGAAATTAATCTTTTCTGCTCTAACATATCGAGAAAAACAGCGATGAGACGAATTTTTTTTAATGAGAATCTCCCGAGATTTCACGGTCATATGACGTTATTGCTATTTTTAGTAACATACCACATGCTCAAGTGTTTTCACATTCAGAATGACGTGTTCCCGTATTTGACATTATTCTTGCTTGTTTTATAAACAAATTTTAGTGTAAATACAAACTCAAAATAAAAATTATTTAAAATTACCTGATTCACTTTGAAATCAGTCTTTTAATCCACTAGATGTAAGTTGTTTATCACAAATAATAGATTTCAGAAAACAAATTAATGTTTACAATTTCAGCAAAAAATGTCGTGGTAAATCCGAAAGTATCCCAATGAAAACTCGTCACGTGACAAAGCGACAATGGCGTAAAAATTGTGAATTTCAGGCTGATGAGAGTTATTTTCATTCTATTGTAAGATGCATTTAAAACATTTGAACCTTAAAATATGCCCCGATGCAGTAATTTATAATCATTCGCCAATGCATTTACAAATATATCCAAGGACCAAGAAAATTAACTGTCTTTGATTGATAGCGTGACATAAATATGTTACGACTCTGGTTGACTTTCGATATGGGTTTTGTTTCAGTGTATAGGTCTGTCAATACTTTATAAATTGTTCGCTGAAGTTTCTTAAGCTTAATATAGGCTAGATACCTGAAGAAAATGTTTTTGAAATGGTGCAATATCACCTATAAAGGCCACATTGAAACTTACCCACGGATATATCATTTGTTGTATCAATTTACACCATGTAAGTCCTCCCCAAATTTGGCTTTCAGGCTAAATTCTTTCCCATATTTGAAGGCTAGAACGCCTTACCTAGATCCCAATTTGCAGGGGTCAGTGATTCATTTTGCCGTACGTCCGGCGTGCCAGATGCACGTTTTTTTTCTGGGGACGCATCATTCTCAAACATGTGCGTTTTCGGGACGCATTGTTTAAAAACTCTGGTTTTCAACATTGTCAAAGTTGTACATGATACCGAGTATGATTCGTGGATATAAGCAAAACACATGTCAACACCGTTTTGAAAAGTAGAACGGAAGTCACATTACTACATTGGGAATGGAGTACGCGTATTTTGATTGGTTGAAATATATCAATTATCCAATCAGTTACGGCGTTCGTTGGGCGATTAATTTGCTGTCCCGGATGGTAAACAAAGAAAATGCAACCGAAAAAGCTTTTTGAAATTGATCCTGAACAATTTAAACTCGCTGTGTAGATATTTATCGATAACACAGCCTCGATGTAAACTATGTGGTTTAAATATGAAGAATAAACGGCGGAAAACACAGTTTGCGTTCGTCTGTTGTGAGCGCAGACACTTATTATTTATTTAGTAAAGCGATGTTATTATACTTTTCTGGATTGATTGATCAGTGTTGGTGTTTCTTTAGTGACAATTAAAGGGGCCTTTTCACAGATTTTGGCATTTTTTTAACTTATTCATTAAATGCTTTATATTGATAAATGTAAACATTGGATCGTAAAAGCTCCAGTAAAAAATTAAGAAAAAAAATAAAAAAAGGAAAAAAACATTGCCCGGAGCAGGTTTCGAACCAGTGACCCCTGGAGTCCTGCCAGAGTCCTGAAGTAAAAACGCTTTAGCCTACTGAGCTATTCCGCCGAGTACACATTCTTGACGTATTTATACCTTATATAAGCAATCTTCGTAGTTTCACAAAATTTAACGACAAAAACAGAACTCTCCAAATTATTCAATCGTTTCGCGTTGCAACGCTTTATAATTTTTAGGTTTTAAAATCGTCAAAAGATGCATATAATGGCTATATTAGAGCATGGTTAATGTTCAGTATTACTGTTTCCTCACAAATACATAACTAAAACGAAAACTTACGAATCTGAAACAACTTTTTTCAATTTTGTCAATTTACCAAAGCGTGAAAAGATCCCTTTAAAATTTGCAATTTCTGAAATAAATAGCATCTTTTATTTGTATACGATACATACATAATAGTGATACAGGTCGTACAGTATTCCGTCCTATGTTAAGTAGAATGTAAGTACATATGACAACACAGACATCTGCTATTTATACTGCAGGATGTGAGAGACGTTTTTCTATACAGAATAAGGTCTTGACCAAATTCAGGAACAGGTTAACTGTAGGGAAAGAAGGCAAACGCATGAGTGTGAAGTTGTGCAATTTTGCCCTGAATGAATTTGTGGAAAAAGCTTTCTCTGTTTGGAGAAAAAACCAAGGAGAAGGCTATACACCTTAAATACAGTATGAGTGTTGTTACACTAAATCTGTATTGAAGTTGTTAACCTTTTGAACAAAGGAGAAATTGTATTTTGTCACACTGTTTGAAAGGGCTAATTTTGACCAAAAAATTTATTAACACTGGTCATCCAATTTATTAAAAGTCTAGTCAGTCCAAATTGTTAAAGATGTTAAAAGTTCTCTGTTTAAGATGTTGTATGTTTCACTGTTTAATATTAAAAGTAGAACAAATAAAGATTTCACTTGCTATAACTATATTTCTGTTTTTAGCTGTAAAATTGCATAATTTAAAAGAGCCCCTGGCTAAGGTGTATCATGTTAAGTAGATTATTTGTAACGAATTTACAAAGACACAATCTGGGACCCATTGTTTTCAGTTTGGACCTATTGTTTAAAAATATGTGAGTCCCAGAGACTCATTGATGTAGATTTCAAAATGAATCACTGAGGGGTCATTGCTGAGGTTTGTGTAAAATAATAAAAATGGGACGTGCAGTAAGGCAGATTCGTAAGTGTTTTAAAGCTCTCTGCATATTAACTGGCAGAATTACCTTCATATTGCACTAGAAGCATTTTTGTAAGTAGCCAAGTCATTTGCTGTTGTTTCCTAATCTTTCAATCAAAACTGTTCTTTGAAAAAATTTTGGTTATTTGCTGATTTTTTCGGAAATGGATACATACGGAAGAAAATGAAGATTATCAAAAGAAACAAACAACCCTCACAAAATCTCGGTGATTGACAAATGAATGAAAAACTAATTTAAATTTGAATGGCTTGAAACAATAAATCAGAAAGCCATACATGTTTCCAAATGGTTAAAATCGACACTCATGGCAAAGTGTCTCCCATGATAAAAAATCTTCTTAAATTGTAAAAAGCTCTCAAAATCTTACAGACTTCACTAACATAATTGTTATCAGTCATCATTACATGCTCACATCAGGCAGAAATATGTAAATGAATATTGTACAATTATGAAAAAAGCTCAATACTTATAAAAAGCCTTTACTGCCATTGATGGTTATATAAATTATGAGGACTAAAGATGTATTGTTACGAAACAAATATAATTGCGCAACAGAGTTTTATAATAACTTAATAAGTTAGTATACAAACACCCTTGTGGCAACCCTTATAGCTCTACAATTCAACATGTGCAAAATACTCTGTCATGGTTTATATTGTATCCAGCTTTCCTTCTAGCCATTTTGTCCTTTCATATGTACACATCTTTGTTGTGGGAGGCTTGTACAAATGACACATCACCTGACCCAGAGGCTTATAACAGCTCTGTAAACATATTTTGTCGGTTAAAAGGCAAAATGAATCATGCATCTTCTAGTTAGTATGATGATAAGCCATTCTGGCTTCAGTGTAAAGGTTGCATACATACATGGGAACGCTTGACACTGCATTCTCAATCATGCAGGTATCTCTGCACCACACCTGTTCTTTTACTGTTCAGTCTCATACCTGGAGATCTAGTTGCTATCTATCTTATCTTGGATGGTCTTTTTTGGTGGATACCATGGGAAGTTAAGGATCTCTAACATATATAGCATAAAATACAGGTATATGTTCTGATAATAGTATACATGTAGTTTCAGGTACATGTACCTGTTGAAGGTATATCCAGCAATTGTTTTCCTTCTTTATAAAATACCGGAAAACAGCACTTTCCCAATGTGGTAAAAACCCAAAATTTCCCAATTGCTGTCCGAAAAAGTTCCCAATTAAAGGTTTTCAAAAAAAAAATGAATGTATTGTTTTAAGTGAATTAAATGCAACATTTAGTTAATTTCCCTATACAGCTCTATGGCTTGAGCCTAAGTTGAAAAATATTGACAACTTGACAACACTTAGTTATCAATTGTTAAGTATTTGTTAGCAACAAATCTAATAAACCAATGTCACAATCTGAAGACTTCATGACGCAAATTTCCCCCAATTTCAGTTTTTTTTACCCTAATTTTCCCATTTGGACTGGTACCTGTACTTTGCCCAATTTGGCAAATTTTTATGTCCCCCACCACTATAGTGGGGGACACATTTTTTTTGCGCTGTCTGTTGGTTTGTTTGTTTGCCCCAACTTTATTATTTGCCATAACTTTTGCAATATTGAAGATAGCAACTTCATATTTGGCATGCATGTGTATCTCATGGAGCTGCACATTTTGAGTGGTGAACGATCAAGGTCATCCTTCAAGGTCAAAGGTCAAATATATGGGTCAAAATCGCTCATTTAATGTACACTTTGCAATATTGAAGCTAGCAACTTGATATTTGGCATGCATGTGTACATGTATCTCATGGAGCAGCACATTTTGAGTGTAAAAGGTCAAGGTCATCCTTCAAGGTCAAAGGTCATATACATGGGGACAGCGTTTCACAAACACATCGCTTGTTTTCTAAATTGTATATGAATAACGTGATTCAGATGGAGTTTACTTAAAACTGCTAAATTGTATCATTGAGTTAAGTTAAACTAATTATGCTAGGTTTCTTTTAAGATGTTAACAACACCAAAAAACAAGTATGTTTTTTATGGTTTAATACAACTGTTAATGCAATTGAAATAGGACCATTAATGTTGCACTGGTTATTAACATGCAAACTTCTAGAAGTTGTTGAGGAATCTTTTTAAATGGGAATTATTGATTTCTCAGGTTTTCAATAAATTTATGACTGAGTAGCAGAATGTTATGAAGTTGTTTTCAGAAATACATGTACATGTATGGCAGGGGTAATAGCAGTAACTGATTACGTAAGCACCTTTCCTTTGAATAGCAATTACAATTCTTATCAAAAAAGGTTACATCAAAGATTTACTTAAGCAGTGGCCAATTACAATTATTTTCATTGACGGTTTCATCAGGTTTTAGCATAACAGGTCGCCCCCTTGCCATACATGCCAGAAATTTTCGGGTCCAAATCGGGACATTCCATTAAAATGTCGAGACATTTGACCAAAAAGCGGGACACCTAAAACGATCAATCATGCCACATTTACTGTAGTCAGTAATCAGCAAATTACTTACGAAACCTCATAATTTCTGGCAAATATTGACGATATATGTGTTTAAGAATTGCATGAACACAGACATTCTCCATTTTCCAGAAGTAAACAAACATGTGCACTATGCGGATGAATCCATTTGGAAAGGAGGCATGTGTAATCGTTCAACAGGATGTGCGCATATCGAGCACTGTTTTATTCAACCAATCATCTATTAACTCTAAATTTAGATTGATGCAATATGTACAAATTATTTTCTGAAAATCAGTCAAAAACGAATGTAGATTTATGTGAAACATCAATATCTGCTTACATTATAATACACCTAATATCGCGTAATAATAGTATCTTCGGACTTGATTTGGGCCTTGAAATACAAAAGTAAACTGCTTTTAATGCACTACGATGCATCTATTGCTTAAGCAATTGCAACCCCTATCATAAAAATACCATGGTGTGAATGCCCGATAAAATCAATAATGTGCCGATAGATCGCTGATAAGGTGTCAAAAACAACACTGGATCACTGGACTAGTAGATGTGGTTTGTTAACAAGGGGCAATAAAGGGATTAGCGATGGCAATTTAAGCCAGACGGAGCTTGAATAGCAAATTTTATTTTGAACTTATAGAAAGTATGTTGTTTTTCACGAATGTCGGGACAAATTGTGTCACATCGGGAAACCGGGACCCCAAAAGCACAACTGTCCCACCAAGATCGGAACGTCTGGCATGTATGCCCCTTGCACATGCCAGGTTAAAATCTGGAGGGCAAGTAATTTCCAAAGAAGGTTACTTTAAGGTAGCCTGTCCCGCAAGTCATTTGTGGTACTTTCTTGGTAACTTTCTTTTGCAATTTATCTATCTCCTAATATCAATGTTCATCAATTAAAACTGAATAAGTATGGCATTTTTATGCTCCCCCAAAATTTATTTTGGGGGGAGCATATAGTCGCCGCTTCGTCTGTCCGTGTGTGCGTCTGTCCATCCGTGCACAATTTTTGTCCGGGCTATTTCTCAGCAACTAATGACCGAAATTCAATGAAACTTTATGGGAAGCTTCACTACCAAGAGGAGATGTGCATATTATCAGCGGGTTCTGGTCGGATGATTTTTTACAGAGTTATGGCCCTTTGAAATTTTCTATAAAAAAATTCTTGTCCCCCCAACTACTGTGCCCTAAAGACGTTTCCTTTTATCTGAATATATAGTGCAATATTGTGACAAAAAAAGCCTTTGGGGAGCATCACCCGTTAATATGCTATTGATATGCTTTTGAAGTTAATGGCCTTAATTTATTGATATTTTCTTGAAATGTATGCAATTATCTTAGTCTTTTATTACATTTCCACTTTCTATTGAGTTACTTATTTCTTGCAAATAATTCATAGAATTGAATTTGTTTGCAATAGTGTCAGTGCTTAAATTTTCTGATTGGTTTGTGTTGTAATGACATGTTGGGACGCAGCTGGTATACAATGGCAAACATAGGTTATTAATAACCAATGAATAGGGTTAAATATATACATTAAGAAATCAATAAAATTTATGAAAAATTATCATAAATATATAAACTACATTGGTAATTAGTAGTTAAAAAAAGACCCAGAGCTATTAGCTTACAATTTGTAAGATGTTTATAAAATAACATAATATCAAAGTGTAAACTTTGAATTATAAGTACAATCTTAACTTAATAAAATAACTGCAAGTTAAGTTAAGTAAATAAAGTTCCTCACCTGCATTGCTAAATAAGATAACAAAATGTATTTATAACCAAGGAATGCTGTAAAGATGATAGTCTGCAGTCCCTTTTACACTGGTTTGGGGTTACCATGGATAAATTGACTAAGTTGCGTGCATGTGCACAGGCTGATCAGGGATGACACTCTCCGCCTTGACTGGCTTTTTGTTGAGAAGAAGCTTTCTATAAATGAAAAATCCATTAAAGCAGAAAGTGTTGTCCCTGGCTGACTGCACAGGCTTATCTGGGACAACACTTTACACATTATGTCGTATGCATTAACCCTTTCAACGCTGGAACGAAATTTTAAAGGCCTTTGCAAACAGTTTGGATCCAGATGAGACGCCACAGACCTCATCAGGATCCAAACTGTTTGTTATTCTGATAGTATTCTTTGAAAACAAATCGAAGAAAATGCTTATTTTAAAAATTTAGTAGACGACATTTTAGCAGACGACAAATTTCCCAGCATGCAAAGGGTTAAAGCCCGTTTTACCAGAGCGAGGCTCCTCACTTACTGACAACGTTCTTGAGGTTGTGATGGAGAGCATTCACTGTGAACATCTTCACAATGGAGTTCTATGTACCCATAAATCCTTGCATTTATCATTGCTTCATGATATTTGTTGAAGTTTTTATGTGTTGGATACTTCAGACTGTTTCTGTTCTTTGGAGAGAGGAGATTATCACCACATTTATTGTGTATAGGTGAAAATGAAGTGATTTTGTAGACAATAAAACAATCACAATTCGTTCACAGTGGTCTTGTGGTCATACAGTAAGAGGCAGAACTAAGATGATGGTTTAAATGTTAAATCTTGCATTGGTAAAGGGAATAATTTTTGTTTGTTTAATGTATTAAATATTATTTATATTTTTTTTGCAGGCAAAAGTGAATTGTAAATGATAAATAACAAAGTATATGACTGTCTTTTATAATTATTAATTGAGACGGTTCTGGTAAAAAAACTATGGTGAAATAAGTCCCACATTTAAAAAATATAATAATACTGTAAGTAAAATCTGCAAGAATTGTTCCGGAGTTCTGGGCTCTTTAGTTGGCAAAAGAAGATTTTTGACAAGAGTACGCGCTTCTGTTAATGGACGTCTACCATCTAGGCGTATATACGCTTAAAAACTGAAGTCATATGTCCATTAAACTTAATACAAACTGTGGAAGTCCCTTGATAATTGGATAATCTGGATGTACGCCATCTGCCAATACCGGAACGGGTTTTCAATGAAAAAAACCCACTGCAGTCTGTTAACTCCGCCTGCAAGCTATTGTACGCCTAGCATTGCTCAGCGAGTGGTCAATATTGATTTTTCTAACTCCGCCTACAATCCTTAGGAGTCTCATTGATGTTAAATGTTACATAACATGTGAATGGTAGTCTGTTTTTAATTAATTAAGTGGCTAACCAGTGTTTGTTGACCGAAATGCAACAAAAAACGCAAAGTATTTGCCAGCACTATATGTAAAATTGTGACAATTTTTTTTTTTTACAAAAACTATTACATGTAAGCTCTTTCTCTGTTTAAAGATAAAAAAATATGCATTTACTCCTGCAAATGTGAGTGTTTTTTTTCTGAATATTTTGCTTATGTCTAACCCATTTCAAGTGTTCAGGGAGACTTTATTTAAAAATGTGTACATGGACTGTACAATCATTTTCAACAACTTTTATGTATCCATATACAATTTCATGGTAAACAAGCTATATAAACATTCACAATTCTATTGCCACTATGTGCAGTCTGTAGAGCATAAATAAAATTGCTGATAAATAGGGTGAAATTTGCTTAGCTGGCCGATATTCATTTTCCAATAACCCTAGTCGGAAGTTTTTATATATCGCTACTATTTGGTGTCTTGGAATATAACGTTCATCTTAAAAAGAGCAGCTATAATACTACTTACTTAACAAGCTTTTGTGTGTTTGCCTGTTTAGGCCTCGATATTGTATCTTTATTTAAATACAGCAGATCAAACATAATAGAAATATTGAATGGCGACTTTTAAAGAACAATATCTTTGGATTGTAGTGATTATGTAGAACTCATATTTTGTTACGAGCTTAACTGATATATAACACTTGTAGCGTGTGTATGTGTAGGGATTTAATTAACTGGTCTGTGTACTTTTTGTATTGGTAGGATTTAAAGACCATGAATTAAGTTGTATTGTGTGGTCGTTTCAAGGTCTTGTGGAAACCTATTTGGACTTTAAAGTAATAAGCACAACTAACTTAAAGTTATCTGGTTTTTGATGGGATTTAAATAAGTTTTAAAGATCATGAGCATGGTTCATAAAAAAAGTTACTCTGAAAACTTTAAAGAAAAATTTGCATGAAATTGTGGCATAAAACAAAAACATATTTATTTGGAAATTCATTGAGTCATTCTATGTGTAATTTGGGACAACACATTTAATAAGAAAATGCATAAAAATGTTTTTACTTATAAAGCTGAGAGTATTCTTGTTGAGAAGCATCATTAAGCATAGTAGTACAGGGCAAAATCAAACTCAAGCAGTCTAAGATGCTGTAATATGTTTTAGCCTCTACTTAATGTCATATTTATGTTTCAGTCACTAAATGATGTCATATATTTTAGCTACTAGGTAAATGCCATTACATGTTTTAGCCAAAAAATGTCGACATATGTTTAAATAATTGCAGAATCAAAATACAGTTTTTTATGTTAACGGGTTCTTCATGTATATTGTCAGCATGCTATGAAATAAAAAGCTCATTTTCTTAAGGAGCCTGGATAGAATTATTATAAGAACACAAGTGTAAGATAATGAACTTTAACGCTGTACAAGAAACACATTTATGTGAAAGTGCAGGTAATGTTAATTACGAGATTGTTGATTACTTGCTAGGTTGAGAGGTGTGGGACAGTAAAATGAAGAAAATTGCTTCGGGAACTTAATAATGTGATGCATTAAAGATGTAAATTTGTACATTTTTTCACATAATGAAATTATTATGGCTTTTGTGCTGCTGGAATTAATTTAATCGTTATGATCTCGTAGAGGTTTTGAAGAAACATTTTTGTAGTTTAAGTTGTTGAATTTATTATTTACGCTTTAGACTTCAAAAATATATTTCTTTGGGAAAAATGCAATGAGAAGAATGGACTTCTTCTTAATAAATTATAATAATAATAAGTGTAAATTTGAGGAAAAAATGAAATAGAAAATAGGAAATGCATTTTGGACAAAATATAGTGTGGAAATTGCACGACTTTAAATTGAAATGATGAATCAAAGTGTATACAAGGTTGCTGGTGCCTGCATTGTAAATGACATGAACAAAAATGACAAGATTCAAATGCAATGATTTATTGGTTGTAACAACGTTTCTATACTGCATATAAGTGTTAACTGTGTCCCTTTGCAACCCACAGACAACTGGACCGATGTGGGGAAATAGCATGATGTATGGAGATTATTCAAACATGGTAAACACAATATTTAGTTTTTGTTTTTTTTAATGTATGTGTTGAAATATTTTTCCTTAAAAAATATAGTTTTTATTATTTTTAGAGTACATACATGTATAACCAGGAAGGTGTTGATAATAAATTTTTAAATGAACTTATGATTGAAAATATTGAGATACTGATGCAGTGCTTTCCACAGGCCATTTACATGTAACAGTCCCTCGCCGGGGCGCTGGAATTTCAATATCTGAATTTTCAGTAACTGCAATAGCCATTCTTAAGATCAAAGCGATATCGACAGTTTTATTGCTTTGTGACCAGTACCCTTACACCTCATTGATGAAATCTCTGCAAATTACTTAAAAGACTGATTATGGCCACCAGGTGTAATCCTCATGGAAATTGTGCATTTTATGCATTATATGGTCAAAACATTTATTCGTCTGGAAGTGTTTCAGCAAATTATTGTTGAATTCATTACACAACTGTAAATGTTTTGTTGAATTCACAAATGAGCAAAATTAAATGTGTAGTACGAAAACTATTTTTGTGTAAAAACGCGAACAGCACAACAGGCGATTTACATGCATTCAGATGGTAAACCCCTGTCAATGATTGGACATTATGTTATTAAATCTTTATTCACATATGCCCAAATTCATATAGTATTAAGAAAAATGTTATGTGTTTATGAAATTCTTGAGCACCTTAATCCTCAATATGAACCAGAATTTTTTTAGAATGGAATATACAGCATTGTCGGGTAATGAATAGCGACGGGAAAAGAAGCAAGCATGCAGTAATTTATATAGTCCGGTTCATGCAGATGTATTGGAGAATCAATCGTGTCGGGATAATGCGTATCTATGGGTGAACGGGTTAAAACAATTCAAAAATGTCGTTATCCATGTTTTAACAGCTGTATTTTATCTTGAAGAGTCATAAGTTCATAACGCGCCAAATAACATCATACAAACAAGTTAAAAATATAAAATATGGAGGGGGCTGCCCTCCCTAACCCACCTCTTATGGCCCCAGGGCGTCTTTAAAAATTCCTGTGGAAAGCAACACCTTAGTTCCTGAACTGACACCAGAGATCCTGAACAGACTCCAGAGATCCTAATCAGATACCTGAGATCCTAATTAGACATTACTGAGATCCTGATCAGACATTACTTTGAACCTGATCAGACATTACTGAGATCCTGATCAGACTTTACTGAGATCCTGGTCAGACATTACTGAGATCCTGATCAGACATTTCTGAGATCCTGGTCAGACATTACTGAGATCCTGATCAGACATTTCTGAGATCCTGGTCAGACATTACTGAGATCCTTATCAGACATTTCTGAAATCCTGGTTAGACATACTGAGATCCTGGTCAGACATACTGAGATCCTGGTCAGACATTTCTGAGATCCTGGTCAGACATACTGAGATCCTGGTCAGACATACTGAGATCCTGGTCAGACATTACTGAGATCCTTATCAGACATTTCTGAGATCCTGGTCAGACATACTGAGATCCTGATCAGAAATTACTGAGATCCTGGTCAGACATTACTGAGATTCTGATCAGACATTTCTGAGATCCTGGTCAGACACTACTGAGATCCTTATCAGACATTTCTGAGATCCTGGTCAGACATTACTGAGATCCTGATCAGACATTTCTGAGATCCTGGTCAGACACTACTGAGATCCTGGTCAGACATTTCTGAGATCCTGGTCAGACACTACTGAGATCCTTATCAGACATTTCTGAGATCCTGGTCAGACATTACAGAGATCCTGATCAGACATTTCTGAGATCCTGGTCAGACACTACTGAGATCCTTATCAGACATTACTGAGATCCTTATCAGACATTTTTGAGATCCTGATCAAACATTACCGAGATCCTGATCAGACATTACTGAGATCCTGATTATGACCTGATAAGACATTACTTTCATCCTGATCAGACATTACTTTCATCCTGATCAGACATCTGAGATCCAGCTCAAACACGACTGAGATCCTGATCAGACACTACAGAGATCTTAATCAGACATTACAGAGATCCTGGTCAGACATTACTGAGATCCTGATCAGACATTTCTGAGATCCTTATCAGACACTACTAAGATCCTGGTCAGACATTATTGAGATCCTGGTCAGACATTTCTGAGATCCTTATCAGATCCTTATTTGAAAGATCAAGATGTAACTAGTGCTTTGCTAATCAGATACGTACACTGATGATATTTCAAAGACCTTGATTACAATCTCATTATAGATGAACTGTTCTTAATGAGACTACATAATTATTATAATGCATAATTTACACTTCTAAAGGATGCAGTGGTCAACTTTGGGCATCAACACTAATGTTTTTGAAATGTTTTGCATCCAATGTCATTTGTAAGCTGTTAAAAAATACAGCATACACAATCTTTCTATTGACAATATTTTCAGAATTTTGGATATCAGTTGATCATTATTGTCAATGTGTTATAGCCAACTGTATGTTTACTTCCTCCACTATTATTTGCACTACATGTACAAATGAACTTTTAGGCAGTGAAAATAATATTAATATGGTTTTTGTGCTTTAAATGTTTTTTTTTCAAATTGTGTGTTTTAGAACAAATGTATGGTCGACACAGGCCTGTCAGGCCATGCAAGCAGACTAAATCTTAAGCTTATTAGCTCCTGGATATTGTAATTTCTGCAAATACCTGCAAATATATTATAATGTCCAAAGATTAAATACTTGTGTATATTTCTTAAGTAAACACCTAATCAGGGTTAAAAAATTACTTGAACATTTAAGTTGCCCAATTCAAAGGGCAGGATTTAAGTCAAGAGAAATCTAAAAAATCCTTGACCTTATTAGTTAACAAAACAGTGAATTTAACATTGCATTGGTCATCAAAATCTACAACACTTCAAATATTGTGAAGGGAAAAGCCTTTGACAGTGAGAAAAGATAAATTTGCTGTTCAAAAGGGGCATTAATTACCTTGTGGAAATGAAATAGCCAAATCATGGGTGACAATTTAGCCATATCACGGGTGACAATGTAGCCATATCACGGGTGACTATGTAGCCATATCACGGGTGACTATGTAGCCATTTCATGGATGACAATGTAGCCATATCACGGGTGACAATGTAGCCATATCACGGGTGACAATGTAGCCTTATCATGGGTGCCCGTTACCATATCATGGGTGACAATTTAGCCATATCACGGGTGACAATGTAGCCATATCACGGGTGACTATGTAGCCATATCACGGGTGACTATGTAGCCATTTCATGGATGACAATGTAGCCATATCATGGGTGACAATGTAGCCATATCACGGGTGACAATGTAGCCATATCACGGGTGACAATGTAGCCATATCATGGGTGACAATGTAGCCATTTCATGGATGACAATGTAGCCATATCATGGGTGACAATTTAGCCATATCACGGGTGACAATGTAGCCATATCACGGGTGACTATGTAGCCATTTCATGGATGACAATGTAGCCATATCATGGGTTACAATGTAGCCATATCACGGGTGACAATGTAGCCATATCACGGGTGACAATGTAGCCATATCACGGGTGACAATGTAGCCATATCACGGGTGACTATGTAGCCATTTCATGGATGACAATGTAGCCATATAATGGGTTACAATGTAGCCATATCACGGGTGACAATGTAGCCATATCACGGATGACTATGTAGCCATTTCATGGATGACAATGTTGCCATATCATGGGTGACAATGTAGCCATATCAATGATATGGCTACTTTGTCACCCATGATATGGCAACATCGTGTTTTTCCCAGGAGGGCAAAGGGGCATGGCGCATTACTTTCAAAAAGGGCATTTTAGCGCAAAGTGTAGGCAAAAAAGGGCAAAAACGTTTCGTGAATACCTGAATTAGGGAGAAACATGTAATCGCATCAGAGGCAGTTGTGGAAAAACAAACAAAATATAAACAAGCACATTTAATGGTAATTGATGTATAATAGTATTTAACTTTATATTAATATATTTACCTTGCAATATACATTTAAGTTCCATGCTATTTCAATACACTGTACAGCACGACAAACATAAAAAAGCAATATATGCATATGAATCTGATTATAAACAGATGCACTAACATATAAATGAAACCATGTTTGTCTTATCCCATTTTCTAACGATAATCTTGTCAGATGTTTAACATTGCGAGTAAACTGATCGCTAACAATATGCAAACACTCGTTTCAGTGACATACATCCAATGAGTAGATTACAAATAAATATGTTGTTGCTATCTAAAACATTTGAATGCATCGTTGATTATCACATACATTTCATTAATTCCTTCTAAATGTATTATCTCCATCGTTAATTTGATCATTTACATTTTTATGTCCCCCACTATAGTAGTGGGGGACATATTGTTTTTGCCCTGTCTGTTGGTCTGTTGGTATGTTGGTCTGTTGGTCTGTTGGTTGGTTGGTCTGTTGGTTGGTTTGCGCCAACTTTAACATTTGCAATAACTTTTGCAATATTGAAGATAGCAACTTGATATTTGGCATGCATATGTATCTCATGGAGCTGCACATTTTGAGTGGTGAAAGGTCAAGGTCATCCTTCAAGGTCAAAGGTCAAATATATGGGTCAAAATCGCTCATTTAATGTACACTTTTGCAGTATTTCAATATTCAAGATAGCAACTTGATATTTGGCATGCATGTGTATCTCATGGAGCTGCACATTTTGAGTGGTGAAAGGTCAAGGTCATCCTTCAAGGTCAGATGTCAAATATATGTGGCCAAAATCGCTCATTTTATGAGTACTTTTGCAATATTGAAGATAGCAACTTGATATTTGGCATGCATGTGTATCTCATGGAGCTGCACATTTAGAGTGGTGAAAGGTCAAGGTCATCCTTCAAGGTCAGAGGTCAAATATATGTGGCCCAAATCGCTAATTTTCTGAATTATTACTTTTGCAATATTGAAGATAGCAACTTGATATTTGGCATGCATGTGTATCTCATGGAGCTGCACATTTTTAGTGGTGAAAGGTCAAGGTCATCCTTCAAGGTCAAATATATGGGTCAAAATTGCTCATGTAATGTCACTTCTGCAATATTGAAGCTAGCAATTTTATATTTGAAATGCATGTGTATCTCATGGAGCTGCACATTTTGAGTGGTGAAGGGTCAAGGTCAAGGTCATCCTACAAGGTCAAGGTCATCCTACAAGGTCAAACGTCATATAGGGGGACATTGTGTTTCACAAACGCATCTTGTTATTTGCCATTTTTGCCGAGTCACAATTTAATTCTGTATGTCCACCATCTTGTTAAAATCATGATGTAAGCGACAGGTGCGCATATCAAAGTAAAATGGTACAATACGTCCGCCTAATACGCGATTCGCATTTTGTTGAATTATTATATGTCTCAGTTATTATTTCAATAATTAATTATCGTAAGGACGATAAAAATAAAGGATTAATTTGTTTGTGTTTTTAAATGTAAATATGCGTAAAAATATATGTTTTGATATAACTGAATTAAGCATTAAATGCACAATTTCCACGAGGATAACTTTGAGTTTTTCATCAAACGTCTCAGAAGTAACAGTCCACGATTTTATCGTGGAGGATTACACATCACCGACCGATAAGTGCGCTTGGTATTACTTAACCTCTTACATTATCGATTGATATTGATGCGGGGTTATTCACGCATGACTAATTCACAACCATGCGAATCTGCGCTGCATTGGGGCCATAATCTGATACTATCCGGCTTAGACGTTTGGTCAAGGGGCAATTAAGATGTTATCAATAAGGGCGGAAAACATCGGGTGCTCATAAAAGGGCAGGGCGCAGCCTTTGGAATGGGCAGCGTGGCGCTAAATGTCTTTGAAAACGGCCTGGGAAAGACACTTTATCATGGAAGACGATTTAGCCATATTATGGGTGACAATATAGCCATATCATGGATGACGATATAGCCATATCATGGCATGGCCTTTGCTACACTTTGGGGGATTGGGGCCGGGGGTCCTTAAAGGGGGGAATTTCGCGTCGTTTTTGGAGAAAAGGGGAATTTTAGAAGATCTTTTCACCAACCATTCAGCACTTAAAATTGCTATATTTTAATGTAATTTACATAAATATACATTTAATCAAAGGTTAATACCACAATACCAGCTGGCAACTAAGGTATAAAAGTTTAAAAAAACAAACTTTTTTTTTGAGGGGGAACAACTAGCTGAAAAAGGGGAAAAAAGGTATACTATTTTAAGGGGGGAATGGGGCCCCACGCGTATCCCCACGCCGCATGTTTGACCCAGCGGCGCCCCAGGGTTGGTAATGGGGCCATGCATAGTTGAGATTGACCGTATTGTCATAAGAGAAGTTCAGTATAGATTAGAAGTGAATCGGTGTAGAAATGAAGAAATTATAGTAAAAGGCATTTTGGGGTGGGCGTGGCCTATGTGGGCGGGGTGCCCCAGGGTTGGTAATGGGGCCATGCATAGTTGAGATTGACTTTATTGTCATAAAAGAGGTTCAGTGTCAATTTGAAGTGAATCGATGTAGAAATGAAGAAATTATAGTAAAAGGCAATTTTGGGTGGGCGTGGCCTATGTGGGCGGGGCACCCCAGGGTTGGAAATGGGGCCATGCATAGTTGAGATTAACCTAATTGTCATAAGAGAGGTTCAGTATCAATTTGAAGTGAATCGATGTAGAAATGAAGAAATTATAGTAAAAGGCAATTTTGGGTGGGTGTGGCCTCTGTGTGCGTAGCCTATGTGGGCGGGGCACCCCAGGGTTGGTAATGGGACCATGCATAGCTGAGATTGACCGTATTGTCATAAGAGAGGTTCAGTATCAATTTGAAGTGAATCGGTGTAGAAATGAAGAAATTATAGTAAAAGGCATTTTTGGGTGGGCGTGGCCTTTGTGGGCGGGGCCCCCCAGGGTTGGTAATGGGGCCATGCATAGTTGAGATTGACTGTATTGTCATAAGAGAGGTTCAGTATCAATTTGAAGACAATTGGTGTAGAAATGAAGAAATTATAGTAAAATAACCTAAAAATATGAGTAAAAATCTCTGACCGGGCCCCACCCCAACCCCCATAACTTTTGACCCAGGGGTCAGAGCAAAATTCCAAATAGTGCAGGGTCGCACATATGCTCATAGCTACCATGTGTGTAAGTTTCAAGGTTCTAGTGCTGATAGTGTAGGAGGAGATAGTGGCCAGAACGGACAGACGGAAGACGGAGATAACCACAATATCCCCACTTTTTCTCCGAAAAGCGTGGGGATAAAAAGGGCAGCCATATTATGGGTGACAATGTAGCCATATCATGGGTGACAATGTAGCCATATCATGGGAGGACATTGTAGCCTATCATGGGTGACAATGTTGCCATATCATGGGTGACAATGTAGCTATATTATGGGTGACAATGTAGTCATATCATGGGAGACAATGTAGCCATATAATGGGTGACGATGTAGCCATATCATGGGTGACAATGTAGCCATATCATGGGTGACAATGTAGCCATATCATGGTTGACAATGTAGCTATATAATGGGTGACAATGTAGCTATATCATGGGTGACAATTTCTTGATCAACAATGTATTAAATGGAGGTGTTTGACCATCGTTTGTCAGGCTTTCCTAGTTTTTTCTTCAAATACAATTTGTCTTTGCATATTGCGACTAATATATCCAGTCTAAGTAGCAGTCTAAGGAGGTATCTGTGCATATCTGCCCAACAGATGCTAATGGCTTCAGCTTATAGTGGGCTTGACAGTCAGAGTACCAATATGTATTAGTCTTAATTTGACCAACAGAGATATTGAAATCTCTATAGGCACATTTTGCATGGTTATCCTTAGAAATGTTTTTCATATACAATTGTTTCATGGCTTGGTGCACAGATTTAATTGTAGTTCCCCATTCTTGAGGGCTGGGGTCAGTGTTGTCTTTCAGAATCCTCCCTTGAAACTGTAAGTTTATTGTAAACCAAAATTGAGCATTATAATCCTAAGGAACCCTATGGCAATTCAATTTTCCAATGTGGAGATGTGGTAACATAAGAAAGAAACTATCGAAAAGATTTATTAAGCCCCAGTAACTTTTAAAACAATAACAAAATAGTGAACGCATTGAATATATTTTACAAAATTGATATGGACAGAAGTATTCTTTCTGTAATAGAATGTGAAGTTAGGTCTTGTACAAACTTCATGTACGTCCATGCATGTACAGTCCTGTTGAATGTACACTGTACCTGGGTCAGGTATGTGTTGAATACCCTCCTGTTTTGTCTGTATGACTGACATACAGAAGCATTTACAATGTTGTTCCTTTAAGAAATGGTTTACCAGGGGATTGCAGGTGCAGAATTGTAAAACTATTCTAGAACAGTCTTAATATGGCCCTTGAAAATAACACTTTGACCCTTGAGGAATTATTTAATGAATAATGTTTGCAGATAACATAGCTTAAATTGTGCTCATAATAAATACAAGAGATTCTGGATTCTTTTTATACACTCTGATTCTGCTTACGATTAAATTCCTTTGAATCTTCGCATTTGTAATAAACTCCTCCTCTTACACCTGAATGTTAATGGGAGATGAAAGTAGGAAAATACACAATGCTCGCATGCATTTATTTATTTCGTGGAATGGCATATTTCTCTGTTTGTTTTTGTGATTGATCTCTTTGGCTATGGGATATGTATACACATCTAAAGTAAACATATTATAATATTATAGTACATATGGTCCAATTTTAATTATTGTGTTTACACATGTAGATAAGTTTGTGAAGATTATTGAAAATACAATAAAAACAATATCTTTAACCGTTTTAACCAAACTTATCTTGGTTTGTAATAAAAATGGCTTCAAAATTGATTTGGAACATTGAAACTTTATTCAGAAAACTGGAGTAATACTGTACTTTAGAAAAATTAATTGTTATGGTGTAACAGTTGCATTAAGCAAATTTCAATTAAACCAATTTATTGTTTCTTTAAGTACATAAAATTAAATCTGTATTCTCAAATATTCAAACATATGTCTTACAATCAGTGTACAAGAAATGCTTATTTACTGTCTGCTAGGATTCTTCATCATCCTTAAAAGTAGCATTAATCTGCACAGGCTAATCAGGGACATCACTTTTTGGATTTTTGTTTAAAAGTGACTCTTTGTTAGCAAAAATTTCTGTGAAAGTGGAAAGCGTCATCCCCTATTTGCCTGTGTGGACCTCACACACTTCGCACATACATTCTGTTCTCTTTTCACAGAATGCAGCTCATATCCAGTGTTTAGTCTGTTAGTTTAGCTTTGTGTTGAAATTATCTTTCAAGCAGACACAAATTTAATTTGCAGAAAATCTTGAAGCTTGTGTTCCTTCAAAATGAATCCTATTGTACAGGGTTCAATAGCTAAGAAAAGATTAACAAACTGAAATAATCTTTGTATACAAATTTATTAAAAAATATCAAACAACACACATCATAATAGCTGAATTTTATATTATCCAGAATAATTTTAGTTAAAACTTCACGCCTTATTAAAAGAAAATATCCAAATAAACATCCAAAATAATGAACAGAAAATGGGAGTTTCGAAATGCGGTTACAGCCAATTTACAGCGTCTGTTAGGTTAATTATATAAAATTTGTCTCCTCAGAAACCAGTTCCTATTAACTATTAACCTGTATGTTTCACAATCATGAGAAATACATAATCATTTATCTTTGGCCATAGTAGGGTGCAATCTTGTTGGCTTCAAAGGTAGGGCAGTATATTTAAGTAGACAGGTGCTGTTTTTAATGGGACAGGTAATTATTTTCAAGCGTACAGATTGAATTAGTGTTTTGGTGTTGCAAATGAGGCCTAGAGCATTCAACTATGATAGCAGTTAACATAAGGTCATTGTCATGTGGTCTCTTTTTGGTTTGACACGTGTATCAGGTAACTTTAGGTCATTATTATGTGGTCTGTTGTTGGTTTGTCATGTATACATGTATACGATAACATCAGGTCATCATCATGAGGTCTCTTATTGGTTGGGCACATATACATTAACAGGGCTCGCGCTGTCGTTCGCCATTTGAGCCATTTGCGAAAATATTGAGAAATTGGCTAAAGAAAATTCTGATTTGCGAAAATGCTAAAATCTCGCAAATCTTCATTGAAATTATCCGCCATTTAAATCCAGACTGGTTTTCTATAGTTTTCTCTTTGTTTCATTAAAAGTGTTCGCAAATTGAACAATAAACGAAAACCGGTCTGCACCAGAACATGAGACATCGCTTGACCTTATTGTTATTGAAGCGCACGTGGTAGCTGGCCAATCAACATTGAGTTCGCTCACACATAATATTGGGTCAATCATGCGTAGACACTTGGAATACACAGTTGGTATTGTCCTCTGCCAACAATTTATCAGCCGATGGCAAACGTGGTATTTAAAGATAAACAAACGACAAGAGCAACAATAAATAATTTCCCAGCTGATCACTTTAGACCTGTCCACCGACTATCGATCTGAATTAAAGAATGATCATTAAATAATTAGTTTTATGCTGATGATGTTACACCTTTCTGACGATTATCGACGTTATCGTTTGAAATAAAAGGTGATAATAAAGTTGTTTTACCCACAAGCTATGCTATTGTAAAGAAAAATGTCAACCAAATGGTATATTTATTACGTATTTGTTAGGCTACTGATTTTCTTTTTCTGCAATCAAACGATATGCAAAATTTATTTCAAGTGCAGAACGTGTACAATTTTTCGGACTGTAGTTTTCGGAAACATTATTTTTCGCTGATTTAAATTTATTTTCGGAGTTCTTTATAGAAGAAATAGAATGCCGAATACACATGCGGTAATACAGACGATGTGGTTTATATAATTCAGAATTGTATTCACTTGAAATTGCAATTGGAAATACTATAATAAAGAACAATTTGTAAGTCTCTGGGTGGGGTGGGTGGCTTTGCTCTTTATTCCTGTTGGGTTCCTGGTTCTAAGACCTCCGGCCTAATTTTCAGGATTTCAAATTTAGGACAACATACTCCACTGTTAAGTGTACATGTACACATTAATTTATGTTTGTACTTTGAAAAGTACCATAATAATTATTTCTATATTGAAAACTGCATGTTATATTATATGTGATATGCCCTTGTTGTCATAAAAAGAAAAATGAAGAAGTTGATAGTATATATTATTATTTCAAAACCACTTTTCGCGCGCCGAAAAACGAAATCTGGTTGGCTCAAAGAAATTTTGGGCCAGCGCTAGCCCTGCATTAACCGAGTAAAATTGGATAATATTTATGTGGTCTGCGTTCAAGGAAAAAGAACAAGTGAAAGGCGATAAAAAGGGCAGCTGGCCCCATTCAAATTGGGGCCGGGAGCTGGCCCTGTTATATAGCGGTAGTTGCTGGCATGCTTTGACATTGTTTCCTGGTCATGTTGCAGGATGAGTTCCATCCATTCATCGAGGCCCTCCTGCCCCATGTGAAGGCGTTCTCCTACACGTGGTTCAACCTGCAGGCAGCCAAGCGGAAACACTTCAAGAAACATGAGAAACGCATGTCTATGGAGGAGGAGCGCAGGGTCAAGGAAGAATTACAGGTGACATTTGACCTTTTTTTGCTTGGAAGTAAACAATTAAATTTAAGTGGTCCTAATATCCATATCTTTGGAAAAAATGCAATATTTAAGCAAAAGAAAGAAACAAAGCTGAATCATTTTATGCAACAGTGAAAGGTCTCCGGATTAGTGTTTTTTCCATAGTCTTGCCCATTTTGAAGTAAGACTTTGATGGCAAACAAACAGCATGTATATAATTTTATTAAGACTGGGGTGATCAGCACTTTCATTTGGAGAAGTCAGTGTATTTTTCGTTCAAAATTGGGTTCGGTATAGGGCCCCATTACAAATGAAAAAAAAATCCCAAATGGGACCTTAAAAATTACCTATTGAAGGTTTACATTTTATATATTTTTTTAGATATCACCATTTTAATCTCCGTTAGTTCAATCTTAGTAAATATAATACTGAAAACACTTTCATTCTCCATTTTGAAGCTTTTTTCGCAAAACAACAACACCAGTCAAAGCGGCGCAAATTTTCACAATCCAAAGGGAAGTGTTGTGTGGATAACCTTACTGCATGGAAATTAAATAATATTTATTATTTACTGAAAATAACAAATATCTAGCTACTTGAACATTGATTTCCTTATTAAAAACAAATTCAAAGAATGTTTTACAAGCCTTTTATTACATGTTTAATTGAAATGAGCTTTAACAAAATGTGCATCATGGGCACATTTAGCATTTTAATTTTGTTTCTTCTCAGACGTTGTACATTTTAAGCCCCTATTTGACTTTTATAAAAAAAGACTGTAATACAGCTGTTGTTAAGTTGTACAAATACAAATTGAATTGTTTAACTTTTTGAAGGAGAAAGATAAAATATAGTTAAGCATTCCTTATTGAGCAAAGCGCTGCGGTTGATGCTATTTTATCATCTTTATCTTAAAGATATTAGTAATTGCTACAAAACAAATGACTTCTTATAAGAAATAAGTGGGTTTTCTTCACCTGTTCAAAAATGTATCAGTTATCATTAGAAACATTTAACGCAATATAATAATGAGAAACAACAAGATCAAAATCGGTTTTTCTTTTTCTGTTTTAGAATGAAAAACCGGAAATCAAACAGAAATGGGCTTCAAGACTCCTAGCAAAACTTCGGAAGGATATAACGCAGGAATGTCGCGAGGATTTTGTATTGAGTATATCTGGAAAGAGACCGCCGTCATGTGTGTTAAGTAATCCAGATCAAAAGGGCAAAATGCGACGAATAGACTGTCTGCGGCAGGCGGACAAAGTCTGGAGACTGGATTTAGTCATGGTGATACTGTTTAAAGCAATTCCGTTAGAAAGTACTGACGGAGAGCGGTTAGAAAAGTCACCGGATTGTATACACCCGAACTTGTGTGTGAATCCACACCATATATCAGTGTCAGTGCGAGAGCTGGATCTATACCTTGCCAACTTTATTCATAGTTATGGTAGGTATTTGTGGGGCTTTAAAATAGGTATGCAGTCCTTCCTGAACAGGTTTTTTTCCCACTTTTTGGGAAGATAGCCATGGCTTTGGAATTGGGAATTTTATCGGCATTTTCATGAAATTGGGAAAATAAATTCATTAGCCTGTTTTTTCACACAAAGTCCACTGATTAGGGAAATACTAAATTTGATATCACTCTTTATAATCATTGAAATTAAAAGAACAAAATCATATAATACTTTGTTAGATGTAATTAAATTAAAATTGAGATAAAATACGCATTTGACACTTCTTTCTAAAATATATATTTATTTTTTTTGAAATTGGGAATTTTTTGCCACTTTTTTGGAAAAAAGTATCCTTTTTGGGATTGGGAACATAGCTGAAAAAAAACCTGCTGAAATTATAATATTTTGCCGACAAGGAGGTCCTAGATCATATGAGGTAAAAAAAGTAGGTCACACGGTCAAATTAACAAAAAAGCTTGTTAACTTTCTAGAAGTTAAATGTATAGTCCAATTTTCATTTAACTTGGTTAGAACATTTGTTTATAAGTTGTTATAATGATGTCTCAGATGAGTTAAAAAATGGTTTGGGTCCTTTAAAAAACATGGCAGCCAGGGGCGGAGCTGTTTTCCTTAAAACGCTATAGTACATTATAGTTTCATTGCAACACCATTCCTTCTGGCTCATTTTCTCTAGTTACTGGCTTGCATGAGATGGTTCACTTCTCAATCTGGTGTGAAAACCACAAACAGATACCAGTATATGCAACATGAGCTGCCCTTCTGTTACAGTAGCAATTAGAGGTTAAGTAAATCATGGGTAATGTGGTTGTAGTTTTCTAGATATCCAAATGTTTTTGCCTTAATGGGGCAGGTTTTTTTTTCGGATGCATATTTTTGTGTTTTTAGTTCATGGTGACTTGATTTGCTGGTGATTTATCATCTACTTTCCTACAGTGTATCTTTCTCATCATCAGGGCCTTTGTTAATTTTTGACAACTGGAAGTCCAAACTTCCCAGCCTCTAATTGTTAAAGTTTTGCTCATTTTGTTGGAAGTTAAGATAGTGTGCAGCACAAATCCTTTACTTTTCACAACTCAAACAAGAGAGTATAGTCAGTAAGAAGGTCAGAGCTATAAACATGGGTGATTAAATATCTTTTTAAATAGAGAGAGAGAGAGATCTTTAATTATATTGAGAAAATCTGCCTAGTTTTTCTTGCGAATTCACCCTTTCATGATGGGACCAATATGACTGTTAATTTGGAAGACTTGAAACTGCCATGACTGAAATTTTTGACATCTTGTGACCAAAACTGAGAGTAAAAAACTCTTAAACTTATATGTAAATCTAAGCCCTGTACCTCATTATACAGTATACTGATATATGTCTAAACAAAGGTGGTTTTTTCCCATTTTTTGGGTTGTTGTTTTTACTTTATTTTACGAACCTAGAAACAATTGATGACTTTAAACTACCATTTATGAAAAACAGAGCTATTTTACGCATTGCAGTTTCCCCATTGTTTTGCCAGATTGCCTGCAATTAGCTCAGTGAAAGCTGGACAGATGTAAAACAATAGGAAGATATGCAGAAGGGTGATGAGCAGTAATTGAATTACAACATATGTTAGGGATATCTGTGTCTGTGAAAGCCTCATCAGATAAGGCAATTACTGGTACTAATCACCTGATTATGGGGTACAGGGAAAATTGGGAAATGCAGTTACGTGAATAAGACAAAAGTAGGTTTATCTGGTGTGGGAGTAGGTGAAGGTATGTCTGTGATAATAATTAATAAGTGATTGTTGCTTCTTTAAATACAATCACTCTCTGAAAGGAATGACTAAAAAATATGTTGAAAGTGTTTAGACAATTTATACCATGCACTTGGCCTGACAGTGCTTTCAGTCCTGTTTGAAAATAATTATCTTTGTTGTCATGATGATTATAATGATCATCATTATTTTGTCATCATCAACTAAATATCACCAATATAAGAGATACATTTGTACCTAATGACCATTGATGCCATCATCATTAATTTGATAACCGGTTATGGGTCATCACAGTTGTTATACACCCATTACCATCAGTAATGGGGGCTATATAGGAGTCACTTTGTCGGTCGGTTGGTCTGTCGGTCTGTCCCGAAATTTCATCTGATCTTCACCAAACTTGGTCAGAAGTTGTATCTAGATGATGTCTAGGTCAAGTTTGAATATGGGTCATGCCAGGTCAAAAACTAGGTCACGGAGTCACTTAGTATGTTTTAAACTGAATGTTTGTCCGGACCATAACTATGTCATTTATCGTTAGATTTTAACATGACTTGGTACATTTGTTCACCATCATGGGACGGTGTGTCGTGTGAAAAAAGTATGTCGATATCTCAAGGTCACACTTGGAGTTCAAAGGTCAAATGCTTGTCCGGGCCATGACTTTGTCATTTATTGAGAGATTTTGAAATCATTTGGCAAATTTGTTCACCATCATTGGACGGTGTGTTGCGCGAAAGAATTACGTCCATATCTCCAAGGTCAAGGTCAAACTTTGAGTTCAACGATCATAAATGAGCTTGTCCAGACCATAACTATGTCATTCATAATAAGATTTTAAAATCATTTGGCACATTTGTTCACCATCATTGGACGGTGTGTTGCGCGAAAGAATTTTGTCAATATCTCCAAGGTCAAGGTCACACTTAAAGTTTAAAGGTCAAAAATGGCCATAAATGACCTTGTCCGGGCCATATCTATGTTGTTCATTGTGAGAATTTATATCATTTGGCACATTTGTTCACCATGTTTGGAAGGTGTGTGCCGCGAAAGAATGACGTCGATATCTCCAAAGTCAAGGTCACACTTAGAGTTCAAAGGTAAAAAATGGCCATAAATGAGCTTGCCAATACTATGGAGTTTATTGTGAGATTTTGAAATCATTTGGCTCTTTTATTCACCATCATTGGACGGTGTGTTGCGCCAAAAAATTATGATGATATCTCCAAGGTCAAGGTCACACATTTAGTTCAAAGGTCAAAAATGGCCATAAATGATCTTGTCTGGGCCATAACTATGTCATTCATTGTGAGATTTAAAAATGACTCTGTACATTATTTTTTTTCACAGTCATTGGACGGCGTGTCATGTGAAAGGATTCAAGAGTTCAAAGGTCAAAATGGCTATAAATGATGATGGCATAATAATTCTTAAAAATTGCCATAAATTTGATTCTCTTGTTTTGTGAAGACAGCATGCAAAATAGTCTGTGTCAATGCGGCATATGGGGGTACAGGGCCCTCAATCTATTATATCTGCCGCCGAAATTCGGCGGCAGTCCATTTCGGCGGCAGTCCCCCACCTGAAAAGTATACTTTTTTCCCCTTTTGGGGGGAAAATTCCCCCTAAACAATTTTTTTTTTTTTTTTTTTTTAATAGAAAGATGTGTCTCATGATTATTATTATCTCAATTCTGTTTCAATTTAATCTTCGCAAACATACTAAATTATGAAAAATGCAATGAATATAGTGCAAACATGTACAAATGTAATAATGAGAGAGTAAGTAAAAAAATCCCCCCAAAAGGGAAATGCCGCGAAAATTCCCCCACCTAAGGGCTGCGGAGCCCTTCCCCCAAAGTAGTGTGAGGGCGCTGGGGTATACGTCACGTCTGTGACAAAGCTCTAGTTTTGATTGGGAACATATTGTCTGATATAAATCGTGTAATTCTTTAAAAAATTGTATGGATTAGAAAAGCAGCCAGCAATTGAGATTAAACATTTTTCCAGTAACAATATCTTCAAAATAACAAGTATGTTATGAATGCTTAATGCAGTAAGCAATGTTCTTGTGTAAAAACAATTCAATTTCAGCATTTTACTGTGTCTAGATCAACAAACACAACCCATATACTATTTCCAGAGAATTCAGAGAATATTCGAAAGCCAGGTGTTTACAAAAGCTTGAAATGTAGGTAAATCCTCAAGTATGAACAGGCTTTTCCTATTAAATTTCAAGACGATTTGCCCTAGACTTGATTAGGTCTCAAATCTGATACTTATCCATGCCATTTCTTGTTTTAAGTTAGGCATCATATGTGTAAGGTTTGATTGCTATAGAAGAATCCTACCTTTTGAATTTCTTAGTTGTATTCAACCAAGAAAACTCAAGAGACAATTACTTAAAAGTACTTAAGTTTTACAAATAAGATATACTGCCTTATTATGTCCAAATTTTCTCTTTAATCAGTTTGAACTTTTTTACGATAACTTTATTGCTTTTACTTTAAGTTATTTTTAGGAGTTATTGCCCCTTTGTTTAAAATTAACTTATGCCTGGGCCTTTAGATTACAAGTTGTTGTTTTTTCTTACTTAAAATTCAATTGCACATTCTTTTTTAACTCTTTTGACAAAAATGCAACAATGGCAGGGGATACACTGCTTGTTATGTATAGCTTCTTGTTTATAATATTGCCATTCACTTACCAGGGTGGATGCAATTTTTGGTATACAATCTTTTTATTTGTTCATTTTATTACACCTACAGTGTTAAGTATGCTACTAGCTTTTGTCAGAAACTGCTCCATGCATAATTCAATATGCTGTTTAAGTTGAAGAATCTCATGAAGCCATAAGGGAGTCTGCCACAAGATATCAAGAAACTATTTCCCTTTGATAGTGGACCTGTGGACCTCCAGAAAACTGTGTTTATAGCTCAAACAAATGTTTTATATACCAGGACCATTTTGTGTTTTGCGATATGCAGTGAGAGTATACATAAAAATAATGAATTGTCATCATTTGCATAGTGGCTGGGTCCCTGAGGTAGAGTATAATGGGAGGCCTAAGTGCTGGAGAGTGTAGCCTGGTGTTGATTGAGAGAGATGGGCCTGGGAATGGAAGAAAAGTCCACCTTAATAAATGAGCTGCACTCTTGAAAAACTAAAATACTTCACTTTACACTTTCCACTTGGTCTGGGTTTTTTCTTTTCGAGGAGACGTCTTTTAACTCTATCAGTGCTGGAACCGAATTTTGATGGCCTTTGCAAACAGTTTGGATCCAGATGAGACGCCAAAAAACGTGGCGTCTCGTCAGGATCCAAACTGTTTGCTATTCTGATAGTATTCTTTGAAAAAAATCGAAGAAAATGCTAATTTTTGAAATTCAGCAGACAACATTTTAGCAGACGACAAATTTCCCAGCATGCAAAGGGTTAAACGAAAAATTGCATGAACACGGACATTTTTGTCCCTGATTATCCTCTGCTGACTGGAGATGGACTTAGACATTGAAAGACATTCACATATGATCATCACTCTTTTTATCTTTGATACATAACCTGAGTGTAGACTGACTCCTCTATCATGTATGTTAGATAGTAACAGCACTATTCCACTGATCTTAAAGCAAAAATTTAAGTTATCTGACATTAAATACAGTAGTTATGAAAATATGGTATCAAATGAACAAGTGTTTGAAATTTTGCGATTATCAGTGCTTAAATCAGTTGATTGGTAATAATATCCACACATTTGTATTTTCACGGGACGTTAGTCTTGCTCGGAAGATTAAATTTCTTGATCCCATATGTAAAACGATACTATTTTACTTTTAAGTAAATAGTCTGCCTGTAAGCCAGTGACACACTGTAATTTTTGTAAAGGTTCCGATAACCCGACTTATCTTTAAGCAATCATAAGAAGTCTTTTTTAATACTACTTGACCTTTTGCTCAATATGTCCTTGTACAAGTTATGCGACACTTCTTACAATTGAGGAGTTTATTTTATTTGTATCATTATAAGCACTTATAAAAATTGTGTACATTGTTTCTGTATAAATTGACAATATTTGATATAAATAAAGTGCGTTTCGTCCAAAACCCCTAACATGCACCACTAACAACCTTAACAAATTCAACACACACTCAAATTCAATAACATTTAAAATTTGATTACAAATACTTTCATAACCCAGTGGCTAAAATAAGACCCAGATAATAATTAACATACTGGTAATCATATAATTGTTATCATTACAATGTAAAGAAAACGAAAATAATTACAGCTTTTCACACACCCTGTCTTCTTTGGAAGCGAACGAATTTAACCCTTTGCATGCTGGGAAATTTGTCGTCTGCTAAAATGTCGTCTGCTGAATTTCTAAAATTAGCATTTTCTTCGATTTTTTTCAAAGAATATTATCAGAACAGCAAACAGTTTGGATCCTGATGAGACGCCCGAGAACCTGGATCCAAACTGTTTGCAAAAGCCTTCAAAATTCGGTTCCCACACTGAAAGGGTTAAATTAAGCTGCGCTCTGGGAAAACAGGGCTAAATTGTCCAAGGCACAATGGTGCAGCTGGCACAGTCTAATAAGGGAGGACACTTACTGCCTGGACTGGTCTATATCTGGGAAAACGGGGCTAAATTGTCTAAGGCACAATGGTGCAGCTGGCACAGTCTAATAAGGGAGGATACTTACTGCCTGGACTGGTCTATATCTGGGAAAACGGGGCTAAATTGTCCAAGGCACAATGGTGCAGCTGGCACAGTCTAATAAGGGAGGACACTTTCTGCCTGGACTGATCTATATCTGGGAAAACGGGGCTAAATTGTCCAAGGCACAGTGGTACTGCTGGCATTGTCTAATAAGGGAGGACACTTTCTGCCTGGACTGGTCTATATCTGGGAAAACGGGGCTAAATTGTCCAAGGCACAATGGTGCAACTGGCACAGTCTAATAAGGGGGGACACTTTCTGCCTGGACTGGATTTTGTTTAGAAGAGACCTCATTTAAACTAAAACATTGCAAATGATAAATGTGGAGTCTCATTCAATAGCATACATTCAAATAAATAGCATACATGTACATTCAAATGAATAGCGTATATTCAATTAAATAGCATGCATTCAAATGAATAGCGTACATTCAGTTAAATAGAATATGTTCAATGAATAGCATACATTCAAATGAATAGCATACATTCAAATGAATAGCATACATTCAAATGAATAGCATACATTCAGTTAAATAGCATACATTCAAATAAATAGCATACATTCAAATAAATAGCATACATTCAATTAAATAGCATTCATTCAAATGAATAGCATACATTCAATTAAATAGAATACATTCAAATAAATAGCATACATTCAAATAAATAGCATACATGTACATTCAAATAAATAGCATACATTTTGGTAAAATGCTGCAATGATTTTGTCTCAACATGACAGCACCCCTAGTCCTGTTTTTTTAGCAGCAAAGGGACCCAGAAAGTTTCGCAGTAAGCCACTTTTATGTGAATAATTGTAATGCAAAAAACTAACTGAATAATGATTATGATTGGCATAAAAGTGATTTTTAGCTCATCTATTTTTTGAAAAAAAATTATGAGCTATTGTCATCACCTTGGCGTCGGCGTTGGCGTTGGCGTCGGCGTCCGGTTAAGTTTTGCGTTTAGGTCCACTTTTCTCAGAAAGTATCAATGCTATTGCATTCAAACTTGGTACACTTACTATCTATCATAAGGGGACTGGACAGGCAAAGTTAGATAACTCTGGCGTGCATTTTGACAGAATTATGTGCCCTTTTTATACTTAAAAAATTGAAAATTTTGGTTAAGTTTTGCGTTTAGTTCCACTTTTCTCAGTAAGTATCAATGCTATTGCATTCAAACTTGGTACACTTACTTACTATCATGAGGGGACTGGGCAGGCAAAGTTAGATAACTCTGGCATGCATTTTGACAGAATTATGTGCCCTTTTTATACTTAGAAAATTGACAATTTTGGTTAAGTTTTGTGTTTAGGTCCATTTTATTCCTTAAGCATCAAAGCTATTGCTTTCATACTTGCAACACTTACTAACTATCATGAGGGGACTGTGCAGGCAAAGTAATGTAACTCTGACTGGCATTTTGACAGAATTATGTGCCCTTTTTATACTTAGAAAATTGAAAATTTGATTAAGTTTTGTGTTTAGGTCCACTTTATCCCTACAGTATCAAAGCTATTGCTTTCATACTTGCAAGATTTATGAACTATCATAAGGGGACGGTGCAGGCAAAGTTATGTAACTCTGACTGGCATTTGGACGGAATTATGGGCCCTTTATACTTAGAAAATTGAAAATTTGGTTAAGATTTATGTTTTGGTCCACTTTACCCCTAAAGTATCATAGATATTGCTTTCATACTTGGAACACTCACAAACTATCATAAGGGTACAGTAAAAGGACAAGTTGCATAACTCTGGTTGTCATTGTTACGGAATTATGGCCCTTTTTTGACTTAGTAACTTTTAATATATGGTTAAATTTTGTGTTTCGATCCACTCGAAGTATCAAGGCTATTGCTTTCAAACTTCAAATACTTACATGCTATAATGAGGTTACTGTACCTGGCAACTTGAATTTTACTTTGACCTTTGAATGACCTTGACTCTCAAGGTCAAATTATTAAATTTTGCTAAAATTGCCATAACTTCTTTATTTATGATTAGATTTGATTGATACTTTGATGAAACTACTCTTACCTGACATACCACAATAGACTTCACCCAAACCATCCCCCGTGCCCTCCCCCCCCTCCCCCCTCCCCCCCCTAATTTTTTAATTTTTTTTTATGATCATCTTACAAATGACCACCGCACCCTCACACTATACCCCCCCCCCCCCCCACCCCCCCCACCCCCAATTTTTTTTTTTGATTTTTTTTTTTTTAAAACGGTTATGTTTGAAATACCGTCCAACCATCGCACCCAAACCCCCCCCCCCCCCCCCCCCCCCCCCGAATTTTTTTTTTTTTCGCTTTTTTGGAAGATAATGTAATAAATGTCCACAACCCCACACTATACACCCCTCTTCACTCCACTCCTCCTTTGTGATTGAAAATGAGAGTCCCTTCACCTTTAAAAAGAAAATAGATGAGCGGTCTGCTCCCGCAAGGCGGTGCTCTTGTTTTAATCTTTGGTGTTAGAGACATGTTGAATGAAATATTGAATCCATCTTTCAAAGTTTCTACAAATCTTATGTAATGGCACTTAACAATTGATAGATAAATCATGGGATTTGTTAGACAATTGGTATCCTGTTTATGAGAACATTTTGCAAAGAAAGAAGTGTATCATTTCTGGTAGATGCAATCTTTTTGTGCAGGTATTTAAAGCACACAGTTATAAAAGGCAGATATCACACGGTGCCATCTGTATTTACTTTAAGTGGTATTTAAATGACATTGTAAAATCAAAATTCATTGTTTCCAATGTTCAATAGCAAAATCCCTTGGACTGCGTGATAATTGACTCTATTGTGATATAACATAGGACAGATAGACAATCTTTCAATTTCATAAATTAAGTACTGATTTGTATTATTAGATAACAATATTGGTAAATAAATTAATTGCTATATAGAACATAATTACCAAATGATTATTTCGACATTTTTAACACATGATTTCATGTCTCAGTTTTATCCTTCATATTGCTTAACCCTTTGCATGCTGGGAAATTTGTAGTCTGCTAAAATGTTGTCTGCTGAATTTATAAAATTAGCATTTTCTTTGATTTTTTTTCCAAAGAATACTATTAGAATAGCAAACAGTTTGGATCCTGATGAGACACCACATTCTGTGGCGTCTCATCTGGATCCAAACTGTTTGCAAAGGCCTTCAAAATTCGGTTCCAGCACTGAAAGAGTTGAATTCTCTTATTTTTTGTTGCACTGAATGCCTTAACACAAATATAAGGTAATTATTTAATACATGTATGATGAAAACTGATAAGTTTCCTAAACCAAGTTTTCAAATTTGTAGCATTTTAATTATTATTTCAAATGGAAACCACACACCATTTTCTGGTCAATATTCATGATGTCATGTAATGATCAGCTCTAAGGCATTCCACGGTGTCACTCATTGGTGGGAATATACTTTTGAGTGTTGCTCCTGGAAAACAGAGCTTACTGCATGTGCATCAAGTGTCATCTGAGAGTGCAGTATGCACATGAATTAACCCTTTGCATGCTGGGAAATTTGTCTTCTGCTAAAATGTCGTCTGCTGAATTTCAAAAATTAGCATATTCTTCATTTTTTTTCAAAGAATACTATCAGAATAGCAAACAGTTTGGATCCTGATGAGACGCCACGTTCTGTGGCGTCTCATCTGGATCCAAACTGTTTGCAAAGGCCTTCAAAATTCGGTTCCCGCACTGAAAGGGTTAAGCCCCATTTTGTCATAGCAGAGCTAATTTATTATGGGCTTTTAGAGCTGGGGTTTTATATCTCCCTACTTATTATGATACATATAGGTATATGAATTAATTCTGCTGTGATAACCCCTCTTTAATTTTATACAAGGCATACTTAAACCTGCTCATATTTGCTGTCCTTTAAAGTTAATTAACAATAATTAATGGTGCTGCAACAATATACCGGTATATCGGTATATATCGCAATACGCAATACGCATATTGTATTGCGATACGATTTTCATTATACCGGTACGAAAATTTTACAAAAATTCATTCACATTTCGTCCAGAAAAGCCATCCGAAATAATGATAACAAGGTAAACAAAACAAAGCAGTGTAAATATTTTTTTTCGTAAAACTAGCATTCTGAAAGTTTATTATACGGAGTAGCGTTGTTACATTGGAGCATTCGTTCGATGCTTTTGAACAGATTATCGTTGAATTAATTGCGAACAGCTGTAAATGTTTCGTTCGATTCTGAATTGAGCATTATTAAATTTGTAATCCGAATTTCGGAAATACGCTTCCAAATTTTAATGCTAATGCGACAATATAAAATTCTAGCGTCAAATAAAAAGTGCTTTATCCTTTGTCTCAATAAAAAGCGCGCGAAAATTATACAAACATGTAGAACGTCGCATGGAAAGTATGGGTGTTTTTTGTGTTGTATAAAAACGGGAACATCACGTCAGGTGAATTACGCGTCATCAGTGGAAAAAACCGCCCCGGTTGGACGTTATTTCATCACATCTTTAAATAGTAACGAATGCCAAAATGTATTTGATACTTAAGAAAATTTGCGAATGTTTGTGTTTCTTGTTATTCTTGAGCACATTTATAGTAAATATATACCATAATTTGCTTTAAAACTGGAATATACGGGATTATTTGGAAATTGGCAAGTACAAATTTTGGTACAAGTTAGCAATATATTGCGATATATTGCAATACGGGTTTTTGAACTGACAATATATTGCAATACAGTTTTTGGCATATTTTTGCAGCACTAATAATTAATTGTCATCCCAGGTACATGTAAGCCTGTGCTAACTGCACATCATGAGGGACTTTTCTTCTTTTATGGTATTTTTCTATTAAAGAAAGTCTATGCAAAAAAATCCATTAGACAGAAAGTGTCATTCCTGATGAGCCCGTGTGGACAGACACTAGAAATGTGTGCTTAAATGATTGATAATGAATTGAAATATATATTATATTGTTGAATTTGACAAATTTAATTTAAATTTTAAAAACAACCAAACATGGTTACATTACGTATTCTTAGTTTTTTCAATCCCATATCTCATCAGTTGTATCAACCAAGCATGTAAATTGTAATAATTATAGGAACTTGTTTCTTGTCAGATATTTAGTTATTTTTTTATAAATTTTTCTCCTAATTGCCAGTCAATATTTTCAGCATTACACACATTTTGAGATCTTTCTTGGTTAGCATAGTTACATCTTCTGGGAGCTATTACTTATTATATGGCGTGAGTGACTTCTATCAACAATTGATAACTTAATGGCCCTTGATGGGTAGTTGTATTGGTATTTAGCAGGAAATATCATCAAGTTTTTCAGAGCATTTATACATAAACTAAGCTTATCAAAACAATATTTATGATAACATGTTGAATAAATCAATTTTTTATTCAACATGCGTTGTTTTTGTCATAAGAAAATTATGTTGTTCATGTTATTTTAGTTTTAAAAATGTTAAAAAAATATTGAAATAAGCCTTGCTCCGGGATATTGCATCTTAAAGCATGTGTGTGAAGTGTTCACTCTGATAAGCCTGTGCTTTTCGCACAGGCTAATCAGGGACACTCTGCTTTTATGGTATTTTTCGTATTAAGGATGTCTCAGCAGAAATCCAGTTTATTCAGAGAGTGTCATCCCTGATGAGCCTGTGAAGACAGACACTTTACACACATGCATTAAGCCCCCTTTTCCCATAACATTAGGTTGATATACATTCACATGGATTATTTGAAAGAGCCCAGGAGCCATTGGTCCCTTAAGCATATGCTCGGCTTGTGGAATTTCTCATGCGTTTTTATTTGTCATCGAGTTCAATAATAAGAAAACACACCCATATATATAATTATGTGACTGCGATAAGGCCTCAGTCTTTATGTTTGATTATAACTCTAGCATCATGAATACGAAATTCACATAAAAATGAATGATACCATTTTCATTCCTCCCATATGGAATGCATTCACACTGTCTATAAATAATACAGAAGATGGAGAATAAAAGAACGGTCTCTCCATGTGGAATACATTGTGTATATAGCTAGGGCTAATTATTAATTTACACAAGCTTTTCAATAAATTCTATGAAAGCCTTGCATACATCAATGCGACCAGACTTACAATGTTTGTATATAATTGACATTCTCTTCATTGAAATTTATTATTGAAGTCTTGTTTATTTTCTAAGCATTTTGACTTTTACATGTTTTTTTTTTTTAAGTTTTGCTTTGCATTCTTTTAATATAATAATTGCATTCAATCTGGACAAAAATTACATGATAAATGTGTAGTTGTCATGTTTTTGGGGTGTTTTTTTTGCTTATAATCAGGTAGAACTAATTGGAATTCACATGACGTATGTATACCAATTACAATACAATTTATATGGACAGGAGGTATCTTGTATCATATTTCATGTATCAAGTGTTAAAAATGCTTTGTCTCAAGTTGATACAAATACTATTTTGAATGCTGTAATTTATTCAAGAAACAATTAATTTGTTGTTATTGTTTATTGGTCAATATACAATTATTTGGATTGTTCTAAGTGAGTGCATAATTTCATATAAAATGAGAGCAAAAAAACATGGATTAATTAAGAAAACATGGCAGGCTTCTAAAACACATGATGTGTAAAAATTTTCTTTAAATACTGCTATAATTATTACTTCTTCTACAAATGCTACTATAGCTATTCATACTTAAAATACAATTAATACGACCAGTTCTACTTCTAATGTTTACTACTGCTACTAAAACTAATTTTTGTATTTCTACTTCTTCTGCTATTACAAGTTTAAATACACTGCTTCTACTACTACTGCTATTATAACTTTTAACTACTGCTTCTACATGTACTTCTACTACTACTGCTATACTATTACTACTCACTATTAAGGCAGTGTAACTATAATCGTGTCTGATTTCAGTTCCTGACCCCCGAGATCCGCGGGCCGAGTACCAAGAGATCCCCATGAATCACCATGATCAGGATATTAAAGGTACACCACTCTCAGATGCTGCTGTGCACAGAGTTCGCTCCCTTGACTGAGTTTTTTTATATTACAAAAATATGAAAGCCAATTCAATTCATATGATTTATGTACACAGGTTTTAAAACATAATTAAATGACAAAAATCTGTAAAATCAAAAATTCACACTGTAAAAGAGTTTAATATTTAATATTTAAATATTAGAGTTTTTCACCAACAGCATGTAACTTTTCAGCTAACTTTTGGCAATATAGCTTATAATAAGATATCGCTTTGTGCATTGATACAAAATATCTGCTTTGACAGTCAGTAAACAAAAAAGTATGAGTGAAAAACTGATAATTACAAGGAAGATATACAAAAGAAATCCATGTTCAAAGTATCTTTTTTCTCCCCATATCGTCATTCTGATACCTGCATCATGGTCAAAACCGTGGGGCTCTCTTGTGTGATACCACTTTTGCTCTGCTTATTTCTGTATGATACTAACTCTTTCAGTGCTGGAACTGAATTTTGAAGGCCTTTGCAAACAGTTTGGATCCAGATGAGACGCCACAGAACGTGGCGTCTCATCAGGATCCAAACTATTTGCTATTCTGATAGTATTCTTTGAAAAAAATCGAAGAAAATGCTAATTTTAGAAATTCATCAGACAACATTTTAGCAGACGAAAAATTTCCCAGCATTCAAAGGGCTAAACACTGGAGAACACTGAGAAACACCCAAAGCATGACTGGATTGCAGTGTTTTGCAGTGCTTAGTTTTGGCACATTCTGTAGAAATTTGCTTTATTATTATTTTTATTTTATTTTCAGCTTGGCTGTCATCATTTGTCAACCATTATTTTTTTATGCTCCCGGTAGGGTGGCATATAGCAGCACTGTTGAACTGTCTGTCTGTCTGGCATTCTATTTTCTGGTGGTTTTTTATGCAACGCTTTCAGATATTGAATTGTGCTCAGTTTTGGTATGTGAGTCTACCTGCAAAGCATGAAATTCGTTCTGGTCCATTGATTTTTGGCGTATTTATGGGCCTTGAACTTTTCCCCTTTTTTTTTGTACAAAACGCTTTCAGATATTCACCTGATTTTTGGTATGTGAGTCTACCTACATGAGTTACAGAATGATGACGTGTGAGTTTCATTCTGGTCTAGTGCTGCAACAATATACCGGTATATCGCAATCCGCAATCCGCATATTGTATTGCGATACGATTTTCATCATACCGGTACGAACATTTTACAAAACTTCATTCACATTTCGTCCAGAAAAGCCATCCGAAATAACGATATCAAGGTAAACAAAGCAAAGCGGTGTTAATAAATTTTTACGTAAAAATAGCATTCTAAAAAGTGTATTATAATGAGTAGCGTTGTTACATGGGAGCATTCGTTCGATGCTTTTGAACAGATTATCGTTAAATTAATTGCGCACAACTGTAAATGTTTCGTTCGATTCTGAATTGAGCATTTTTAATTTGTATTTCGATTTTCGGAAACACGCTTCCAAATTTTAATGCTTATGCGACAATAAAAAAAAAGCGTCAAATAAAGTGCTTTATCCTTTGTCTCAATAAAAAGCGCGCGAAAATTATGCAGACATGTAGACTGTCGCATGAAAGTATGGGTGTATTTTGTGTTGTATAAAAACGAAAACATCACGTCAGGCGAATTACGCGTGTTCAGTGAAAACAAAATCGGACCTGTTGGACGTTATTTCATCACATCTTTAAATAGTAACAAATGCCATAATGTTTTTGATACTTAAGAAAATTTGCGAATGTTTGTGTTTCTTGTTATTCTTGAGCACATTTATAGTAAATATTTACCAGAATTTGCTTTAAAACTGGAATATACGGGATTATCGGTAATTGGCAAGTTATAATTCTGGTACAAGTTAGCAATATATTGCGATATATTGCAATACGGTTTTTTGAACTGACAGTATATAGCAATATGGTTTTTGGCGTATTGTTGCAGCACTATTCTGGTCTATTGATTTTTTTACGAAGTTATCGGCCTTGGACTTAAAAATTTTCTCTAAAAAAGCTGCTATGCAGCGTCAAAGCGCAGAAGGGGGCATTTTGTTTCACAAACATAGCCCTTGTTGAAAGTTTATTTTAGGCAGAAAAATCATTTGATCATACTGTCCATGTCTTTGGATTTCAATGAACTGTCCATTAACCAATTTTACACATACACACTTTTTCCAGAAAGAAATGTATAAGTAGAAACAAATATAATACTGAGCTAAATTTTACTAAATATTTTATTTTTTATTAGCTCATCTCTTAAAAAAAAAATGAGCTCTTGTCATCACCTTGGCGTCGGCGTCCGGTTAAGTTTTGCCTTTAGGTCCACTTTTCTCATAAAGTATCAATGCTATTGCATTCAAACTTGGTACACTTACTTTCTGTCATGAGGGGACTGGGCAGGCAAAGTTAGATAACTCTGGCTTGCATTTTGACAGAATTATGTGCCCTTTTTATACTTAGAAAATTGAAAGTTATGGTTAAGTTTTGTGTTTAGGTCCATTTTTTTCCTTAAGTATCAAAGCTATTGCTTTCATACTTGCAACACTTACTAACTATCATAAGGGGACTGTTCAGGCAAAGTTATGTTACTCTGACTGGCATTTTGACAGAATTATGTGCCCTTTTTATACTTTGAAAAATGAAAATTTGGTTAAGTTTTGTGTTTAGGTAATCTTTTTTCCTAAAGTAACAAAGCTATCGCATTCACACTTGCAACACTTACTAACTATTGTAAGGGGACTGTGCAGGCAAAGTTATTAAACTCTGACTGGCATTTTGACGGAATTATGGGCCCTTTATACTTGAAAATTTGGTTAAGTTTTGTGTTTAGGTCCATTTTATTCCTTAAGTATCAAAGCAATTGCTTTCATACTTGCAACACTTACTATCTTTCATAAGGGGACTGTGCAGGCAAAGTTATGTAACTCTGACTGGCATTTTGACAGAATTATGTGCCCTTTTTATACTTAGAAAATTGAAAATTTGGTTAAGTTTTGTGTTTAGGTCCTTTTTTTTCTTAAAGTATCAAAGCTATTGCTTTCATACTTGCAACACTTACTATCTATCATAATGGTTACTGTGCAGGCAAAGTTATGTAACTCTGACTGGCATTTTGACAGAATTATGCACCCTTTTTAAACTTAGAAAATTGAAATTTTGTTTAGGTCCACTTTTTTCCTAAAGTATCAAAGCTATTGCTTTTATACTTGCAATACTTACTAACTATTGTAAGGGGACTGTGCAGGCAAAGTTATGTAACTCTGACTGGCATTTTGACGGAATTATGGGCCCTTTATACTTGAAAATTTGGTTAAGTTTTGTGTTTCGGTCCACTTTACCCCTAAAGTATCATAGATATTGCTTTCATACTTGGAACACTCACAAACTATCATAAGGGGACAGTAAAGGACAAGTTACATAACTCTGGTTGTCATTTTTACGGAATTATGGTCCTATTTTGACTTCGTATCTTTGAACATATGGCTAAATTTTGCTAAAACTGCCATAACTTCTATATTTATGATAAGATTCAATTGATACTTTGACAAAAAAACTCTTACCTGACATACCACAATAGACTCCACCCAAACCATCCCCCCCGAATCCCCCCTCAATCCCCCCCCCCCATTATTATTATTTTTATGCCCCCCTTCGAAGAAGAGGGGGTTTATTGCTTTGCTCATGTCGGTCTGTCGGTCGGTCTGTCGGTCGGTCCGTCCACCAGGTGGTTGTCAGACGATTACTCAAGAACGCTTGGGCCTAGGATCATGAAACTTCATAGGTACATTGATCATGACTCACAGATGACCCCTATTGATTTTGAGGTCACTAGGTCAAAGGTCAAGGTCATGGTGACCCGAAATAGTAAAATGGTTTTTGAATGATAACTCGAGAACGCATACGCCTAGGATCATGAAACTTCATGGGTAGATTGATCATGACTTGCAGATGACCCCTATTGATTTGAGGTCACTAGGTCAAAGGTCAAGGTCACGGTGACCCGAAATAGTAAAATGGTTTCCGGATGATAACTCAAGAATGCATATGCCTAGGATCATGAAACTTCATGGGTAGATTGATCATAACTCGCAGATGACCCCTATTGATTTTTAGGTCACAAAGTCAAAGGTCAAGGTCACGGTAACCCGAAATAGTAAAATGATTTTCAGATGATAACTCAAGAACGCTTTTGCCTAGGATCATGACACTTCATAGGTACATTGATCGTGTCTCGCAGATGACCCCTATTGATTTTCAGGTCACTAGGTCAAAGGTCAAGGTCACAGTGACAAAAATCGTATTCACACAATGGCTGCCACTACAACGGACAGCCCATATGGGGGGCATGCATGTTTTACAAACAGCCCTTGTTTAAATAAAGATCATCACCACCCTCCACCTCAAAAAAAATTAAATTTATGCCCCCGGTAGGGTGGCATATAGCAGTTGAACTGTCCGTCAGTATGTCAGTCAGTCTGTCCGTCCGTTCGAAAAAACTTTAACATTGGCCATAACTTTATTACTTTTGAAGATAACAACTTGATATTTGGCATGCAGGTGTATCTCATGGAGCTGCACATTTTGAGTGGTGAAAGGTCAAGGTCATCCTTCAAGGTCAAATGTCAAATTTATGGTGTCTGTCCCTCCGAAAAATTTAAACATTGGCCATTACTTTTTCAATATTGAAGATAGCAACTTGATATTTGGCATGCATGTGTATCTCATGGAGCTAAACATTTTGAGTGATGAAAGGTGAAGGTCAAGGTCATCCTTTAAGGTCAAATGTCAAATATATGGCGTCTGTCCGTCCGATAACTTTAACATTGGCCATTACTTTTTTAATATTGAAGATAGCAACTTGATATTTGGCATGCATGTGTTTCTCATGAAGCTGCACATTTTGAGCGGTGGAAGTTCAAGGTCAAGGTCATCCTTCAAGGTAAAAAATAAAAAATAAAAATCAAAGCGGCGTTCTCATGAAGCTGCACATTTTGAGTGGTGGAAGGTCAAGGTCATCCTTCAAGCCGTTCAAGGTCAAATGTAAAAAATAATAATTTCAAAGCGGCGTTCTCATGAAGCTGCACATTTTGAGTGGTGGAAGTTGAAGGTCAATGTCATTCTTCAAGGTCAAGGTCATCCTTCAAGGTCAAAGGTAAAACAAAACAAAAAAATTCAAAGCAGCGTTATCATGAAGCTGCACGTTTTGAGTGGTGGAAGTTCAAGGTCATCCTTCAAGGTCATCCTTCAAGTTCAAAGGTAAAAAAAATAAAAAATAAATTCAAAGCGGCGTTATCATGAAGCTGCACATATTGAGTGGTGGAAGTTCAAGGTCATCCTTCAAGGTAAAAAAAAAACAAAAAAAACCCATTAAGCGGGGTTCTCATGAAGCTGCACATTTTGAGTGGTGTAAGTTCAAGGTCATGGTAATCCTTCAAGGTCAAGGTCATCCTTTAAGGTCAAAGGTAAAAAAATAAAAAAAAGGGGTGTTCTCATGAAGCTGAATATTTTGAGTGGTGGAAGTTCAAGGTCAAGGTCATTTTTCAAGGTCAAGGTCATCCTTCAAGGTCAAAGGTAAAAAAATATTAATTTCAAAGCAGGGTTATCATAAAGCTGCACATTTTGAGTGGTGGAAGGTTAAGGTCATCCTTCAAGGTCAAGGTCATCCTTCAAGGTCAAAGATTAATTTATTTTTTTTCAAAGCGGCGTTCTCAAAAAGCTGCACATTTTGAGTGGTGGAAGTTCAAGGACAAGGTCATCCTTCAAGGTCAAAGGTAAGACAAAACAAAAATAATTTTTTCAAAGCGGCGCAATAGGGGGCATTGTGTTTCTGACAAACACATCTCCTTTTTTTTTTCAAACATGGTTAAAAAACACAAATATTTATTTTTATTATTTTATTACCGTCCAACTATCCCACCCAAGAATCACCCCCCCCCCCCCCCCCCCAAAAAAAAAGAAAAACACTAAAAAAAATTTTGCATTTTTGGAAGATAATGTAATAAATGACCACACCCCCACACTATACACCCCTCTCCACTCCACCCCTCCCTTCTTTGTGATTGAAATTGAGATAGGTCCCTACAATTTTAAAAAGAAAAATAGATGAGCGGTCTGCACCCGCAAGGCGGTGCTCTTGTTACCACTTTGTCAACGCATTTTCCCCTTTGCATAAAACAGCCCTGTGACACATGTGAATATTAAAAGTAAATATGTCATTATTCACTGACCAAATGTTTTTCATATGCCTGCCCAGGTGAATGAACCGTTTAACCCTACCTTTAACTCTAGGTGTAACCAGCTCAGGATAATAGCTAGTGTCCTGTGTTTATTAATGTGTTACCAATGATGGAAGCCATGAGATGAGAGGATTTTCACTGGACAAGCAATTGTTTCTGAATTAACATTAACTGACATGTGTTGTTTTTTTCTTTAATGAATATTCTGTCATAAAAGCTAACATTTGGACAAACGTCCCAACCTTAAAAATGAAAAAATAAGAATGATGTCTGATCTTCATAAATGATACATAATTATAGGGCTGCAACGAATCCAAAAAATTTGTTCGTATCCAAATAAGGTTTCTTAGTATTTTTTTTGGTTCCGGATCCCTCACATAAGACTAACAGAAAATAAGAAATTCTGTCCAAATTCAAGAAATCAATGTTTTAGATGTTTAATTTGACTAAAAAACATTAAACACTATTAACAAAAAACAAAATTCTCGTTGAACATTGTAGCATTGTCAGAATAAAACGAAACCTCAACACTTATTCACTTAATAGTTTGCTCGTTAACATACACTTTTTACTGTTCATGCAGTTTGATGTTTGTTTTCACAAAAATTAATAAATCAACATTGTCCGGGTCCAGGCAAGCCCTATCAGATGCACTGACGAGGTCTCCTGCTGTGAAGTAGATTCTCTCACTGGGAATTGAGGTTCCTTGCATCACAAGATAGCATTTTAACTTAGTATATGACGAAAGATAGCATTTTTACTTAGTATATGACGAAAGATGCTTTCAAGACAATACATGATGCAGGAACACAATTTGACAGGTCGCGAAATTATGCAAAATTTACCTGAATAACTTTCCAGCCACACTGGATCCACTACCGTTGTTTTTAATACAACTCAGAAAGACAATAAGGATTGAAAACTTACTTATTGCTATTAGGAATTGCATTTGTCATGTGTAAATCATCCATGATTATGAATTAGTTTTGATTTTGGGAATGCCCAATGACACTCTTAGGCAATAAAAGCCGAAGGATCTCGAATGATCTGCTGTTTGACTGTCACACATTAATAAATATCGACTATTATACGTATCTTTTATCTTTTAAACAGAACCAGTCTGCATAAAAACAATACTCGTGAAAACAGCGCTAGGTTACATACAACTATGAAAATAAATATTCGGAACCGAAATTTCCAGGGGTGGATCCGTACCCGCGAATCTGAGTTGGATCCAATATCATCGGATATTTCGGGTACCCGTTGCAGCCCTACATAATTATGAGTGTTGCCAAAGTGAAAAAGATATTAAGGTGGTTGTGTTACATTACTTTTGATTTATTTGTGGAAAAAGTTTCAAAGTGACAATTTTTTCACATTTCAATACCTTTTCAGCGAGCGAAATTCATAGTTACTATATCGATAATCTTTTATAAAAAAATATTTATGTATGTGCAACAAATGGCCCCCTTTTTTTCTCTTCAGCTGTGGCAATCAGACAGTTTATTGTTTTGTAGACATTATGAGTGTTTAATCCCACAATTTTTTATTAACGTATATATTTTAGCGTCTAGCTTAAGCAAATGTTTATGATGACTCGATCATTAAAAAAAGAATCCACTCTTTGGTAATGTTGCTTCATGTTTCTTATATCAATTAGAAACAGTGCTTGCTAATTATTACCTCCAGTTGTTCAAAATATTCAGGGGAAAAGGATAATTAATTTTGCATATGAGAGATCGGGTTGTGTTCGCAGTTAACTGTAATGCTTTGATTGCAAATGCGTTTAGTTTGCATTGTATGTTTATTGTAATGTCTCGTCAGAAATTGAATTATAATGACAGAAATTGTGCGGGTAATTTCTTTTCAAAGTCGGTAATTTTTGTTCATAGTAGTGTTATGACATTCATATGATATTATTTGATAGGTGTGTTTGAGATTAAAAACCAATTGTCCGCATTATTTATTTACAGCAGTGGTGTATAAGTGTGGTAAAGGCCATTTGCCATGCAGGGCTAATATCTGACAAAATCAGGTCTTCCTGACTATCTTTGTGGTAGTTTTAATTTAAATTATCAAATGTAGAAATCCATGTATATTATTATACTATCCAAAGACACATTTGTGTCAAATAATGTTAGTATTTATTATAGTTAGTACATTTTGACATTTAGGTTGTTTGTTTTTTGGTATTGATTATTTCTATTTGTTGGGGGGGGGGAATGTTTCATAATATTATAATATATGTGTCTCTCCACTAATTGATGTATAGACCACAAAACAAATGTTAAAACTGAGTTAATTTTGAAATGAAAATAGATTTAAATTGTTCGCTGTTTCTACCCACATGTGACTGGGGTTACGTTCCAGAGAACTCTATGCCATTCTTCTGCATGTGATTAATTTATATAATAACTCAATCATAAGATTGAATATGATTCTTATGTAATTTAAATAACAGGAGATTTTGCAGTGTCCAGAAATCAGCATAACAAGTCATTGAATACAAACGTCCAGTGAATCATGGCTTAATATTATTACTTGACGTATCCCATTCCGTGTTCGTATAAGCTTAGGGCGATATCATATTCATGGCAGATCTGGGCATGGGTCAAAATTAAAATAGCCATTTCACTGTAAGAATATTAACCAGAATAACACATTTTGCTGTTACATTAATTGTAAATAGTTTCGGAACATACTGTATTTTTGTGCATTTTCCAGACATTTTATACAAACTGAAATGGAGCATAATTATGATGGTTCCGTCTGCTCAAAACTATAGTTTATAGCCTATTTTGATTTTCATATTAACCATTATATTAATGGTATTAAATCTTAAACCTATGGTTTAATTAATGAGTATTAAACTGGCATAATTTTAAACAAAAACAAAAGATTCCGAAGATTTGTCTTGATTCTGTTATAATCATTGGATCTGCATTCCTGGTATCCAGATGGTAATGTCTTAGCAGAACATGAAACAGTTAACTTCATTAACCCATTTATGCCTAGTGGACTCTCCCATCCTTCTAAATTGGATTTATTTATTTCCAAAATTATTTCTATATTTAGAATATTTCTTTCAGAAATTCCTTTAAGCAAACAGCGCAGACCCTGATGAGAAGCCGCATTATGCGGCGTCTCATCTGGGTCTACGCTGTTTGCCAAGGCCTTTTTTCTAGACGCTAGGCATAAATGGGTTAAATAGATAATCACCCATACATACAATGTACTTACAAGACAATTACATTTTTAAGTTAAATATTCCATGTTCTTTGATATTATTTTGCCTTAATTTTATGCTGACAACTGTTATTATGTTTGACAAAACAATTCGAGAGATGTACACAAGTAGATAACGACCAGTAAATTCTTAGATACATCCTTCATTAATCCCATGTTTAATGTTGCTATATTTCTGTCATCGGTTTTGAATTTTAAGTCATTAAAAAAATGAAGGATACATCTTCGAACTATAATCAGACTGTCAACTGTAAGCATGAGTTGTTTGCCGCTGATTTTCCGTATATCCCCATGGATTATGTTTTGTCATAACCTACGGCATATAAACCATGTTGGATGCAAAACCAAAGCTGCCTACTTAACCATGGGGATATGGTATTGTTTCGGCAATGATTCCTTAAAGCCTACCAGAAAATACAAGGCACAATTTCCCCAGGCATTCATGCCAAATTATGTCACAGGTTGCTGAGGATGCTGATCTTGTATTCAAATGATGACTTTGTAGGTCGAAATACTGCGATTTCATCTAAATGCAGTGATTTTGTTATGGCTATTTCGGTGAGTTACGTGGTAATATCAAGTGCAATCAAGGGTCATTTGCAAAACATCCCAAAGCCTTTTCATGCATTAGAGGTTTAAAACATGTAAATCAGTGATTTTTTTGCTCAAAATTACAGCCGATTTTCGGCTGCTTCCCAATCGCAAAAATCCATGTTTTTTTCCCAAAAATCTGGCCAAAATTTTCCCCCCAAAAGCCCAATTTTCCCCCCCAAAAGTGTGTTTTATTGCTTTTTTTAAAGATTAAGAAGTCTCTCATAAATTAATTATGATTTCTTAACTCTAGATCTCTGCTTTATTTGTTAAACATCCTACAAAATATATAACTTTAATTTAGTCCTTTTTGTCCATAAATCATTCCTAAATTTGCCACTTTTTTTTTTTAAATCCCAATTTGACCAGACTCCTTTTCTAGAAAACCCTCTGAACATGCACTTAAAACAATATCAATTCTGTTACTTATAATGCTATTTATAATGCTTAAATTTTCCCAATTTCATGGTTTATTGTGTTATTTTTCCCAATTTCACGGTTTATCCCGCTAATTTTCCCAATTCAAAAGACACAGGCTGTAACAAATTAAAGCAAAAAAAATCACTGTAAATATAGACGTCAAAGGTCTTTGATATTTTGTTTGTTTGAAAGAAAAAACAGAAATCACTGTGGTTTTTAAAATGAAAAAATTGGTATAAAGTTTTCCTTTAAGTAAAACAGAAGCTTAAATGTAGCAATAGTAGCTAATAGACAATACCCTCCCGTTTGTATTCCAACCCGCTAGTGTTCTGTCAATATTTTGCAAGTGATTATGTGCCTGTCCAATTTAAAGTTCATGTAATTTATAACCTCGTTGATGCAGCCACTTGCACAATTATAGAATCGTCGCCTATAAAAACAATAATTGCCCTTTGTATTATAGTAAAAAGAGTTGGGACATTACCAAACCTATAAATGAGCCTGCCTCTGGGAAAACAGGGTTTAAGGCATGTGCTTTGAGTATCGTCCCTGATGGCCAATCTGCACAGGCTAGTCAGGGACAACACTTTCCGCCGTAATTGTTTTTTGCTAAGAAATTCTTGTCTTAAACAAAAAAATGCATAAAAGAGGAAAGTGTAGTCTCTGGTATACGATAATCTGAGATAACTCTTAATGCACATCCATCAAACCCCATCTAGCCAAAGGGAGGCTTATATAAAATTCATTCTCATTACATGAAGTTGATCAACTAAAGGGAGACAACTCAGCTTGACTTATTGTTTTTTTTCTATATCTGTAATTTGTGGTTTTCTGTTATGTGATGTTCCAGACAGACATCATTTAACCCCACGTTGTTAACCCTATGGCGTTGCTTTCGGCCTAATACCCCATATCCACAGACCATTTCCTTGAAGTTTTCACTCTTCCGAAAATTTGATTATCCCCAAGATATGTGTAATTGAGTTATCTTAATGATCGTGATAAAAACATCCATCAAAAACACATTTTTCTGCACAGAAAATTCTTAAAGATGTTGCAGGGATGAGTGTTTATCAGTCTTGATGTAGTTATCATTTGAAATGAAGAAATAAAGCCCATCAGGTGGAAAATTCATATCTGCAAGCTGTTATTACAGTAATGAACTTTTGCTTATTTTGTCATTTGATCTGTTCTTTCTCTCATTTTATGCATCATTCTTTACTTGGTTATCTTTTGAAACATTATTGCATACAGTTAATCCATCGCTTATCATCTATGGCCAAGTTTGAAACTTGCATAAAGCCATGTACATTGTTATTTCCCTGTCTTTTGCTGGGACATAAAATGGGATCACCTTTTGCGGATGGTCGTGTGGTTTTTTGGTAGGCGACTTATATGTCGAACAGTTCTCATTTTATCTTAACTAAACTGTTTTGAACTGTTTGTTGACATAAAATGTAGGCCATGTTTTATGACCAGCAGATTTGTACGAGGCATTTTTGAGCAATAGCCCTTTATTTATATAAATACTGTTCAATTCGCCGTTTCGTTCTCTTTCTCTTACAGTTTTCATAGAATCTTTACCAAATTTTCTGATTTTTTTTCTTGACATTAAATGGAGATCATTGTTGTTAACCAGCAAATTCACGCTAGGCATTTCGAGTTATTGACTCTTTACTAATACAAAATGGCAAAACGCACTGTTTTTGCCCTGTTACTCGTATAGTTTCCTTTAAATCTTGATTGAACTTTCGAGAAATTAGACATAAAATTAAGGAAAATTTATTATAACCATTCAATTGCCAGAAGAAGAGTTATTTCCCTTTATTTGTTTAAAAATGGGAAATTCTCTGTTTGCCTTCTCAAACTTACAGTTTTCATTGAATCTTAAATAAAATTTCTGTAAATGTTTGTTGACATAAAATGACGCCAGATTGGATAACAGCCAATTCGCACCAGACACTTCAGAGTTATTGCACTTAATTTACTAAAAATAATAGTGAATAAATAAATTTTGAGTCAATTTTCCTCATAACTTGTTTTATTCAATGTGCCGTGCTCTATCAACTAAAATGTGATTAGTAAAGGCGGAAAAAGTACACAATTTACTGCTAGGAAAAGTGAAAAAGGCACATAGTTTACTCATGCTTTAAAAGGAATGGAATTTTGCCAAGAGTGGACAAGACCAATATTGTAGTCAGATATACAAAAGACTTGATACAGATTCATTAAAACTGTCATACAAATAAAAAACTTTCAATCAGAACTACTCTTAGCGCTTCTTAAGACTGGGTTCATATGTTGCCAGTTTAATAGACGATGTTAATTGAAACTTCTTGAACTTATTGCGAGTTTTCTTATTTATCCCTGCAATTTAATTTTAAAAAATAGCAACATCTTTCTTTTAACCCTTTCCCGCTCGGAAGCAAATTGTTAATGTCTATAAGCAACCAGAAAAAAACCCAGAATAGCCTGCGAGTAACTCTCTGTCTGTTTAGGTTTTATGCTGTTTGCTTCTCATCAGTATCTGAGGTTTTTAAACAAAGCCTTTAAAATTTGAATCTTTTAAGAAAGGTCTTAAATTTGCCATAATTTTTCAGGGACTACAAATATGTTGAAATGCATATCTGAGTGGTAGATGGTTATTTATGATTTCTATGCACCTTCCAGCTCCTTGTGTATTCCAGTTCTCGCACTGTTGCCATCATCATCTAACCATCATCATCAGGGCATGTTAATCGTTTCAGTGCCAGGCAACATTCATTCGGGAGTTTCTGGCAATGACAGTATTATGGCCACAGGGGTTTTCAGTGCTCGGGAATTAATGCGCGTCACGAGACGTAAGTATTATGCATGCAAACAAATTACCTGTGTAACCTGTATGTCTTTATGATGTCATATCCGTAAACATGGCTGGGAATGGATCTGGTCTGTTTTTGACTGGTCTGCTTGTAGCCTGTATTAAAAAATGGTTTATCTCTTCCATGGCAGAATGGCTTAACAACATTTCAGGCAATTTGATTCTTACAAGTTTAAGGCATTAAATGGAGACATTTCACTAAGTTCCCATAGCAGAGTCTGGTGTGTTGCCCCTCCATGCTTGGGATTGTTTCTTGTAACAACCATAATTGTATTTAAATTAGACAGACAACATCATAAACATTATCATCAGGTATTGAACATTATTATCATTTATTTGGTGATATGTGCAGGATGTTCAGATATCATCATAATGCCAAGAAATGCCTATATTTATTGTCATCTTGTTTCATTTGTTATTAATTTTTGGGTGGAAATATCAGTTTAATACTGTCACAGCTCAAGTGTTACGAAAGTAATATAAATGTGTCTGCAAAAAAACACTTTCACCTATATCATCATGTGCTGATGACTGAAATAACATGTCCATCAATTAAATACTAATGCATGAATTTTGGGTCATTTTATAGCACGTGTACAATTTGTTAATGAAACAGTGTTTTTTTCCCTTGGGTAACAATCCTGCCAGTAAAAAGATATTTATTCGTTTTGAACAAACAAATCAAATTCTCATATCTAATTGTCATTTCTCTTTTTTAAATATTGTTATATTATTGTACTACTAGTATTTTCTTATGCCAAAAGTTCTGTTGAACTGCTTGCCCTATTGACATCATTAATTCTCAGGTGACACGTACATTCCTCAATTTTCAACCATTAAAGCAATAGTTAATCGGTCAAAGTACCTTGTCTTATGTTGATATCAGCAAATTAAAATATTTATTTTTCTTGATTAGCATTTTGGCACATAGTCCCCCTTAACATGGTGATCGCTGTATAATTCTGACACAAAGATTACAGAAGACAAATTGTGATATATTCCTTCAGATATCACAAGATACCACTTTTTTCTGGTATCATTTGGCAAGATTAATTGCATGCATGATATAAACTCTTAGTTTGACATTTGAGTCTTAAAACCTTTCTTTTGTTTCTTTTTTTCTCTCACATTTTTTGCCTAAGAAATGGGATGGGGGCAAGCACTTGTCATATTGAGCTGGGGATAGGAAGGTCTGTGGCAAATAACCGATTTTAAATGGTAATAAATTTATAAAAGTGGCAGATATATTCCATTTATAAGATACAGATTTATAAAGCTAACAATTTAATGCAAACCCAAAGGAATTATAAATTATGTTTGATGTATATTAAATTGTATTCAGTTACACATAAAAAAATAATATATTAAAGAACAATATTTCATAATAAAATGTATTGATTCTGATATAAATACTTTAACGTTGTATACCGGTATGCTGTTTGATAAAAATTGTATGAATAATGTTTGTTTACTGTATTCAGGGATTGTAAACAAATATGAGTTCTAAAGCGCAATAATATTGTCAATGCCATCTTTGTTGATCAGTTTCCTGTTCATTTTATCATCATCAATTGATTGCATGGTCATCAGCTGAGCGTCATTATTTAATGTGACATAATCATTTCTTTAGTTGCTCTAATTGAAATGCCTTCTTGTCATTCGCCCATCATCATAATGCAATCTTGTTTTGGCTAACCTTAATGCTATAACATTAAAACAAATTCATCCTCAATTCTTAATTTGTTGCTTGCTTTTTATTAGAAGTTAACTTAAACCATAACATTTATTTCATAATATTAGGTTATTTTACAGCGTTGTGTATGACAAAGTGATATAATTTATATGAGTGCACAGCTTGCATACCGTATTGGATAAGCTGAGAGCAGATCATATGTGAGTACGTCACAGCATATAACAAAAAACGGTTTAATTATCTTAAATTATATACAATCTTTGAGTAATTTCCCATGTAAATCACATCCATTTAGTACGTCAGCCGAAGAGCAAGTGCGAGAGCGTTCAGGTCATTATATGAGAAATAATGAGATTGTGTTTCATTTTGACTTCTCAACTGAAAGGCAGACAGAAAATATTAAGGAAATTATTTAAAGCATATTTAAATGGGGGACTTGTTATCTTATCATGTTTATGCAAATCAGCAATATAAGGTCTACTTCAACATTTGTAAATTCTATATAATATGTGTGATGGAAATACTCAAAGTTGACTTGGAAATTATTGTTTAAATAATGGGAAATATATTTTACTTACGCGTGTTTAACGCTGTAGAATTTTAGACAGTCACAAATGACAACAGCTAATTAGATGATATAAATAGTTATTTTATAATAGATTATTCTCACAACTAATCCAATTGGTCTTCCCAAACGAATGCAGATATAAACATTCACTTTTATTTAATGTAAATATTTATTTGATGATTTGATGACCAACATATATTATTCTGTTAGGATACAATGTATCTTAGCTTTTTTACATTTTTGTTTGGATTTCTTTGTTGTTGTATTGAATGCCATTCTTGTATATCAAGTGTATGTAATTTTTTAACAATAAAACAACTCTCTTTTTGAGAATTTTTCTTACATCAGACTCGCATGATATTTGTGTTGTTTTTATTGAACCCAGCTATAATTTCAATATCAAAATTGCGGCTTTGGAGTTGGGATTATACATGCAAGTTAACTGCAGTTTTGTCTAGAAAACCCAAAACTGGGACAGTGTTGACCTAATTGTTGTCAGAATGAAAGTTTGTATTGCAGACAGCAGCTGCTTTTCCTTACTTAGTAAATAATATATGAGTTTGTCTTTGGGAAAACCAGACTTAATTTATGTACGTAAAATATCTTCCCATTGTGTGGTCAGCAATGGGTAATTGGGTACGACACTTTCCACTTAGGATGGCTTTCGTTAACCCATTTAAGCCTAGTGGACTCTCCCATCCTTCTTAATTGGATCAATTTATTTCCAAAATTAGGAATGTCTAGTATATTTATTTCTATATTTATGCCCCCCTTCGAAGAAGAGGGGGTATATTGCTTTGCTCATGTCGGTCGGTCTGTCGGTCCGTCCACCAAGTGGTTGTCAGACGATAACTCAAGAACGCTTGGGCCTAGGATCATGAAACTTCATAGGTACATTGGTCATGACTCGCAGATGACCGCTAATGATTTTGAGGTCACTAGGTCAAAGGTCAAGGTCACAGGTGAATGTCACAGTTACTGGAAATAGGCATTTTAAGGATTTAGCATGGTTCAAACAAGGGAAACAACTACCATTTATGCATGTTCTTTTTGTTACAGCATTTGCCTCCCTTGTAATATATTTAAATTTTACCAAATGTAAGGCTTACTGCATTTTTGTATTGTATCAATAACCACCACCCACCACCCACCACCACCACCACCACCCCCACCACCACCCGCACCACCACCACCACCACCACCACCACCACCACCACCACCACCACCACCACCACCACCACCACAAAAAACGTATTCACACAATGGCAGCTACTACAACTTATAGCCCATATAGGGGGGCATGCATGTTTTACAAACAGCCCTTGTTAGAACATTTCTTACCGAAAGTTTAAGCAAACAGCGCAGACCCTGGTGCATCATGCGGCATCTCATCTCTACACTGTTTGCCAAGGCCTTTTTTCTAGACGCTAGGCATAAATGGGTTAATTCCTTTCAACAAACAAATTCCATACAAGTTAAAAGTAATGTAAAGGATTAGCCTGTGTAGACTGCACAGGCTATCTGGGACGACTATACTTACATTGATTAAGACCTGTTTTCCCAGAACAGTGCCTCATAGCAATACAGGTATAGGTCAGAATATAAGGTGTGTTTCTCAGAATCTTTAGTATGGTGAGAAATGATCAGTTATCACTCAACTGTATTTATCCTGTGAATTGAAATCACTACAACAACAATAAAATTCTATATTTGTACATTATCAGACAGTCATCGAAATTCTTGTGGAGAAGACATGGATTTTGTTATGAAAGTATGAGATGAATTGATTTATCTAACACACAAATTATTTAAGTAAACAAACCTTTTTTCACATATTCAATATCAGAAGAGTTTTTACCCTTCATTGCTTTGCTTCATAATTCATTCATGTAAGTCCCATTGAAGGAATAAGTTGAAAATACCATCTTTCATATTGAATATACAATTATAATGTTAAATTATCAAATAATATTATTCAATTCTGCCATCTGCATATATACAATCAGCAACTTGTTTAACACACCTCATGTTTCATTTACTAGTTAATTTAGAATACAGTTCAGCCGTGCGATGTGAAAAGGGGGTTTAATGAATATGCATTAAGTGTCGTGTGACACTTTTCGCTCGTATGATATTTTTGTTTCAAGAAAGTCTCTTCTTAGCAAAAATCAAGTTTTTGCGGAAAGTGTCGTTCCTGATTAGCCTTTGCGGACTGCGCACATGCATTAAACCCCTTTATCACAGAGCACGGCCCATTTGTTTTGTATACTTTTTTAAACCATAACATGTGCATGTTCATTTTGTATGAGATGAGCCGTTCCATGACATCAAATGTGACGTTGAGAAATTGCTATTTCAGTGTCATTCTTTGTAACACTGTGCATGTGCATGGTTTCGTCATTGAAAAGTAAAACAAAAGATGCATAACTGTGTTTGATATGTGTTAGATACGTCATATCATTTTATAAAATTATGTAAAAAATAATAATAATAAACTATCAGGTTTAAGCATGGAAGGCTCATGAAGGTATTGCCGTTTTGTATCATGATACTCATATCTCATTGATCATCTGGTCATTTTCATTGTAGACTCATTTGCGACTGAATTTGAAGATGTCGACGACAATAGTCCCAATGGTTGGTATCCATTCCCTCCATTGTAACACTTTTCCCTTATCTACATGTATGTACCTCTCTCTCTCTCTTCTGTCCCCCTTCTTCTGTCCCCTACTTGTCTGTCGCCCTCCTATTCTATATATAAATATCACACGTAGTTGAGAGATATACAATGTAGTTACTATTGCACACAGAGGAGAGTTATTGCTACCGAATTGGAAGGCAGACTCTGAAATGACTCTTAAATGGTCCAAATTATATATTTAAAATACTCTGAATGAGGCTATACTCTGATGCCTAAAATATTTATTTAATGTTACTAAACAAATATGCTCAGTAAAATAACAAACAAAATAACAAACAAGTCAAACGAGCAGATTTAATATGAAAGTCAGGAGCTCATTTACATCGATTAGTTTCGTACATTTTTATAAGCTCCTATCGATTATTCGCTTCTAATGATATTTTTTTTGAAAATTATGCTCTTTTTTTAAAACTGCAGGCAGGGTATAGCAAATAGAATAGCACTTTCCGGATATGTTTTTTCCAATGGCATGGCATATTAAAATTATGCAAGGATTGGTACATGGACATTTATCATGGGAAACTCATGTGAGGTGTAACAAAACAACATCCCCCTCTCAGAGTATCAGTCTTGGTGGAGTTTTGTAGTTTCATTCTTAAGTGTACTATATGTTATTTACATTATTTCAACTTTCATTTTCTTCAGTTACATGTATGTGCAAGAATTAGTTGAAATTGATCAAGCAGAAACAATGTACTTCCACTGTGAATTATTTGGATGAAATAAAACATAGACATAACCTTTAATGTAATGAATAAACATTTGTATTTGATATAATACATGTTATAAATATTAATTTTGTAAAAGTCAAAACATCGAACACCATGGTCTATTTTGTTTTGACGTGGTCTACCATGGTTGGCGAAGATAAGACTTGGAATTCTCATTTCCACTACGGTATTTGATGGGTGACCATGATAAACATAGACAGCTATCAAAATCAATAAAATACCATGGACACTATTTTTTATGTTTTGCCTGGATTGCTGTTATTTATTGATACTTTTTCAAAACTGTTTCTTCAACAACATTATGATTTTCAAATAATTGTTCTCTTTGAGTTTATTTAGATCTTGTAATCGTAAATCTGTCTTGTAAGTTGTGTTTATCCTCCATATATTTTTAGAACTTCTTGATTATATAAGTTTCTGGTGCTTATATTCTTGTGTATTTTTGTGGTAACTCTTTCACCCTTTAGACATGTAGGGTTCAAATGTAGTTATACACTATCTTTGTCATGCCCTCTGTTGGTTGGCATGTAGCAGTCGCACTTTCCGTCTGTCTGTTCATCCGGAGGTTTTGTACGCATTGCTTTCAGATATTTAGCTGATTTTTGGGGTATGTTAGTTTACCTACATGACTTCCAAAGGATGTGTGAGTTTCATTCCATTCCATTGATTTTTGGCTGAGCTATTGGCCATGAGCTTTTCTCCAAATTGACCGTTTAGAAGGTTTTTAAGGCAACACTTTCAGGCAATTAGCTGATTTTTAGCTCATCTATTTTATTTTATTTTTAATTATGAGCTATTGTCATCACCTTGGTGTGGGCGTCAGCTTCGGCGTCGGCGTCCGGTTAAGTTTTGCGTTTAGGTCCACTTTTCTCATAAAGTATCAATGCTATTGCATTCAAACTTGGTACACTTACTTACTATCATGAGGGGACTGGGCAGGCAAAGTAAGATAACTCTGGCTTGCATTTTGACAGAATTATGTGCCCTTTTTATACTTAGACCATTGAAATTGGAAATTTTGTTAAGTTTTGTGTTAAAGGGGCCTTTTCACAGATTTTGGCATTTTTTTAATTTATTCATTAAATGCTTTATATTGATAAATGTAAACATTGGATCATAAAAGCTCCAGTAAAAAATCAAGAAAAAAAATTAAAAAAGGAAAAGAACATTGCCCGGAGCAGGTTTCGAACCAGTGACCCCTGGAGTCCTGCCAGAGTCCTGAAGTAAAAACAATTTAGCCTACTGAGCTATTCCGCCGTGTACACATTCTTGACGTATTTTATACCTTATATAAGCAATCTTCGTAGTTTCACAAAATTTAACGACAAAAACAGAACTCTCCAAAGTATTTAATCGTTTTGCGTTGCAACGCTTTATAATTTTTAGGTTTTAAAATCGTCAAAAGATGCATATAATGGCTATATTAGAGCATGGTTAATGTTCAGTATTACTGTTTCCTCACAAATATCATAACTTAAACGAAAACTTACGAATCTGAAACAACTTTTTTCAATTTTGTCAATTTACCAAAGCGTGAAAAGATCCCGTTAAGGTCCACTTTATTCCTAAAGTATCAAAGCTATTGCTTTCATACTTGCAACACTTACTATCATAAGCGGACTGTGCAGGCAAAGTTATGTAACTCTGACTGGCATTTTGACGGAATTATGGGCCCTTTATACTTGAAAATTTGGTTAAGTTTTGTGTTTTGGTCCACTTTACCCCTAAAGTATCATAGATATTGCTTTCATACTTGGAACACTCGCAAACTATCATAAGGGGACAGTAAAGGATAAGTTGCATAACTCTGGTTGTCATGTTTACGGAATTATAGCCATTTTTTTACTTAGTAACTTTGAATATATGGTTACATTTTGTGTTTAGATCCACTTAACTTCTAAAGTATCAAGGCTATTGCTTTCAAACTTCAAATACTTTCATGCTATCATGAGGGTACTGTACCTGGCAAGTTGAATTTTACCTTGACCTTTGAATGACCTTGACTCTCAAGCTCAAATTATTAAATTTTGCTTAAATTGCCATAACTTCCTTATTTATGATTAGATTTGATTGATACTTGGACAAAACAACTCTTACCTCCCCAATTTTTTTTTTAAAGATCATCTAATAAATGACCACTACACCCTCACACTATACCCCCCCCCCCCCCCCCCAATTGTTTTTTTTCAAACATGGTTGAAAAACACAAATATTTTTTTTTATTATTTTATTTTGAAATACCGCCCAACCATCCCACCCAAGAACCCCCCCCTCCCAAAAAAAATTAATGATTTTTTTTTGCATTTTTGGAAGATAATGTAATAAATTACCACACCCCCACACTATACACCCCTCTCCACTCCACCCCTCTCCCTCCTTTGTGTTTGAAATTGAGATAGGTCCCTACACCTTTAAAAAGAAAAATAGATGAGCGGTCTGCACCTGCAAGCTCTTGTTGTTATGTGAGTCTACCTTCATGATTAACAGTTGAAGTGTGAATTTCGTTCCAGTCCATTTATTTTTACAAGGTTATAGGCCTTGGATTTAGACATTTTCTTTATAATAACAGTTTTCCTGAGGGTATATTTATGGAATGATTTCAAATATTAAGCTGACTTTTGGTATGTGAGTCTACTTACATGACCTTTGGGTGAAGTGTGAGTTTTGTTCCGGTCCATTGATTTTTGGAGAAGTTATTGGCCTTAGACTGAGAAATTTTCTCTATAATAACCGTTTTTCGGAGGGTTGTACGCAACACTTTCAGATATTTAGCTGATTTTTGGTATGTGAGTCTACCTTCATGACTTAAAGATGGAGTGTGAGTTTTGGTCTGGTCGATTGAGTTTTGGCTCTTGGACTTAACAATTTTTCTCTAAAAAAGCTGCCGTGCGCCTTCAAAGCTCAGGAGGGGGCATTTTGTTTCACAAACACTGGTCTTGTTTCCTTTTATAATAGCTTTCATAATTCATTACGCTTTTTATTGAAACAAAATTCAAATCATTATGTTAATCTAAGAATATTCAGTCAATCACTTCTATTATTATCTGATATTATCATGTTTTGAAAACCATGATTTTATTGTTTCTGGAAATCATGGAATTCTATCCTAAAATAATAAAAACGTTGGGAAGAATGTTATCATATGGAATTCACATTTAGCTTAGCAGTAGATGCATGCATCATTGCATACATCATAGGCATTCATTAGTGATCTCTTTGATGTGGTTTACACTGTAACAGCCAGCTGTTTAGTCCTTATTTTATGGGTCATGTGTCAGTGGTAGAAATTAATTGTTTTGATTATTTGAAAATGCAATCCATTCGCTTGCAGGCTCTTGTGATACAAAATCTTTATACAATGAATTTGTATGATACAACCCAATCGGAACACCACTGTCATGCACTTTTTTAATTGTACATTGTATACATATGAGCTGTGATCTGTCAAAAGAGGGTTTGATGCATGTTCGTAAAGTGTCCTCCCAGATTAGCCCATGCAGTCCAACACTCTCCTCTTTTATTGTATTTTTCGTTTACAATAAGTCTCTTCTTAGCAAAAATCCAGTTTATGCGGCAAGTGTCACCCCTGATCTGAGATTACACTTAACGCACATGCATTTAACCCCCAGTGTCACAGAGCATGGCTCATATCAAAGTTAAACAGATACGCCAGTTTCACACTTAACCCTTTCAGTGCGGGAACCGAATTTTGTAGGTCTTTGCAAACAGTTTGGATCTAGATGAGACACCACAGAACGTGGCGTCTCATCAGGATCCAAACTGTTTGCTATTCTGATAATATTCTTTGAAAAAAATCGAAGAAAATGCTAATTTTAGAAATTCAGCAGACGACATTTTAGCAGACGACAAATTTCCCAGCATGCAAAGGGTTAACCTTGGACCACCATTGGAGCCGCGTTCTGGGAAAACTGGGCATAATGTATATGTGGTAATTTGTGCAGTCCGCATGGGACTATCGGGGACGCAACTTTTGGTTTTTTATTTAATTTTTCGTTTAAAGGAAGTCTCTTAGCAAAAATCAAGTTTAGGTTGAGAGTGTTGTTCTTGTGTTCACACATTACCGCTGTCGTTCCTGTGCTTTCAGCTTCCATAATGATGCCTCACAATGGTACACACCCGATGTTGCCCCCGCCCAAGATTGACAGCCCCAGCTACTACCAGTACAGTCCCCACCCTCAGGATCACAGCCAGCACATGGCCGCCATGGCCTCTCACCACGGCATGCCCAACGGTCAGGCTCAGCTTAGCCCCTCAGGTAGGGCATATAGAGGTGCACCAATCTAGTGGAACTTAGCCCAACTGTTGCGCTATGGAGACATACCAATGTGGTTGAGCTTAGCCCCTCAGTTAGGCTATAGAGGGATAGCAATCTAGTGGAACTTAGCCCCTCAGGTATGCTATAGAGGCATACCAATGTGGTGGAGCTTAGCCCCTCAGGTAGGCTATAGATGGATAGCAATCTCGTGGAACTTAGCCCCTAAAGTAGGCTATTGAGGCATACCAATCTAGTGGAACATAGCCCCTCAGGTAGGCTATTGAGGCATACCATTCTAGTGGAACTTAACCCCTAAGGTACGCTATGAAGAAATATCATTCTAGTGGAATTAAGCCCCTCAGGTACACTATATAGAGGCATATCAATCTAGTGGAACTTAGCCCAACAGATATGCTTTAGAGGCATACCAATCTAGTGGAACTTAGCCCCTCAGGTAGGCTATAGAGGGCTAGCAATCTAGTGGGCTTTAACCCCTCAGGAAAACGTTAGAAGTATACCAATCTAGTGGAACAGGTACGCTATAGAGTCATACCAATATTATGGAACCCTTTACCAGTCAGATTTGCATTATATGGCATTTGTAATCCCTTTGAAAATCAAATTAAATTCATGTTTCAAAGACTTCATTTCAAACCCTAAGATACCATTAAGCAGCAAACAGCATAAAACCTGAACAGCCTGTGAGTTTCTCGCAGGCTGTTCTGGTTTTATTTGTGTTGCCTATAGCCATTTTCACTTTGCTTCTGAGTGGGAAAGAGCTAAGTCACAAAGAAATGGTGTGAAGGTAGTCTGAAAAAGTAACTAAGATGTTTAACAAAGTCAATAAGGAATGGTTTAGTCTAATGGTTTAAATAATGGCTGAGTGAAATAGCTAAAGCTATGTAGTTTTACTAGCAAATGCTCCAAAAATTAGTCCTGTTTACAACAGAAGGGAGGCAACTGCATTTTATTTGAAAAAAGTGAAAATGTAAAGATGTAAACTTTAAAGTCAGTAGGTTTCATCTATAAAGTACAAAACTACAGGTATCTGTTTTAAGTTTGAATACCATTTAAACACTGGACTTGTATAAATCGCATATATCACAAACAACTTTACAATCAAATGTAACTGACATTTTGTTTAGCTATGAAGTGATGTTTTTTCCATGTCTGTTAAAAATACCCATGTATTTTCTATGCCCTGTTTGGTTTGTTTATCCCAAATGAAAGCCACTTTCTCTAAATCGGTGTCAGGCCAGCTAGCTAAGATGGTTGAGCGCTGGATTCCAAATCTGCTGATTGCAGATTTGATCCCCGGCCTAGCCACATAACTTATTGAAATCCTTTCTCTCAATAATGCTTCCTAGAAAGCTTTAATACTTAAATGAGTGATGTCAATGAACACTTTAAACACATCTACATCACCTGAACTCATTTATACTTACATGAGTGATGTCAATGAACACTTTTAACACATCTACATCACCTGAACTCATTTATACTTACATGAGTGATGTCAATGAACACTTTTAACACATCTACATCACCTGAACTCATTTATACTTACATGAGTGATGTCAATGAACACTTTAAACACATCTACATCACCTGAACTCATTTATACTTACATGAGTGATGTCAATGAACACTTTAAACACATCTACATCACCTGAACTCATTTATACTTACATGAGTGATGTCAATGAACACTTTAAACACATCTACATCACCTGAACTCATTTATACTTACATGAGTGATGTCAATGAACACTTTTAACACATCTACATCACCTGAACTCATTTTTGCCTAGCAATTGACATACGTTTTGACTTACTAGCGGTGATGTTATATATGATATGTATTTTAATGGAGTCAATGTAGCTTTTCATTTTAAGCTCGACTATAATATATGAAATATATATAGTGGAGCTATCCTACTCACCCCGGCGTCGATGTTTCTGTTTTGTTCTGTTAGCGTTAGCGTGCAAATGTTAAAGTTTTCGTACTACCCCAATTATTTTCATTGTCCCTTGACGTATTGCTTTCATATTTTGCATACTTGTTTACCGACATGATCCCAACCTATAAACAAGAGCAGACAACTCTATCTAGCATTTTGTCATAATTATGGCCCCTTTTCCACTTAGAATATGCAGCAAATGTTAAAGTTTTCGTACTACCCCATTTATTATACCCCCACAAACGAAGTTTAGGGGGGTATATAGGAGTGAGCTTGTCTGTCGGTCGGTCCATATTAAGTGTCCGCTCTCTAATTCAAGTAGTTTTCATCCGATCTTCACCAAACTTGGTCAGAAGTTGTATCTACATGATGTCTAGGCCAAGTTCGAACATGGGCCTTGTCAGGTCAAAAACTAGGTCACGGGGTTACTTAGTGTGTTTTAAACATTCAGCATGTTGTCTGCTTTCTAATTCAAGTAGTTTTCATCCGATCTTCACCAAACTTGGTCGGAAGTTGTATCTAGATGATCTTCAGGCCATGTTCAAACATGGGCCTTGCCGGGTCAAAAACTAAGTCAGGGTGTCACTAAGTGCGTTTTAAACATTCAGCATTTTGTCCGCTCTCTAATTCAAGTAGTTTTCATCCGATCTTCACCAAAGTTGGTCAGAAGTTGTATCAAGATGATCTTAAGGCCAAGTTAGAACATGGGCCTTGCCAGGTCAAAAACTGGGTCACCGGGTCACTTAGCACGTTTTACACATTGAGCATGATGTCCGCTCTCTATTTCAAGTAGTTTAAATCCGATCTTCACCACACTTGGTCAGAAGTTGTAACTAGATGATGTGTAGGTATGGTTCGAAGATGGGCCATGCCGGGTCAAAAACTAGGTCACAGGGTCACTTAGTGTGTTTTAAACCTCACCATGTTGTCCGCTCTCTATTTCAAGTAGTTTTTATCCAATCTTCACCAAAATTGGTCAGAAGTTGTATCTTGATAATGTCTAGGGCAAGTTTGAATATGGATCATGCCGGGTCAAAAACAAGGTCACGGGGTCACTTAGGGCGTTTTAAACATCACAATGTTGTCCGCTCTATAATTCAAGTAGTTTTCATCCAATATTCACCAAACTTGGTCAGAAGTTGTATCTAGATGATGTCTAGTTCAAGTTTGAATATGGGTCATGCCGGATCAAAAACTAGGTCACGGGGTCACTTAGGGCGTTTTAAACATCACAATGTTGTCCGCTCTCTAATTCAAGTAGTTTTCATCCAATCTTCACCAAACTTGGTCAGAAGTTGTATCTAGATGATGTCTAGTTCAAGTTTGAATATGGGTCTGCCGGGTCAAAAACTAGGTTACGGGGTATCTTAGTGCATTTTAAACCGCACCATGTTGTCTGCTCTCTTATTTAAGTAGTTTTCATCCAATCCTCACCAAACTTGGTCACAAGTTTATCTAAATGATCTCTAGGACAAGTTTGAACATGGGCCATTCCGGGCCTAAAACTAGGTCACGGGGTCACTTAGTGCGATTTTTAACATTCAGCATGGTGTCAGCCCTCTAATTCAAGTAGTTTACATCCGATCTTCACCAAACTTGGTCAGAAGTTTTATGGAGATGATCTTAAGGCCAAGTTAGAACATGGGTCTTTCTGGGTCAAAAACTAGGTCAAGGGGTCACTAAGTGCGTTTTAAAAATTGAGCATGGTGTCCGCTGTTTTTTGTGAAGACGACATGCCAAATAGTATGTGTCAAATCTGCATGTGGGGGTATTCGTCACGTCTGTGACAAAGCTCTAGTTTTCATTGTCCCTTCACATATTGCTTTCATATTTTGCATACTTGTTTACCAACATCACCCCAACCTATAAACAAGAGCAGACAACTCTATCAAGCATTTTGTTATAATTATTGCCCCTTTTATACTTAGAATATGCATACTATTGATAAATCTATGTTAAAGTTTGCAAACTACCCCAAATATTTCCTATATCCTTTGACATATTGCTTTTATATTTTGCATACTTGTTTACCAACATGACCCCAACCTATAAACAAGAGCAGACCACTGTATCAAGCTTTTTTACATAACTATGGCCCCTTTTACACAGATAATTAAACATTTTGCTTAAATTGCAATAACGTCTTTATTTATGATCACATTTTATTATTACTTTGACAAAACAACACTTACCTGAATACCACAATGGATTCCACCCAAACAATAACCCCACGCCCATACCTAGAATCCCTTCCCCCCCCCCCCCAACCCCCCCGTCCCATTTTTTTAAACTTCATCTAATTAATTACCACACCCCACATTATACCCCCTCTCACCCCCCCCCCCTACCCACCCCCTACACCCCCCAAATTTTTTTTTTCTCCTTTTTTTATTTTTGAAAGATCGTCTAATAAATGACCACACCCCACTATACCCCCTCTCACACCCCCCCCCAAAAAAAAAATAAATATTTGTTTTACTTTTTTTTATTTTTGAAAGATCGTCTAATAAATTATTGAATATGAACAATTTCCCTATGATGGCTTATGTTATAATGTCAAGCACTCGAATAGTCAAGCGCGCTGTCCTCTGACAGCTCTTGTTCTTTTTAACTATCACATGCTTCAACTTAACAGATGAGCAGGATATATCATCAATAATAATCACCATTTATTCAGGCTTTTGTAGTCCCTTACTAAATTATATTCAATACCAGACTTTTCATGCGAGATTCATGTTTCAAAGGCTTCATTTCAAACCCTGAGATACTATTAACAGAAAACAGCATAAAACCTGAACAGCCTGTGAGTTACAAGCAGGTTGTTCTGGTTTTATTATCCCCCGCCATAGGCGGAGGGATATTGTTTTGGCGTTGTCCGTCCTTCCGTCTGTCCGGCACTTTTGTGTCCGAAGCCATATCTTGGATGTGCTTTGGGGGGTTTTCTTGAAACTTGGTATGAGTGTATATATATGGATAAGAGGATGATGCACCCCAAATGGCATTGTACACCATCGGATAATAACGGAGTTATGGCCCTTTGTATCTTGAAAAAATGCTTTTTTTGTGTATCCGGAGCCATATCTTGGAAGTGCTTTGACGGATTTGATTGAAACTTGGTATGAGTATATATATATGGATAAGAGGATGATGCACGTTGGCGTTGTCCATCCGTCCAGAAAACTTTTGTGTCCAGAAGTATAATGGCAGGGGATATCAATTTAACGAATTTGCTTGTTATTGTTGCATATAATAATTTTCACTTTGCTTCTGAGTATATATTGTCAATAATAGTCACCATTCATTCAGGTAATCCTCACAAGCGTCTGAAGCGGTCGACGATGAGCTCAATCTCTAGTGCGGATGAGGACCAGGAGAGCATTGGGGACGACACAGAGCAGATGTCCAGCTACTACAAGGCATCCGGCGGGATGGGCGGGCACACATCGGCATGGCAACAAGACCCTAATATGGACCCAGGTAAAGGGATTTGGACTCATGACTTTGAAACAGATTTGGGAGTTTTAGGGAGTTTGTGTGACTTATGTATGTATATGTAAATGTATATTTTTAACTGTGTGTCAGACACAGTGGTTATACACATCCTTTTGGAACTACCTACTGAGTCTGTGTTTTTTACTTCATCATGACACTTGTCTTTGAAGTGCAACAGTGTTTTGCTTGAATTGGGATTTACCTCCTCAGAAATACAACTTAATGTGCAATATGCTTGAATGATGTGCTAATGAGTTGTTGTGTATGCCATGGTTTGATATTTCCTTCTAACAGTAAGATTTTTTTCGAAATATAATTTTTTAATATTTTGCTAACCTAAGCACACTTTGTTCTTAAAAGATTGGTTACAGTTAACCTTCAACATCTACTTATTACTCATTATACTACAGGTATTCTATTGAAACTTCGCATATTTGTTTGGGTTCACTGAAGTTCCATAACTCTATTCTTCAAATCAGATAGGTAATTGATGTCAAAATGAGCCTTTGGGAGACTGCGCTCTGTCTTGGGACAATTCTTGTTAATTTACTAACTGCACAGTTTTTCTGAAACAAACATTTTGTTTGCTTGGTTTTCTTGGAGATTTCTGATTTGTCTTCTGGTTCATCTTAATATCTGATACACAAAACAAAGCAGTTTTTACAGAGGGGGTAATCAGGTGATAGTCAAGATGGCAACGTCTTAGCCAAGACAGGTATTTTTCTCTGTTTGATACCCTTTATTTCTTGTTTTATCTTTTTAATTCAGCTCCCTTTCCAGCCATATCAGCAAAAAGTTACTAGTGTTTATTTTATATTAATATTTGCTCTATATCTCAACTTTACTTGCTATAAAATTTCTTAGCAGGATGACCTTAGTAACAGATCCGCTTAGAAAGTTTGCAGCCAGTTAAGTTGAGATATCACTTTCTTACTGATATGGCTAGAAAGTGTGTTTCATTTTAAAAATCAAACAGAAGTAATAAAGGGCATAAAAAGGCAAAATACCTGCATCTGCATGGACGTCACCATCTTGACTATCACGTGATTACCCCCTCTGTTTTAACTGTAGTTATCATAGTTCCAGACAGTTGCTACAAATCCAAAAAAACAAAAAAAAACAATTATAAAATAGTATGGAAACCTTTGATAGGTGAAAAGTTTCAAAGATTTGAAGAAAAAATCACTGTCTGCAATTTTTTAAATTTGCCACCATTTATAGTCTACATTTGCCTATATATATTAATCACCCAACACTAGCATCATTATTTCTCGTCATCATTTTGATGATCATTTTTGTCATGAGCATCAGGTGTTACTGTTTATCTTGTGTGTATCAAAGCATTTTCAGATGTATGCATGTTTGTGTAATCAGACTACAGAATGATTTATTTTACAGAAATTCCTGTTCACTTTTTTTTCATTGCATAGCTACAATTTCATGCATCGCATTATCATACTGTGCTAGGTGCCCCATCATCCTCATCATCTTCGGGATTGCATTCCCCTCGCGTTTTACACTCCCTCCAATCAGCGGCCTCAGAGCGCAAGGGGTTCACTCCCGTGACACCTCGGCCCGATCATGCAGCAACGCCTCCTCGAGTCCTGGGCGGTTATGAACGACTGCATGAACTCGGGAGAGAGCCTTCACGAAACTTAAATCCATCCAATCAGGCTGATGTGACAGGTGAATTAGTATTGGCTTTGGTTATTTTTTCACAAGCCTTGGAGGAATATCACTGCTTGTTTAACCCTCTAAATTTCCATTACATCCATAGTGGAATAAAAATGGGTTTGATCACTACTGGTTACAAAGACTTATTGAAGGAAGCGAAGTTGATCACTACTGGTTACAAAGACTTATTGAAGGAATCAAGTTGATCACTACTGGTTACAAAGATTATTGAAGGAATCAAGTTGATCACTACTGGTTACAAAGACTTATTGAAGTAATCAAGTTGATCACTACTGGTTACAAAGACTTATTGAAGTAATCAAGTTGATCACTACTGGTTACAAAGACACATTGAAGGAATCAAGTTGATCACTACTGGTTACAAAGACTTATTGAAGTAATCAAGTTGATCACTACTGGTTACAAAGACTTATTGAAGGAATCAAGTTGATCACTACTGGTTACAAAGACACATTGAAGGAATCAAGCATCAGTTTATTTGATTATCATGAACACATCCAGGGTTTTGAATTAATTCAATATATCTGAATAAAAACGGCAACCCTTTTGATGCTCTACACAAGGTATAAAGTATGAGATTGTGGTAATAATCTACAGAATCTGTTCAACTTCACTCATTTGTGTGTGTCCCTATCTGAATGTGTCTTCTAGATGTGAACTTGTATTAGCAATTTGATGAAATTGCCAGAACCCAGATTGTATACATAGAAGATTCTGCATTTCTTACAGTAGCATTAAATTTAAATTGTAATTACTGTGGTTAGATTCAGTATATAGGTTCTTTGGTTTAAATGCATAGAATTGACATGGACATCATTTTATGTTTTCATTTTGCAATTTATTTTAACTATTAGCATTTATCATTCCATAATCTCATGTAACAAATCATTCCAATATGTACATTTACAAAAGGGCTTTTTAGCACCTGTTATAATTTCCTATTTTAGAAAAAATAGCCCTATTATAAGGAAAACATTTATATCAGGACAATTAATAATCCTATTTATGTTAGAGGAATTCTGCATGATTTGAAGTAATTTTCTGTAAGAATTATGCCTTATAAGCTCAAACTATGGAGCCTTATTCATGGGAAACAGAGCTTAATGAATGTGGGTTAAGTGTCGTCATCTTAGATGAGTCTGTGGAGTTGGGACCGACACTTTCTGCTGTTTTGGTATTTTGCGTTTTAAGGAAGCCTCTTCTAAGTGAAAATCCGACAAGCAGAAAGTGTCTTGCCAGAGTCCCCTGTGTGGACCTTACAGGGTGTCTTGCCAGAGTCCCCTGTGTGGACTTGCCAGAGTCCCCTGTGTGGACTTGCCAGAGTCCCCTGTGTGGACTTGCCAGAGTCCCCTGTGTGGACTTGCCAGAGTCCCCTGTGTGGACCTAACAGCAGAAAGTGTCTTGCCAGAGTCCCCTGTGTGGACCTAACAGCAGAAAGTGTCTTGCCAGAGTCCCCTGTGTGGACCTAACAGCAGAAAGTGTCTTGCCAGAGTCCCCTGTGTGGACCTAACAGCAGAAAGTGTCTTGCCAGAGTCCCCTGTGTGGACCTAACAGCAGAAAGTGTCTTGCCAGAGTCCCCTGTGTGGACCTAACAGCAGAAAGTGTCTTGCCAGAGTCCCCTGTGTGGACCTAACAGCAGAAAGTGTCTTGCCAGAGTCCCCTGTGTGGACCTAACAGCAAAAAGTGTCTTGCCAGAGTCCCCTGTGTGGACCTAACAGCAGAAAGTGTCTTGCCAGAGTCCCCTGTGTGGACCTAACAGCAGAAAGTGTCTTGCCAGAGTCCCCTGTGTGGACCTAACAGCAGAAAGTGTCTTGCCAGAGTCCCCTGTGTGGACCTAACAGCAAAAAGTGTCTTGCCAGAGTCCCCTGTGTGGACCTAACAGCAAAAAGTGTCTTGCCAGAGTCCCCTGTGTGGACCTAACAGCAAAAAGTGTCTTGCCAGAGTCCCCTGTGTGGACCTAACAGCAAAAAGTGTCTTGCCAGAGTCCCCTGTGTGGACCTAACAGCAGAAAGTGTCTTGCCAGAGTCCCCTGTGTGGACCTAACAGCAAAAAGTGTCTTGCCAGAGTCCCCTGTGTGGACCTAACAGCAGAAAGTGTCTTGCCAGAGTCCCCTGTGTGGACCTAACAGCAGAAAGTGTCTTGCCAGAGTCCCCTGTGTGGACCTAACAGCAGAAAGTGTCTTGCCAGAGTCCCCTGTGTGGACCTAACAGCAGAAAGTGTCTTGCCAGAGTCCCCTGTGTGGACCTAACAGCAGAAAGTGTCTTGCCAGAGTCCCCTGTGTGGACCTTACAGCAGAAAGTGTCTTGCCAGAGTCCCCTGTGTGGACCTTACAGCAGAAAGTGTCTTGCCAGAGTCCCCTGTGTGGACCTTACAGGGTGTCTTGCCAGAGTCCCCTGTGTGGACCGTACAGGCTTATCTGGGAGGACACTTTGTGCACATGCATTGAGCCCAGTTTTTCGAGAAAAAGGCTCTAAGGATTTAAAAAAGCCCTATTTGTAACATGTACCATTCATTGTCCTTCAGTTTTTTTCCCCATTTGTGACCCTCCATGTATGTTGCTCATGCCCCATGTTCTGTTTCATTGCATCTCATCATCATATCGTGTAGAAATCTCAGACAGCGACGAGGACAGACCGTCTCCACGGCAACGATCGCACGACCGACCCGCGATCTCCGTCGGCAACGCTAGCTTTCACCCGATTCTCACCACTCTAGTTGGTATGGGAGACAACAGTAACAAGTTTTTCATTCCAATATTTCTCTCTCCTTCTATTGTCTCGTCTTCACTCGCAAGTAGTAACTTCCTGGGCATTCTTTCCCTCTTCCCCGTTCTGTCGTAGTGGTGGTGATGGTGGTGATGGTGGTGGTGTTTGGTATAATTATAACCTAGATTCATTGTCTTTTTCAGGTAAATTATGTTTGTAGTATGTTGTATCATAAATATTGTGATTATCTTTTGCTTTGTTTGTTCCTTAATTTTAAACACATTAATTGTTAATGATATTTTGAAACTTGTAAACTTCAATAAGTTGTAAATACTATATTTCTGAAAATTTAATGTAGATAATTTGTTTTGTTTTAAATCAAATTTCAAAAATATTTTGTCTTTATTGCTTATATATTTGTGGTATATACTCACCAATTTAACATTTATAGTTGTGAAAATGCTCAATAAGTTATTTAATTATGTATTAATTATACTTTTTGGTTATAACAGTAAAATGTCAAAAATTATTTGGGAAATATATTAATGATTTTTAATGGTTTCATTCATTTTAGTTGTCAATAATTTACAGATATTAATAGGACAATAAAAATAATGATATGAATGTAGTATAAACAATGAAAAGCCTAAATTGAAACAGTATAATATTATAGCATAAACAAGTAAATTCACTTTGTGTATCCAACATTTCTGTACCCCAGTCTTCCTAGTTTATATAGTATATATGTTGTTCTGTTAACGTTGTTTGAAACCGTTTTTATTGTCAAGCTCACTTGCTGACCACTCAGTAAAGCATTCACAATGGTAGAGTGTATGTTTGTGCCTCGGATGTGTCTACTGTCATTGATTGTGCAATATTAAATTAATTGCCATAAATGTTCACCATCACAAGTCAAATGTGTCTTGTGAAAAACCTGCGCCCTACGTCAAAGGTCAAGGTCTCATGTAGAAATCAATGGTCACACAACCGCTTGTCCTGACAGTAACTGTTAGTGCTGCACCGAATCCAAAATTTAAATCGGATCCGAATTCGAATCCAAAGGCTTGGATATCGAATATCGGTTCGAATCCTAATTTGAAAGTAAAAATACGCAAAAGAAATTATAATTTATATTGTTATAACCAAAATTATGTTTTGAAACACCAGAACGTATATATGTCTTATGAGAAAAGTAATTAACTTTTATTATTATTATAAACTTTACAGCTACTAATATTTATACTACTTTAGCAGCATTGGTAGATGCAGCTGCAACAGCAGTAGTGTAAGCAGAAATAACGACATTTAAAACAAATACTAAGTAGATGACAAAATTGACTTACGTTGTTCGAAAAAAAATATATACCCGGGTCCAGATTCCGCAAATTTCTCAAAATGGCACATACACGAAAAAGTGTAAGCATTTTAATGACAAACATTAATAATAATGTCTCATATTTAACACATCTATGTCAGTCAGATATAATGTGAATAACGCTGTATTTTAACAAGCAAAAAATGCATCACACACAATCTGCAATTAGTATCAATAAAATACTTCGTAACGACCACTTATAAGCCAGAATTAGTATGCTGATAAAACCCAAATGCTTCCACTCCGAGGATTTTAATTGTTTATGTGCATCGCGATTTTTTTTTCTGCGCCATTTTGCACCATCGAAAACGAAAGTAGACTGTGTAGTACCATGTTTTTGTCGAAAAAGTAGCGATAATTGTGACAAACTACATGCCAGTCAGCCTTCAAACAGAAAGAAACAATTTAACGAAACGTATGAGGGCGAAAAAAACAGTTAACGCAAACGTAAGGTTAAACTCAAATAAGATCCAGATTCAAAACCGATTTTACCAATCACGGTTAGATCAGCGAATCCTCATTTGGATCCGTGAATCTCGGATATTTCGGATATTCGGTGCAGCCCTAGTAGCTGTCATTTATCAGGCAATTTGAAAAGAACTTACAACAAATGACCACCATAAAGAGTGAGCATGGTGCTGGCGTACCTGTCCCCTTTAGTGTCAAGGTCACACTTATAGATCAACAGTCATAGTTCGCCTTTAAACAATTTGACTGGTTTGCTAACTTTAATTCCTGGTGCAATTAAAAAAAAAATACACACAAAAGTTCACCATGGGGAGACCACTTGACAAATGTAACACTTCTCTCCTTACCAGAGAGGTCAAACACACTCTTTGACTTAATGTAGCATATGGCCATAAAACATACAGTCGGACAGTAATGTCATTGATCATGCAATTTGAAATTAAGTTTCATCAAATGACAACCACAGGATGACGGCAGGTCATATTTAACCTGTCTATGTCAATGGTTGAGGTCACACTTAGAGGTCAAAGGTAAATCTTGGCCATAAAGTATCTTGTCCAGAGTTGAACTTCATCATGTAATTTTTATATAACTGAAACATAGATGTCCTCCATGAAAAGAAGATTTGTTGCATGTCACATTGCTCTCTCTAACTCAAAGGTCAAGGTGAAACTTTAAGGTTGAATTTGTTCATACTTTAACTTCATCATTCATCATGCAATGTTATGATAATTGACCACACATGTTCACCATGTGGAGACTGATGGCCATGTTTAAGAACTTTTGAAGTCAAAGGTCAGGTACAAACTGAATCTTACAGGTCAAAAGGCACATTTCGTCCAAGTATATTAAGTATGGACTTAAACTTCATCATTTGTAATGAAAGTTTTAAAATCATTTACCTAAAATGATCACCAGGTGGAGAGGCAGGGCACCCGTTGCCATTTGCATTTTTCGCCAAATGCCAAAGTTTCAGAAAAGTGGCGATAAAATCTTTCAATTTGAGAAGTGGCGAAAATGGATTTTCTAATATTTCTCGCTAAACAAATGGCATAAGCAAGTAATTGTGTCATAACCAAAGATTGGAAATAGACATTGGAGTAAGGACTAGTGCAATATATACACAAATGTAGATTTTTAATAGTAAAGCAAATAATAAATTCATAAAAAATGGCACATAAAAAAAAGGCGAAAATGAGTGGTGAAAGAAAATTTTATGCCAACATGAACCCATAGAGGCTGTGTTACCCTGTGGGCAAATGTCAAGGTCACACCAAAGGCCAAACATGTGTAAGTTGCAGCTTGTTAAATAAATAACCAGCATTATTGAAAATGAACTGGACATGATGACAACTGGCATCAAGGTACATTGGTTGGTTTACTTGGAAAAACTTGCGAAGAGTATCAGTTCCTATTGTATTCAAAATATCAAAGTGATGATGTTGTAACCTAATAAATAAAGCACACTAACACTGACTTAACTAAAAGTGTTTCCTTATTTAGAAATAATCCCATTAACTGTACATATCTGTAGCTAGCAGTATGTAACACAACCATCTCAATAAAATGTGATTTTAATTTAACAAAACCTATGTCATTTAAATACAAACTGCCCTAACAAGTTTGGAAGGTTTACAGTTGGGATATGAAATTCTTGTTTGATTTTGGTTCTTTATTGACCAGTCACCAAAACACAGATCCCTCCGCTCAATTGGTTTTCTTATGCAAATGTTATTCTAATACTCTGACACTGTTTGTGGTAACATGTTGTGGTGAAAAACAGTCTCAGATTGGTCGACCTGTTAGTTTCATTGACAACTGGCGAGAGGTTACTTGGGCAAAAAGCCTTAGAATTTGGTCAAAGGAAGTGTTTTGGAATGGACATTTTAATGTTGTCATTGATATTCATTCTTTGATATTGAACTTTTAAATGCTTACCTTTATTTGAAGATGAACTGTTCATCAATGAAAGTGTGTTATCATCAGTAATGTTATGGATGTTCCATGGCTGGTCTTGCATGCACAGATGTCTTGTAAGATTTTGTCATCTCAAATTAGTATTGTCCATCATCATAAAATTCCACAAAGTTTTACACTTGTCATTATGGGTTCTTTTTCAGGATAATTTTGATGTTATTAACTTAAACTTTTAGTTGTTGTTCTTGAAATACAATATAAATGCTTTAAATTAAATCAAATGTGTACACACATAATAATTTATGTAAAAACATGCAATTTTAGCTCGACCTTTAACTGAATAGTCCAAGCTATCCTACTCGCCCAAAAGTCAGTATCGGCTACTGAGTTATACTCTGCTTAAGGTAAACATGCAATGTCTGGCGTCTACATTTCATGTTTCCACTACAGGTATTCAATTGAAACATCACCATCACACAATCACACATGTGGGAGGGGGGGGGGGGGGGGCTGTGATAGGTCATATACTCATGCACACCTAACATGGGGTTGTATCTTTTTCCAGTTATGTCAAGTCAGTGATGCTATAAATACATTTTTGGATTGTGCATCTTTAAACTTCAGTAAGATGATGATATTGTGCTGAAAATGTGTGTGTGTTGGTAGATATGGTGAGGGGTTGCATTTAGGGTCTATGGGGTCAAGGTCACTTTAACCAAAAATAGAAAAAAAAGTATTTGCTCAATAACCCCAGCTTGAATGGAGATATTGTGCTCTTATTTTGTTAACCAGGTTTTCTGAAGGAAAAAACTGGTTATTAGATTGGCAAATGTCGGAGGGCTGGCGGGCGGAACAAGCTTGTCCGGGCCATAACTTTGTCGTTTATTGTGAGATTGTAAAATCATTTGGCACATTTGTTCACCATCATTAGACGGTGTGTGGCGCGAAAGAATTGCGTCAATATCTCCAAGGTCAAGGTAACACTTTGAGTTCAAAGATCAAAAATGGCCAAAAATGAGCTTGTCCGGGCCATAACTATGTCATAACTATGTCATTCATTGTGAGATTTTAAAATCATTTGGCACTTTTGTTAACCATCATGGGACATTGTGTTGCACAAAAGAATTACATCAATATCTCCAAGGTCAAGGTCGCCACGACTAAAAACAGATTTATTTTGAAACAAAGGGGGTTAATTTTGTTTGTTCACTTTAAAAGTTCAGTTTGAGTTGTCTCCCTTTATCAGACTTTTTTATGCCCCCCTTTGAAGAAGAGGGGGTATATTGTTTTGCTCATGTCTTTCGGTTGGTCGGTCCGTCGTTCGGGCGGTCCGTCCACCAGATGGTTTCCGGATGATAACTAAAGGACGCTTACGCCTAGGATCATGAAACTTCATAAGTACATTGATCATGACTCGCAGATGACCCCTATTGTTTTTCAGGTCACTAGGTCAAAGGTCAAGGTCATTTGAAAAAAAGTTATGAGCTATTGTCATCACCTTGGCGTAGGCGTCTGGTTAAGTTTTGTGTTTAGGTCCACTTTTCTCATAAAGTATCAAAGCTATTGCATTCAAACTTGGTACACTTACTTACTATCATGAGGGGACTGGGCAGGCAAAGTTAGATATCTCTGGCGTGCATTTTGACAGAATTATTTGCCCTTTTTATACTTAGAAAATTGAAAATTTGGTTAAGAAAAAAGTATACTTTTTGCGATTGGGAATAAAGCCTAATTTCGGCTATAAAATCGGGCCAAAAACAAAACCTTCCTAGGTTCATGAAACTTCATAGGTACATTGATCATGACTGGCAGATGACCCCTATTGATTTTCAGGTCACTAGGTCAAAGGTCAAGGTCACAGTGACTCGAAACTGTAAAATGATTTCCGGGTGATAACTCAAGAATACTTAGGCCTAGGATCATGAAACTTCATAGGTACATTTATCATGACTTGCAGATGACCTCTATTGATTTTTTACTATATAGCCTTGCATCATGCATAGATCAGTGTACAAGTAGTACTGCTTTGTTAGTTGTTAAATATTATATGTTAAAGAATAAAAGAAACATTAAATGGGTGGATTTGGTCAGCTGTATCGGGAGGAGGAGGCTGAATATGTCCCGAAATTAGTCAGTAAAAACCAAGATTTGGTCAGGGAAAAGTCAGTGAAAAGTCAGGGAATTTTATTTCATCAGGTTGGTGGCAACCCTGATAAACTACATAGCAACTTCATTTTTGGCTTACTGGGGGGCATTGTGTTTCTCAAAGAAATCTTGTTTTCACAATGAAAACCTGGTTTTGTGACAATTTTGTCCCTTGTTTGTACTTAGCTTACATGCAGGGAGGAATTGCATCAAGTGCTGGTTGGGTCAAGGCCATAGTTGCATAAAATATGAAAAATGGTTTCTGCTCAATAATTGGAGTTAGCATGGGACAGTTGTGCTTTAAATGAATGTTTAGGTAGTTTACAGGCAGACCTTGCTTCCAATCTTAAACTAATTCAACTAAATAAATCGGGCAATATTTGAAAATCTAGTTTGTTGGCATGGTCACATTTCTTGTTTTAATTTAAAGGAATTCAGCTGTAAGTTTACATATAATATAGAACTACTATAGATATTCACCTTCACATGTGTCTTTGCCTTGTACATTATGTTGTTTTAAAGAATATTGCTTGTAATACAACATGCAAATATTATAGCATTACAACAAACACATCATTATATTCAGAAGATTTCTAATTTGAAAATCATCTTTTGTAGCCAGCAAAACAAAAATTATTTACTTTCAAAGTGGCTACAACTGAAATTATGTCATAAAGCATAACATTTACTCCAGTACTTAAAAAAAACTGATTGAATCTTGATTTACCTCCCTTTTAGATAAACCTCTTGATTTACATCCCTTGCTGACTGACCTCCCTTTCTCTCCAGGCATGCAGCCAATGGCGCTGAACTCGAGTCATGGCCACGGAGTGCTCAAGTACTCGGACCAGGGTGGCCATGGTCACAGTGGCGACACATTTCAGGACTTTGTCTCTCTTGTTTGCCAGGAAGCACCAAACCCTCAAGGCCAGGTAAGAACTGTGTGCATTTTATCACCTGATTGCTCAGGTGAGCTTGCTTTTATGATCGGTCTTTGTCCGTCGTCTGTCTGTCTGTCCGTCGTCCACATTTGGTTTGTATACACTCTAGAGGCCTCATTTCTTGTCCGATCTTCATGAAACTTGGTCAGAAGATTTGTCCCAATGATACCTCGATCAAGTTCGAAACTGGGTCATGCTGGGTCAAATACTAGGTCACTATGTAAAAAAAAAACAACAACCTTGTAAACACTGTAGAAGTCACATTTCATGCCCAATCTTCATGTAACTTTGTCAAAATGTTTGTCTTAATAAAATGTTGGTTGAGTTAAAAAGTGGTTCCGGTCCGTTGAAAAACATGGCCGCCGGTGGGGGGGGGGGACAGTTTTCCTTATTTGGCTATAGAGAAACCTTGTTAACACTCTAGAGGCCTCATTTCTTGTCCTATCTTCAAGAAACTTATACAGAAGATTTGTCCCAATGAAACCTCGATGGAGTTCGAAACTGGGTCATGCTGGGTCAAAAACTAGGTCACTAGGTCAAAAAAATGAAAAACCTTGTAAACACTGTAGAAGTCACATTTCATGTCCAATCTTTCATGTAACTTTGTCAAAAATTTTGTCTTGATGATATGTTGGTTGAGTTTGAAAGTGGTTCCGGTCTGTTGAAAAACATGGCCACCAGTGGGCGGGGCAGTATTCCTTCTTTGGCTATAGAGAAACCTTGTAAACACTCTAGAGGCCACATTTCGAGTCCAAATCTTACTAAAACCCTGTAAACACATGTAGAATTAGCATTTCTTGCAAATGTTTGCATTGCAAAAAAAACATGAAAATGGACAGAACTCAATCGGAATTAATCCTATGCTCACACTGCAAAAGTAAACAGAAGAGAACCAATCTAATATGCTCTAGAGTACTGAATTTTCAACAACCTGTAAGCAATGAACAAGGCCTTGTAAAAAAAGGTGAGCAAACTAGGGCCATCTTGGCCCTCTTGTTTAATGGAAGTCTAATTGCAAACAAACGACATTAATAGTTACAGTTATAATTTATAGAGTTTCTGATGAGATTTCTATTGCTGATGAGGTTATACGATGGCAAACATCAATAATCTACTTCTGCATCTCATTAAACTGAATACAGCGCACTGATTGGAGTCATTATTGTTACTTTTCGTTGAAATAATATTGGCGAATGTATTTTTGAAGTTCTTTGTGGTAGATGATAAAAAGAATATTACACTAGTTAATTGGTCCAAATTCCAAGTCAATTTTTGTAACAAGAAACAATGGCTTTATTTGATAAATATAAACTATTACACGCGGAATATAACGCTGATCATAGTTTGTGGCAGTAGAGTGCTTTGCACTGTGTTAATATTACATTCGCGGTGGTTCCCCTTTTCGTGTGATACAGCATACCTCAATCCTCTGAACTGATACATACAAGTGACAAGTGTAATATTCTGTACGTAATATTTCATTAAACACAACCATTGTTTCTTGTAACAAAAATATGCTCAATACAGTGCAAACATGGAGCTGCATGTGTGTGTCATATTTGCTTAGATATTTCTATATAACTGGATCTACTTGATTCATTGCCTGTAGTAAATAACACACATTTTACCTATATATGAGCCTTGCTATAAGATAACTGGGCTCAATGCATGTGCTTGAAGTGTCATCTCAGATTAGCCTGTGCAACCTGCACAGGCTTATAGCATGCGACACTTTCTGCCTAAATTTGAATTTTGCTTAGATGAGACATCCATTAAACAACAATACCATATACCCGGAAAGAGTGATCCCTGATTAGCCTGTGCGGACTACAGACACTGCTCATATACAACATCTAAGCAAATAACATCTAATAAAAGCTGACTTACAATTTTGCTGTTATGCCATTACAGTCGAACCCATCATCCCCGCCTGGTAAGGGGTCGGGCAAGATGACCTACTACACCCCGGGGATGCCCCCACCCCCTCCGCCCCCGACCCTTGCGCGACCAGTGGCGTTACTCCGCACCTCAGATGGCTCTGTGATCAGTAGCAACAACACTTCCATGTCGAGTAAGTTGAGTAGAACAGTTCAAAACACTTCCATGTCGAATAAGTTGAGTAGAAAGCTTCAATATGCAGTCCTGAGCCGGTATTTACCACCAGAGTCTAAGACTTAGGTTTAAAAATTACAAATACTGTTAAAATGGTAATGTACTAAAACTGCTTCAAAGTCAAGTGAAGCAACCGTGGTATATTTTGTTTAGACCAATATCTTAATGAAATAAGAACCATTTGTAGCCTATGTCTTTGCAAACTCTGAGGTATTGTTCACGAGTCTAAGACTATTCCTTATTCTCAAGTCTAAGAATGGGTTGGGGTATATGGTCCCAGTTGAAAACCCAGTCCTGTTGCATGTCAGTTTGATCATCATACCACATAGGGATGGTTTGCCTCTGGAAAGTCTAGTTTCCCCTGATAGCACCCCTCTGGAAAGTCAAGTTTCCACTGATAGCACCCCTCTGGATAGTCCAGTATGCCATGCTAGCACTCCTCTGGACAGTCAAGTGTCCCCTGATAGCACCCCTCTGGATAGTCCAGTGTCCTCTGATAGCACCCCTCTGGATAGTCCAGTGTCCTCTGATAGCACCCCTCTGGATAGTCCAGTGTCCTCTGATAGCACCCCTCTGGATAGTCCAGTGTCCTCTGATAGCACCCCTCTGGATAGTCCAGTGTCCTCTGATAGCACCCCTCTGGATAGTCTAGTTTTCCCTGATAGCACCCCTCTGGATAATCCAGTGTCCCCTGATAGCACCCCTCTGGATAGTCCAGTTTCCACTGATAGCACCCCTCTGATAGTCCAGTGTCCTCTGATAGCACCCCTCTGGATAGTCCAGTGTCCTCTGATAGCACCCCTCTGATAGTCCAGTGTCCTCTGATAGCACCCCTCTGGATAGTCCATTTTCAACTGATAGCACCCCTCTGGATAGTCCAGTGTCCTCTGATAGCATCCCTCTGGATAGTCCAGTGTCCTCTGATAGCACCCCTCTGTTTAGTCTAGTGTCCTCTGATAGCACCCTTCTGGATAGTCCAGTGTCCTCTGATAGAACCCCACTGGATAGTCCACTGTCCCCTGATAGCACCCCTCTGGATAGTCCAGTGTCCCCTGATAGCACCCCTCTGGATAGTCCAGTGTCCTCTGATAGCACCCCTCTGGATAGTCCAGTGTCCTCTGATAGCACCCCTCTGGATAGTCCAGTGTCCCCTGATAGCACCTCTCTGGATAGTCCAGTGTCCCCTGATAGCACCCCTCTGGATAGTCCAGTGTCCTCTGATAGCACCCCTCTGGATAGTCCAGTGTCCTCTGATAGCACCCCTCTGGATAGTCCAGTGTCCCCTGATAGCACCCCTCTGGATAGTCCAGTGTCCCCTGATAGCACCCCTCTGGATAGTCCAGTGTCCTCTGATAGCACCCCTCTGGATAGTCCAGTGTCCTCTGATAGCACCCCTCTGGATAGTCCAGTGTCCCCTGATAGCACCCTGTGGATAGTCCAGTTTCAACTGATAGCACCCCTCTGATAGTCCAGTGTCCTCTGATAGCATCCCTCTGGATAGTCCAGTGTCCTCTGATAGCACCCCTCTGGATAGTCCAGTGTCCTCTGATAGCACCCTGTAGATAGTCCAGTTTCCCCTGATAGCATCCCTCTGGATAGTCCAGTTTCCACTGATAGCACCCCTCTGGATAGTCCAGTGTCCCCTGATAGCACCCCTCTGGATAGTCCAGTTTCCCCTGATAGCACCCCTCTGGATAGTCCAGTGTCCCCTGATAGCACCCCTCTGGATAGTCCAGTTTCCCCTGATAGCACCCCTCTGGATAGTCCAGTGTCCCCTGATAGCACCCTGTGGATAGTCCAGTGTCCCCTGATAGCACCCCTCTGGATAATCCAGTGTCCTCTGATAGCACCCCTCTGGATAGCAACTTGATATTTGGCATGCATGTGTATCTCATGGAGCTGCACATTTTGAGTGGTGAAACGTCAAGGTCATCCTTCAAGGTCAATTCAAAAGTCAAATTTTGCAAAATTGAAGATAGCAACTACATATTTAAAATGCATGCGTATCTCATGGAGCTGCACATTTTTGAGTGGTGAAAGGTCAAGGCCATCCTTCAAGGTCAAAGGTTGAATAGATGGCTTCAAAGCGGCGCAATAGTGGGCATTGTGTTTCCGACAAGCACATCTCTTGTTCTGAATAGTCTAGTTCCTTAGGGTCTCAGGTAAGCGCCTAGGGCCTATGGCTCTCTTGTTTTTTATTTGCTTAAGGACTACAATAGTGCAAGAATGCATATCTTAAGTGGTAAATGGTAAAAAACCATTTCAACGGGTTTCTTTCAGGTTCTACAATGAGCATCTCCAACAGCCAGGTGAACGTAAGCAACTCCCCCGGGACCCCGCCGGCCAACCGGTCCATCATGTCTAGTCCATTTGCCATGCTGAACCGGCCAGAACACGGCTTTGCACATATCCATCCACAGGGGCATCAGGTAGTACAAACTTTCTTGTTGAAAATGTGGTCAAACACCATATCCTTTACAGCTTTGTCACTCTTTTTATCCCCCGCCATAGGCGAAGGGATATTGTTTTGGCGTTGTCAGTCCATCCGTCTTTCCGTCCGTCTGAAGCCATATCTTGGAAGTGCTTAGGCGGATTTCATTGAAACTTGGTATGAGTATATATATGGATAAGAGAATGATGCATAGTAAATGTCATTGTACACCATCTGTTTATAACGGAGTAATGGCCCTTTGAATCTTGAAAAAATGCTTTTTTGAGTGTCAAAGATAACACTTTTGTGTCCAGAAGCATATTGGCGGGGGATATCAATTCAACAAATTTGCTTGTTTATTTCACAAATAGAAGGGATCAAATCTGTGACCACTCTGGCACATGGCGAACACCATATCCACTACAGCTTCGTCACTATTTTTTATCTCACAAATAGAAGGATCAAACCTGTGTCCATTTTATATCTTAATTGAAGCCAGACTGACAAAATCAATTGTTAGTCATACATTTTTCCAAACAATATATGGTCAGAATTGATTTACTACACAAAGAATCAGCAATGTTATTCAGAATCATATAGACAAGTAAGACAATACATGTATTAGGTTTACCAGCCTTCATTGATACAGCAAAAGTCATCTCCAATTGCCGTCCCTCTTGAAGTGATTGATACAGCAAAAGTCATCTCCAATTGCCTTCCCTCTTGAAGTGAAAAAGAATCTTAATAGATCAATCCGATTGTTGTTAATCTGTTTTCTTTCAAAGACTCATTTAATTACAGTTGTTTTACCCGAACATCAGTCCAGTGAACGCGTTCAGTGGGGTGATCAGCCCGACAACATTGAGCCTCATATCGTCGCCTGTAGCAACGCCGCGCACGACACCCCGGTCCACACCCATCCCTCGCTGGGCCAACCCATTTGGAATACCTCTCGATGACAACATGGACTACAACAACATGATCGCCACCATGATGCATGTGAATCCCGACGAGCCCCTGATGAACGAAGGTTTGTTTTTGTATCCCCACCTTGGAGAGGGTATATTTGAGCTTCGTTCTGGGAAAACTGGTCTTAATGCATGTTCATAAAGTGAAGCATGCGCTTATCATAGAGGTCACTTTCCGCCTGAACTGTTTTTTGCTCACCTGATTGCTCAGGTGAGCTTTTGTGACCGGTCTTTGTCTGTGGTATGTCCGTCCGTCCGTCCATTAACATTTGCTTGTAAACACTCTAGAGGCCACATTTCTTGTCCCATCTTCATGAAACTTGGTCAGAAGCTTTGTCCCAATGAAATCTCGGCCGGGTCAAAAACTAGGTCACTAGGTCAAAAAAAAGAAAAACCTTGTAAACACTGTAGAAGTCACATTTCATGCCCAATCTTCATATAACTTTGTCAAAATGTTTGTCTTAATGATATCTTGGTTGAGGTCAAAAGTGATTCCGATCCTTTGAAAAACATGGCCGCCAGTGGGCGGGGAAGTTTTCCTTATTTGGCTATAGAGAAAACTTGTAAACACTCTAGAAATCACAATTTTTGCCCAATCATCATGAAAGTTGGTCAAAACCATTGGTTCCATTGATGTCTCGGACAAGTTTGAAAATGGTCGGGATCGGTGAAAAAACATGGCTGCCAGTGGGCGGGGCATTTTTCTCTATATGTATATAGTGAAAACATGTGTACACAGTAGAAGTCACATTTTTGGTCCAATTTTCATGAAATTTGCTCAAATTTCCCCCCCCCCCCCCCCTTCTAAGAAGAGGTACAATGTTCATGACTCGCAGATGACCCCCATTGATTTTCAGGTCACTAGGTCAAAGGTCAAGGTCACGATGACCCGAAATAGTAAAATGATTTCCGAGTGATAACTCAAGAACGCTTAGGCCTAGGATAATGAAACTTCATAGGTACATTGATAATGACTCGTAGATGATCCCTATTGATTTTCAGGTCACTAGTTCAAAGGTCAAGGTCACGGTGACACGAAATAGTAAAATGGTTTCCAGATGATAACTCAAGAACGCTTATGCCTAGGATCATGAAACTTCATAGGTACATTGATCATGACTTGCAGATGAAATAATGATGAAACTAGACCAGGATGTTTGTCTGGACAATATCTAGGTCAAGTTTGACATTTGGTGAAGATTGAATGAACCGACTCCTCTCAGGTGAGCGAACTAGGGTCATCTTGGCCCTCTTGTTTCTTTGTTATGCCCCTCCTTTGAAGAAGAGGGGGAATATTGTTTTGCACATGTCGGTCGGTCCGTCCATCAGATGGTTTCCGGATGATAACTCAAGAACACTTAGGCCAAGGATCATGAAACTTCATAGGTACATTGATCATGACTGGCAGATGACCCCTATTGATTTTCAGGTCACTAGGTCAAAGGTCAAGGTCACAGTGACTCGAAATAGTAAAATGGTTTCAGGATGATAACTCAAGAATGCTTACGCCTAGGATCATGAAACTTCATAGGAACATTGATCATGACTGGCATATGACCCCTATTGATTTTCAGGAAACTAGGTCAAAGGTCAAGGTCACAGTGACTTGAAAAACAGTAAAATGGTTTCTGGATGATAACTCAATAATGTTTACGCCTAGGATCATGAAACTTCATAGGTACATTGATCATGACTGGCAGATGACCCCTATTGATTTTCAGATCACTAGGTCAAAGGTCAAGGTCAAAGTGACTTTTTAAGTTAACCATGTGAAAAAAAACACAATTGTAATCTGCTTAAAGTTGTTAAAAAAACAAATTGAATTGCACAGCCATTACCACAAATGAACTCATGTATGCATGTACATTTCTTTACCTTAAGTCTTCATTACAGACCGCATTTTCCCGGTGCTGCACAACTCCGACAACGGGATGGAACCGTCCGGCTCTGGTAACGGAACCAACAATGGGGGCGGGGCCTCTGGCCCCTCCCACGTGCCTGCCAATCACCAGGGCTCCCCCACTCCTGGCCCGCCTCCTGCTTCAAAACAGGCATCTCAGTCAGCCCAGCAGGCCACGTGACAATCACTGTAGCCTGAGGAAAACACTCGTGTCACCTTTTGGAACTCTGTCACTCTTGGAAAACACTTGTTCACCTTTTGGAACTCTGTCACCTTTTGGAAAACACTCTGTAATTTTTGAAGCTTGTTAAGTTATCTGGCAAGGAATATATTTGAACAAAATTTTGGGGAAAATGGTCTTAATGCATTTTCTTTAAGTGTGGTCCCTGATTTAAGTGCGATCCCTGATTGGCCTGTGCAGTCCGTAGGGACGTCTTCCGCTTTCATGATATTTTTATTCAAAATAATGTCTCTTGTAAACAAAAATCCAGTGTAGGCAGAAAGTATTGTCCATTTTAGAACTGTGAGGACTGCACAGGCTATTCTGGGAAGACACTTTATGCACTTGCATTAAGCCCTGTGTTCCCACAGCGAGACTCATTTATGTTTAAAAAATGTCATAGAGCTTGTTTTGTTTACCTATGAGAAATAGGTTTGTATACAAGTAATGAATATTTATTTCTTGACACACATTGTTTTATCCAAATTTTACATACTTGCGTGTTACAAAGTGACAAGCTAGCCAAGTAGCTTTAATATCAAATGACAAAACAAATACTTTGCTTGATTTTCCGTAGAAAAGAAAAGAATTGATCTTCATATATTTTTTTCCCACAAGCCAGCGTTCAATAAAGGCAATTATATCAAAGCGAATGAACAGACAAGGTACATGGTACAGCAATAGTATGAAATCTAACTGTTTTAACATTTTTTATTTCGTAATTAAATGCCAGTATTTAAAAAAATAAGCAATTTTGTTGGAGGGCTGTTGGCCGGAGAAAGCATGACTGAGGACACTGTTGTCAGTCTATGTTGTTTAGTATGTTGTTGCTATTTTGTTTGTTACCTGTGCAGGGCTGGGTTATATTGTAAACATGAGATTGCACACTCGATGTGCGGCCAGCTGTGATACAATTTTTTGTTAATATTATTTTATTTTATTATAGTTTTCTCAGTAAAGTCATGCTGATGTTATTGCGTTTCACTTAATGATGCTTGATTTTTATTAAGTATTTTTGTTTGTGTTTTGTTTTTTTCGAGCAAGTGACTGGGACAGAGAGTGGTTTTTTTGTATTGTTTTTAAATATAATTGCTAGAATCACATGAATTTCTGAACAAGATCAGATGTTCGTGCTTTCATAAATATCTCGCTTAAGACCACATCAAATTACTTTTCTTAAGAGTTCAGATATGTATGTCCATAATTTGAAAAACAACTTGTCACAAATTCGAGTTAACCTGTTCACATGTTAAAGTGAAAAGTCATGCATGTATCAAGATTTTGTTTGTATTCAGATGTTTTCTTAATTTCATCACAAAGGCAGATTATTAAAAATTGTAATTTTCACAAGGCACCCTTAAAGCCTGAGAATCCCTGTACATTTTACAACCTTTTGCAGTGTTCTTTGAGCACGAATACTGTAAAATCATTTATATTTGTCATCATCAAATTTCGTGGTTTTTCACAAATATATTTGTTATATGTAAATTTATGGATTTCTGGTAATATAAAAAAAAACAGCAGAGACATTTGCGTCAGTCATTTTTCGATGTGTTTGTGTTAACTCTTTCAGTGCTGGAACTGAATTTTGAAGGCCTTTGCAAACAGTTAGGATCCAGTCGAGACGCCACAGAACATGGCGTCTCATCAGGATCCAAACCGTTTGCTATTCTGATAGTATTCTTTGAAAAAAAATGAAGAAAATGCTGATTTTAGAAATTCAGCGAACGACATTTTAGCAGACAACAAATTTCCCAGTATGCAAAGGGTTAAATTATTGGATTGATAAACCCACAAATTTTAATGAAAACTAATGTCCCACAAATAATAATGAGTTTACAGTATATTAGATTGAAACTTCTTCATGGATGTTGTAGATGAATCTACCTCATTACTTTACCAACAAAGTGTCACTTTCGTGGATCAAATAGTACAAACATTTTCTTAATTGATTTGCCTCTATCCACTGACTCACTCATTTACTTTTGAAACAGTAAGGAAATGTATTATGGATCATTGTTTTATGTACATTAATTGGACATAAATGACATCTCCATTTTCCAATATGTAAATTTTGTCCTACCTAAGATATAATAATATGATGACTCTAATATTAAGAGTTAATGTTTTTGTTACTAATACTTTTTATGTTGAGTCGATTATGCACATTTTAACGACCTTATAATGTAGTTTCTTCAAGGTGTATTTTTGAAGTGAGTAAAGAAATTTGTAGCGATTAGTAAATAGCGTTGTTTGACCGCAAGCATGTGTAAATGTAGAACTCATTGCTGAAAAAAATAATGAAAGTATAAACAGTAAATACACAGTGATGATAAAATATTTAACTGTTATACCTTTCTGCAATTTTGATTGCAGTGTATCGCAGTTTTTCGCGAATTATAATTTTTGTATTGTTTTTAAAATGCCCATGAGTGCCAAATCATTTTGCTTTAATTATAGTTCTATTTTTCATGTGTTTGTATTTGTCTTGATTGTTTATCAGACTTAAAAATAGGTATCTGACGAAAATCTCCTTTAATGTTATTTGAGATTTTTGATGAAACATTGTAGATATTAGTCACAAGAAGTAGCCTGTGAGTGTAAGTTTATGATTAATTTCTATTCCATTATTTATGACAATAGATATTGCAAACACTGTTACAAATAATGGATATTAATAAGTCCCTTTTAAAAATTAGCCAGGTTTTGCGAAAATGGGTATTATGCCTTCCAGCCTGAGAATCCATGAAGTTTGCTCAGGATGTTATGACCAGGCATGTCTTGAGCTATGCTTGACAATGACATAAGACCCATGTTTGCATGATGTGGGTTAAATAATGTATATGCTTCATACGTAGGCAATTTTAATGGATTGATTGTGTAAAAACAAAGAGCTGTGTTATATCAATGTAGAACCCGAATAAACTTACATAGGTGTTAAAAGCCAACATTAATTTTCCATTAAAGAATAATATTTCTTGATCTATGTTTGGTTTAGCCATCCGAGAAATATAGGCCACTTAATGCGGCTGTCCAGTAGAAATTGTTTAATAGTTTTATATTGAATTCTGGGTTCATAAACCAGTTAATAAAAAAATGTATTTTATTTTTGAAGTTGTCTAAGTACGTATAGTAGCCAATGGTAAGAATGATCCGATATTGGGATAAATTTGATTGTAGTAAATAACATAGTTATTGTTTCGAAATTAAATATGCTTTGTTATGATAGGAGACCATGATGTAACTAACACATATCCATTGATCATTTCAAAATTGTTGTTGCGATTTGTTGTAGCGTTACTCGTGCGTTTCGGAGTTTTGTTTTCAACTTATATACTGTTGGTGGATTTTATTTTATTGCCCTGTAAATAGCTTGTTAACTTTAATGTAAAATAATGTAAAACATGTAAATAGTGTATATACGTACTATGTTTGCATACATAGCAATTAATTTATTATTGACAGTGTTGTAACAGATGATTTGTTTTATATATCTTATCAGAGTCTGATGAAAGTTTGTTGCCATGGAAATCAGTTGATTATTGTTTCTATGGTAACAGAAATTTTGGAAGGTTTATTATCAAAAAAAGAAGCTGTGATGGAATATTGAAATTGACTTGTTTTTCTTTTGTTGTTTTTTAATTCTGAAAAAAGTTTTATGTCTGTATAAATTTCCTCTCTGTACTCTCGAATCTGTGTAAAAAGAGGTTTATGTATCATGTGACTTTCTCTTTGAAACATTTAAGCTATTATGAATTGTCACTTCCTTAATTTATGGTTAAATAATTTGATTGCATAGCATTTTTTTTAAATCATTTCAGTCAAAGTTTTTAAACGTATTAGTATTTGAAAAAAAAATTACTGTAAAACTTTTACTAAAAAGGTTTTGCAAGTGGCTTTTCAATCAACTTCAAAAAGGAAAGAAATAATCAGAAATCTTATGGTCTTTTCTATTTTACCTACTGGTGACTGTGAATAATGCAACAATGAATCTTAAAACATCCTGGTTCAGTAACAGTTCGGTCATTTTGAATGACGCCACTAGCAGACCATGATTTAGAGACTCTGTAATATATGCTGATGTAACGGCTGTTTAGTACTTAAACAAAACTGGTCAAAACTCTCTTGGCAAATTTGTATCTCAGAATTTTGCGAGCTTTAAATTCAAACTTCATGTTAGCACATTAGTGAAATAAAAATATCTGTTTTGGTTGTGGTCTTTAGAAAATATATCTTTGATCCAAATATAAGTCGCACCACCTGTTGTTAGCCTCATGGTCGCACTTCTGTCATCTGTCTTCACTACTTACTGTGCATTTCTTCTCTGTGAATCATAGCAGATAAGTATGAGCTGTGCTCTGGAAAAATGGGGTTTAACCCTTTGCATGCTGGGAAATTTGTCGTCTGCTAAAATGTTGTCTGCTAAATTTCTAAAATTAGCATTTTCTTCGATTTTTTTTCAAAGAATACTATCAGAACAGCAAACAGTTTGGATCCTGATGAGACACCACGTTCTGTGGCGTCTCATCTGGATCCAAACTGTTTGCACAGGCCTTCAAAATTCGGTTCCCGCACTGAAAGGGTAAATGCATGTGTGTAAAGTGGCATCCCAGATTAGCCTGTGCCCTCTGCAAAGGCTCATCAGGAACGATACTTTCTGCATAGACTTGAGTTTCGTTTAGAAGAGACATACTTTTAAGGAAACATTCTATAAAAGCGGAAACTGTCGTCCTAATCTGAGACGACACTTAAGGCAGGTGCATTTAGCCCCGTTTTCTCAGAGCAAGTCTTGTATATTAGTATTGCATTTGAAACCAAAACATTACAAATTGTTGCCTTACTATTGTCACGGTCTTTCAGTATTATGCAGCCATCAGCTATTGATTTGTATGTTATGCAGTGTTATTTTGCTGATTCAGCATAGATGTTGTTTATTCAATCATTATTTACAGCTCGAGCTTTGAATTTTTTCTTGTGAAAAGTTTTCAACACATTTTTTCTTGTAAAGGATGCTTCAAAATACACACTTTAGTGAAAGTATATTGAAAGAATATAGATTAATCTGAAAACCATGAATTCCTTCTTTCCTCATGGAGGTATTTCAATAGTTTATTTAACTCGCAATAAAATTATGGACTTAATGGGATTTCTCTATTTATTTTTTTCTAAAAACTAATAGAAATAGAAAACTTATTGTAGTTTGGCTGCAGAGCACATGTATTATGATTTACTTTTTCCTGTCTCTCTTCCTTTTTTTGTCCGAAAACGGAGCGCCAAATGAAATAAACTAGTGTATGCAGTATTATTTAATAGATTTCTGCCGACTCTTAGACTTTGAAATATAAGCAATAATATCATTGACAAAAACAGATGTAAATATGCAAAATGGAAAAATACCCAAAAGATGCCTCTATGCAAAATGTTATAGTAACATTTTTGTCATTATGTAAATACATTCACCAGTTTGTGTAGTGATATTTTATACTGTGTAAATTCAAGTACATTATATAAACTGTTTGTAATAACAATATATTGGTTTAGACTCCAGAAGAGGTACAACTGAACAGTGTAACAACTAAAATACATTAATATTCACTAATATCACTCAGAATAACAATTTCTTTAATAACTTGTCTTTTGTCTTTTCAACAATATTTGCCATAATTAGATAAATATGATAAATGGTTAACCCTTTCTTGCTCGGGAGCATAGTACAAATGGTTAAATACAACCATCATAAAAGCAGAAGTAACTGAGAGTAACTGGCAGTCTGTTCAGATTTTAATGCTGTTTGTTGTTCATCAATATTGTTATGAAGGAAATGAAGGTTTTAAAACGTGAATATAGTACAAATGGTTTCTAAATTTATTTGATTTTCTAAGGGACTTGATCAAAAGCAAAAGTTGAACTCTGCTTCTTATTTTCACTATTTAAGTTTTAAATTAATGCATTATTGCCAAATCACTTGTTAAAACCCCACTAACTGACACAATTTTATGATAAGAGAAACTTTTACTACTTTTTTTACTATAATGTTACCTACATTCACAAAAAATCAATCTATCCACTTCTTAGTGTGTTTTTTTTCAGACATGAATCAATGAAAAGAAAGACCATATAAACGTTTATGCTGAATGAGACTGTATCCTCCAATTCTAAGTATTGCTCTTTTTTTTCTGTCTATCTTATGTGCCAAAGTTATTGAGTGCTTTGTTGTTGGAATCTTTGTAAGAGTTGCCTTGTTGTTTATTACAGAGTTGTATGTGTAACAGTAAGGTCTCTTTGGGAATTGCTGTTGGTAGACATATACAGTCATACTTTACACAGATCTATAATCTTGTAGTAATAGGGCCCGTACAGCGTTTCAGCTTACCTATATTATACCAGATTAAAAAAATATATTTTCACAGCAGCATTCTGTCTCAAAGAAAGTAATGCCCTGGATATGCAAATAAGGAGAACTTAACTGAAATTACAGTCAACTGTTATCATGACTAGGATGGATGGATAATGTTTTAAGGTCATACATAGAAACTAAACTGAAAATGAACAATAAACGCAACTCTTAGTGCGTCTCAAACTCTTGTGAGACAAGCTTTTATTGAAGGTTGCACTGTGAAATGTCAAGCTGATCAGCTTTTGAATACCCGGTAGGGTGCATGTTACTGTTACACAGAGAGAAAAGAAACAATACACGTTTGTGTGACAGGATTGATTTTGAATCTCAAGAAATCCACAGTTGACCAAACATTTTAGTATATCGTAGAGACTTTGTAATTTGCCTTTAATTATTGTATGATGACTAGCTTTTATGCACAAAAAGCTATGACAACATCAAAATTTCTGAAATTCATGTGTGAAGTTAACTCTTCATGTGTTAATTTACTACGTATTTACCAACATTCTTATGTCAGTGTCCACTTGGTGCACTGTTAAAATGCACTGTTCCAAATGTGTGTACTTTTAAAAAATATTTCTAACTTTCTTTCTTGAATTTTTCTTCTCAGTAATTTTACACTGTTAATGTACTCTTACACATGTCACTCTATAGATTATTTGTTGTCCACTTTCAGTTTACATCAGTTGAAACAAATTATATTGGACACCTTGTTCTGATTAATTATGAGTAAAAGCTATGGTCGAGTTTACATGTATGTCATACTATCACCTATTTAAGCAATCGTTTGACATGAAGGCTTTTCTTTAAGAACGCTTCTAGAAAAAAAGACGAAAATGAAAAAAAGCTATTTTTAGGGCTGAGGGTGATTCTGTTTAATGTTTGTTATTTTCTATATAAGATTAAAAAACTTAACTCTCGGCTCTGCATATGTAGCTTGCGAACTGTTTATATTCTTTTGACCATATTGCCTACTTTGAAACACAGTATTACAGTTGTGGTAGAAGGTGTAATAGAGCTATGCAGTTTTTGTGGTTTAGTCTGGTATTGTTGAATGGGTTATTTCTTGATAACACAGTTTGATAATGATTGTGAACTTTTTGTTAATGCAAGTCTAAATATTGTATGACATTTTTGTTTTGTTTTAAGCACTGGTTATTTATTTTTTAGCCATTTGTATTTATCTTAATATTTTGACTGAATAAAGTTATGGAGTAAAACGAGACCATCTTGTCTTGTTTGTTTTAAGGTTTTGGACAAAATAATAGGTTATGAAAGGGTACGACTGAATAGCAAAGGTGCCCTTTCCGATATTTAGTCATTCTGGGCTAAGACGAGACATATTTGATGTGCTATGTCAAAAGTTGCGTATAGAAAATTTACAGAGGTTATTTTATATTAAAAAAAGTGTTGTGATACCCAACCAGATTTGGTGTGGTATGAAATCATATAAGTTTTTTTAATTAATTTATGTTTGTATCCATGTTTGCATAAAATATTATTCACAGCACGATTTACTTTCCATGACCTCAAAATAATGATTACAAGATCACCATATGTACAAAGCATTGAATGAGACACGCGACACATGCGTTCTATTTTTGGAATTGCAGATAAACTTTGCATGAATGCTTTAAACAGAGCAAAGATCTATGTATACAAGAAATGTATTTATAGATCTTTAAACAGAGATATGACATAATTTACACTTGTGTTGTACAAAATACGAGTACCGCGTCCATTTAATTTCTTTGCACCAACAGTTTCTCTAGGCTACAGCTTTTTTGTAATCATATTGTTTCCTCACGACATTATCCATATTCATTATCTGTCATTTATTATCTAGCTCTAACCGAATGTCGTTATGAATTGAAAGGATCTGCAAATCCCTCAAGTTTCGGAGTCAAGTTCATGCTTTTTCTTTCATCGGTCACCGTCAAAGCGAAACATGATGATTATGTTGAGTTCAAGAGCTTATGCACACTGCTCCTATTACTCTCGTCTATTGTTTAAGTGACTTAATAAGGTTCATAAGTCATGTCTCCTTTAGTCGTAGACAAAAACCGAAAGCAAAGTGTTTAAGTTGTTGAACATGTTTGCTATGAACTCTCGATTACGAATCGCACATTTTATTTTCTACCAAAGTCGAGGTGATTGTTAAGAATTGGAATTGCAGCGTAATTGGATGCTAAGTTTGGTAACGGGTTATCACATACGTTACCGCATCTGTGTGTATTAAATGAAGGGTTTGTTATCCATATCGTCCGGGAAAAGCCATTACTGCTTTAGGTCAATTATACTAAAAGATGTCCTTAACAAGTTCAATGTAAAAGCAATGGCTTAAACAAAAATAAAGTCAAACTTTTGCGTATAGAGACCGTCATAACCATACCATTTATAAAGAGCATTCCAAGCCCAATTGATTAAAACAAATGAAAAAGATAGGCCAAGGGATATGTAAATAAAAGAACAAGACACGAATCAACTGTGACTGTTTTACGACTATCCATTAACCGGCTTCTCACCACTTGTCAAAGTCTCATGTAGTCTCCAAGCTTCAAGCAAACAATTGTGAATTTCTAGTTAACAACCATGTGTTCCCCGCCACATGCACAAAGAAATATTCTAAAATATGGCAAATGTCCTTACAGAGAATTGTGTCTTCAAATACATGATGTTCAGTTTTGTAGAGAGTACAGAATTGCACACCAAAATAATGAGTATACTGAACCTTTATACAGGCTCAGTGACATATATACGATAGACATTTAGTTTGGGGACGCCGGTCCCGCCTGTAACTGTAAGTCTGCAAATGTTGAACGTAATGATATTAACTTATAACGTCATAAAACGAACAATTGTGACGTTATTGCGTAATACAATCGTGACGTCGTTTCCTTGACACTTAAAGCAAGAGACAGTTCATTTGTGCAACGACAAGATGGGGTGTTTTGCATTTCTTAAAAGAAAGAAAAATAACATAGAGGAAAAAGATGAAACCACGAAAAAAAGAAATAAAACCAGAGGCTGGTTTCGAAGGCGTAGTAATAAAGTCGCGCCGTACGGTATGCATACGATTAATAAGTGATAACAAAATTGCCATGGAAATCATAGTGTTCAAATATTATCTTGATATGGTCTTTTAATAATTAAAGTTTAACTTCCGGTTAACTTTCAGAACCTCCCGCCGCTCCCGAAGTCAACATCAGACTGACCAAAGATGGCTGCGCGTTTGAGGTTCGAGTGGAGATTGAGAAAAAGCCACTCCTGCCAACATTAAAAGACCGCATTCCCGTGAGTAACTAATATGCATCAGAGTTCAGTGCTGCGTATGATGTTGGATGATGAACATGATGATGGTGATGATGTTGGATGGTTTAAATGATAATGAATAATAATAATAATAATAATAATAATAATAATAATAAGATGATGATGATGATAATGATATTTCTGATACTGATAATGATAAAGAACATTTTTTATGTTGAAAATGATGAAGATGATGATGATAAAAAGTAAGAAATAGTATTAATTGCCATAATATACTTCAGCTCCTCGAGGAGGAAATGCGTTTTAGGTTGGCATCAATTGAGGCCCGGAAGAGGGCAGAGAGGCGCGCCCGGAATACAGCCACAAAGCGCGCAGTACGGGAAGTGGTTCCTCCAGAGCAGCGGAGGAAAAACCTGAAGAAACTGCACAAAAGGTATGCCGTTTGTACACTGCTTTATTTTATTGATTCATTTGGAGCTTTTTCTGCGACTGCATACAATCAAGTAAATTATATTTTAGATTTATTCTGTTTGATCATAAGTATGATATTTATATGCTAATAACGTGCTGCAGTAAACGTTAAACAGTTGAATCAATATGAAAGAGAATGCTCAAGTTCACTTTAGTTACACTTGTCATGTGCGCTGTGTTGCAGATGCCTCTCCGCACGCAGCCGGGCCGTATCAAGGGGAAAACAGAGCCCAACCCACGTCCAAAGCATGAACATTGTGAACTAGATGACGGCTCCGTGCCGACCAACACCGCTGTCTTTATTCTTATACCAATTACTCGGTCACCTTCGTTTTAAAGCAAAAAGACAAAAAACATTACCTTTTAAAACATGATTTAAAAAAATTAAATATTTTTGAATTCTATTCAGTTTGTACATTCAACAAAATAGGTAACATATTCCAATGCATCCAAACGCCGTTAGGTCGGTGGGGAGCCTATTCCATACGGTCGCCGTTCGGACTGGATTGAGGTCAGTCCAGCTGGCAAGGCCGGGGCAATACACACGCAACCTGCCAATTGCTGTGTATGCGATGCCCCGACCTTGGTCAGATGGACGCTCATGAACGGGACGAATGATCGACCGTGTGAAGGAGGCGCCCCTTAAATTCTTCCAAACTTCCGGTGGATGTGGTGGAATGTGCTATCTTGTTTAACTATTTGTCTCAATATAAATGTAAATATAACAATTGGTGCTTGATCTAAATATAAACATCACACCGTGTTGGTCGGCATCGGATCGCTTGGACTGTTTTTTTTTCTTCCTGAATACTAGTAATAAAAATTACTTTTTATTCGTAACACGACTTCCCTGACGATAGATTCTGCGTCTAAGAAATTGTAAACTGGGTAAGAAATCACGCAGTAAACGATACGAACCGATAAAATTTCGTTTCAAAACGTCCAAAATGACATACAATAGGACATTCGGATAAACATGATTATGTATTACATACTAGAACAGTGGTATGAGGTTTCATGTTGTCAGTTCGTTTAAAAGGAAGAAAATGGGTCTTATGTCATATACCGTCAGCGTAGTTTCAGACCAGCCTGGGCGTCCGCGCAGTTTGGTCAGAAGCAACCCTGTCCGCTTAAAAGTCACGCAAAGTTTCGCGGTCTCATCAACGGGCTCGGTAGCTTCTAACCAGACTGTGCGGATGTGCATTCTCGACTGGAGCTACGTTGGCCAAATATAGCATAAGACCCATTTTCGCATCACGCGGATCAAATTATCTCTTTACATAAAAAACTTTTATTAGATTGGTTGTATAAAAACAAATAGTTATGCTTTGTCCGAATATAAACTTAAATAAGTTCCGAATGCATACATTATCACAATATTCGAGAAAAAAGTACTTCTTGATGTATGTTTTGTTAGGCTATCCAAGAAATGCAAGTGATTGATTAAGGCGTTTTGCTTGTAATTGTAAACCAGTTTTTTATTTTATACTGGGTACATAAACAAGTGCATGGAAAAACAGTATTTAAACCTAGTTCTGGGAAGACGGGGCTTAAAGCATGTGCGTAAAGTGCTTTACCACATTAGCCTGTGAAAACACCGCACATAATAATCATGAACACCTTTTCCGTTTTATAATTTTTTTCATTCAAAAAAGTCTCTTATTAGCGAAAATCTACTTTAGGCGCAAAATGTCCTTCGAAATCAGAGAGGTAATTATGTGAAGCAATAATTACAACAACAACAACACAAAGCAGCAAATCCGAAATGGACAATACTTTTGAACAATGGTTTCAACTTTTATTTGCAAAAAAAAATGAATGTACCTGGTATTTTTCACTATTAAATGAATTGGTAAGTTAATACAATATTGCTAGGTAAGCTGTAAAATCATTTGTTAAAATCCCACTTACTTACTCAGTTGGTTGCTAAAAGTAACTTAAAGAAATTACTATTACGTTCCCTTAATTCACAAAAAACAATATATTAACTTTTTACACCTTTTTGGTAAACATATTGTTTATGCACGAAATGTTTCCATATACATGACTTATCAAACAGAATGTCGTTATGAATTGAAATAATCTGCGAAACCCCATAAGCGTTGGAGTCAAGTTCATGATGATTATTATGTTGAGTTTAAAGCATACTAGTATACACACTGCTTTTAATACTCTCGTATAATGTGTTTACATAAATCTTAGGTTCTCATGAAAACTTAGGATATCCAAGAGAACGACGCGTAAAGCTGTCGAGAACTTAGGTTCATGTGAAAACCTTGGATATCAAACGAGAACTTTGGTTCTCAGAATGAGAACCTAATTCCTCATGAAAAACCTAGTTTCTCATGAGAACCTAAGTTCTATGTGTCCATGTGCGTCGTCTCGCCGAGAACTAAGGTTTTCAAATGAGAACCTATGTTCTCATGAAAAACCTAGTTTCTCATGAGAACCTAGGTTCTCGAGCGTAAACTAAGGTTTTCAAATGAGAACATAGGTTCTCATGAAAAACCTGGTTTCTTGGGATTTTATAAACCTAGTTTATCATGAGAACCTAGGCTCTTATGAAAAACCTAATTTCTCATGAGAACCTAGGTTCTCATGAAAAACCTGGTTACTTGGGATTATACAACAGGCATAAGCCGTCGGTGACCGCCTCTTGTTCACTTTGGGGACCTAGGTTCTCATGATAACTATGGTTCCCAAACGAAAACCACGGTTATAGCAAGCGGTTCGACGCATAATCCAAAAAACTAGGTTTTTCATGAGAACCTAGGTTTTCATTTTGAGAACCTAGGCTCTTACCAGAACCTTGGTTTTCAAATGAGAACCTTGGCTATCGCCGTTTGATGCACATTTCATGATAACTTGGGTTCTGGTGAAAACCTAGGATATCGAATTAAAACTTGGGTTCTGGAAGCCATGTGCAATTTTCAAGCGAGAACCTAGGTTCTCATGAAAACCTAGTTTCTTGGGATTATGCGTCGAACCGCTTGCCATAGACCGCCGTACTTTACTACTCTTGTGAGGCCCAAACATTTGTTTTATTTCGTAAATCTTACTGAATATAAGTTCTCCTGTTCAACAAATCGCCAAATAAATCTGAATTTAGGAATTCGTAGTTAAATCTTTAGCAGTTCCTGAAGATTCATAATCCGATTAATATGGCTTGCCTTCTTTAGTCGTAGAGAAAATCGAAAGCGACTGGTTTTAGTTGTTTAACATGTTGGCTGTGAACTCTCGATTACGAATCGCACATTTTATTTATTACCAAAGTCGAGGTGTTGGGAATATATGTTGCGTCGCTCTTTGGACATTGATGTCAACATTTATCTACTTATTCCACTTAAAAACGTACGCACGTTTTCATTCTCTCTTTTTTCAAGAATCGGCTCTAGCGGCCTGTCCCTCGGAAGTTCTGCTAGGATCGTGCATTAATCTTTATCTATATTGAATTTATAAAATCGATGTCCATATGAAAGGTTAAAATGCAAACAATGTACGTGTATATTATAAAGAGAAATGCTAAGAGGAAATTACAGGAAATTATGCTTCACATATATCGATACGCATATACAATAAGTAAATATGTTTATTGGATCTCAGTTTGTATCTCACTTTCTCTCCACATTTTTATTGCAAAAAAAATCACACTGAAACTTGCTACAGTAGTTTCATGCTCATATAAATGCCGGTTACAAGCTAAGTTTATTAATCATGGCGGTTTGGATGAGGAAATTAATACTGACATTTTACCACTAGAACAAAAGCCGGACGAAAATATTCGCAACACGTGTTTTCCAAATAGAATTGCTGCATTGTTTGGAAAAGATTGATCAGTATGATCAAAAGTCAAGTGTTCCATTGGGTTATAGGTATGTTCATTAACTTTATTCAGTTCAACAGGGTTTGGTTATTTAATGAATAAAACTTCATAATATTAACATTATACAAATAAATAAAGATGCATATAAACAACCATAATTACCATAGATGATTACTGGAATATACACAATATTTAACAAATACACCCAAGTATTATGAGCAAAAATATAGTTTACATTTTTGTAAATAAATTTTTTGATTGTAAGTTTTATTTTCAAGTTATTGTTAACATTTTGTAATTGAATTACCCGTTAAATAAAATTTAAATCAGAGCCATGCTGTTTGCAATTATAAATCATGTTATTGGGCGTTGGTCATACCTACGCTTGAAGACCATCGTTGAGTTCATACAACACATTCTGAAGACATACATAATTGCAAACAAAAACATGTTTAATCCATTATAATTATTATTATGCAGATGGACCTAATGGTGGTAGGAAATTTATCATTTAAATATTTATTTTTTATATTGTGGAAGAACTGAATACTTCAAACTTCAAATGCTGTCATAAGTTGAATACAATATCACACCCACCCATGAATCCCCTGTAGACTCAGGTTCTATGGTGGTTATGTATTGCTGATCGACACGCCTCATCAGCATGGAATCCCTCCGCCGTCAATGTTTCGCCTCTGAACCCTGGACATCTCGGGAGGGTGGGCCCACCGTAGCTTCGGTGTGGATGTCGATAGCTCTACTTCTTCCAAGCTGCATCATCTCGCCTCAGCCACAACCAGCTGGACGACCGCTCTACAGCATGGCTAAATTTCTGGATAGTCTGCCGTCTATCCATGCCAGTAGACCCGAAAGCTGACATCAGTCGCCACACGGATTGTGCACACAACGCTATAGCGTCTACTTCTATTGGGAACAACCAAGTATGCCAGCCTCTTTGGTTGCAAGCTTCAAGCAGCTCTGTGTACGCGGCCTTTTTTTCTTGTAGGCCCCCTTGCATTTGATTTCCCAAGGTACTGTTTACTCGATCACGATGAGTCGTTACCCTGCCTCTGACCACAGCACGATGTCGGACCTGAGGTTTGTCCGCACGATACTTGGGAAGACCAGCTTGTTGTCAAGATAAACTTTCATGCTCCATCCGGTTGCGCCGTTGAGGATTGAGGTTTTCTGTGTCGGCTGTTTCTGTGCAGTTTCACCCGGCTTCACGAAGTTGATCATCTGTTGTAGGGGTGTGCTACTGCGTTCCTTTTTCCTTTCTTGTTCCAGCCAGTCAGCCACCTCTTTGATGACATTGTCGTGGTGTCATCTGTACCTTCCTTGTGACAGAGCTTTAGGGCAGCAAGAAAGAACATGTTCTAGAGTGTCGGGACGGTCACAAAGTTGACATTTAGGATCTGGTATGAGTCCCCAACGGCAGAGGTTTGCGGGTGATGGTGTGAGGTCATGGACTGGCCTAAGGAAGAACAAAAGTCTGATGGAGTCGTACTTCCAGATGTCGTCCCAGGTCAGTTTCCTGCCAATTGTATTCCGTGTTGCCCATGCTCCACGTGTTCCCATTTCTACCGCTCTAGCTTGTCTCTTGTTTTCTTTTGCCTACCTGACTTCTACCTGGATCATGGCGCGCCTCTCTTTCTTGTCTGCTCGGCTCCACATAAGTGTTTTTGTCGCGCCAGTCCCCCGACGTCCGACAGCATTCAACCCAACAATGTCTTCTTTATTGGGATAAACAAAGCTTAAACCTCAATAATCCCCCTTTAAACTGCACATTTAAATATCTGGTTTTATCGCTAAATCTTAATATTAACCCATTTATGCATAGTGGACTCTCCAATCCTTCTACATTGGATCAATTTATTTCCAAAAATAGGGATTTCTAGTATACTTATTTCTATACTTATAAACATTTCTTACAGAAATTCCGTTAAGCAAACAGCGCAGACCCTGATGAGACACCGCATCATGCGGCGTCTCATCTGAGTCTACCCTGTTTGCCAAGGCCTTTTTTTCTAGACGCTAGGCATAAATGGGTTAAAACGTTCACCTTTTTGGGACATAAAGCTATATATTCAAACGATGTATCTTTTGGCCAATTACATTCCCTTTTTCTGTTTACAGTCGTCATTGAAACTCTACGCGTATTTAAACATGTTTTGATAGCTTAGACTAAAGTTATAAATAATATCTGGCTTTATAAAAGCATGTTTATTTTCTTCAATTCTTCAGTCGCCAGTACTTTTATGAATGGTGTGGTATTCGTTTCGTCGAGAAGGAAATTTAATGCTAACTTAAACCCATGTTCATAAATGTTTAAAACTTCCTCTTTGTCGGTGTGAAATGAATTCGTTTGCCTAATCCATTGTGTTTTTTATACATGAACACACAACTACGGAAGCCTGATTGGTACATAAATCATACATTCTGTGCGAAACCGATTATAGTCACTTGCCACGAATAACAAAGTTAAATTTCACACAATGCGCTTAAAAGCAGTCACAATTACATCAAATTTGAATACAAATGACAAAACGTGATCTACAATTTACTACGATTATTTTTTATCAGTAAACCATTAATAGTATTATTTTACCGATACATGGCTTGAAATGTACCATTTCTGTTAATATATTTGTCAATACTTAAATAGCACTTTAATTATGATTGAATGTGAATTAAAATGATATTGAAACATATTTAACACAGTTATAGGAAGCCATGCAATAAAAGTTCAAACTGATGACTTGTAGACCTTCCGTACAATCATATCAAATGCCTCTAGGAGACGGTGTGCTCTCTTCCCTATCTCTTTAGCTGATATCGTTTCAACGTAGAGGACGCGTATGTTCGCAGTGACAGAAAATATACAATTAAGAAACCGGCTAAATAAGACGGAGACAAAAATGCAATATTGGCAAGCAGTGTTAATGCTACTGTTCGTAACATGTTATTGTTCCACCATTGGGTTGGAACTTGACAGTAACGTAACAAACACTTGCAAGGTAACTTTAAACAAGACCAGCGCGTTGTTTCTAGCAAAGTCATTCGCCGCATTCCAGCCTAACTTTGCACGGCTACAACTATTTTTCAACAACAAAAATGTCAACTACACATCGGATGTCATATTGCCGTTTTACTGGGTTTGGACGTTCAATAGCTTAGAAGGATTATTCACATACTTACAATGGCCTCTGGATTACCCAGTCCTCTCACTTGGATTGTTGGACGCGAAGACTTTGCCGGCGAATCATTTTCTGGTTCTGGAGGTTGAAGACGACAATGACTGTAGTTTAACAATAGGTGAACCAGAATCAACAAAGAGCATTGCTGAAGCTCTCAAACACTTCACGCACACATACATTGAGCCAAATAGAAACGATAAATTTGTGGACTATTCATATTGGTGCTATAGGGCGGATATACCGGGTATTGCTCACACCAGAGCTTACCAACTGCGAGTTTATACGGGATATCCAATTCAGATTACAAAATATGTCTGCTGCCACACTGAGCACAACTTGATTAATGCGAGCGACAATTTCGTTAAGTGCGATGGGAAAGAATACGTTCAGAATCTAGAAAGTTCGGTTTTTCCATATATGCTAGGTGTGCTTGCATTCATTTACTTTCCAATGGCTTTTATGAAGGCAAGTGGTGCCTTGATAGCAATATCGACGCCAATGGGTCATCAAGACGGACATTTAGATGGTGATGAACTCGATCTTATTGGATCACCAGCGCAGGAGGAGTACGTCTATCTCGACGGTTCGGTGCCAATTTCATTCACAAGTTTAGTTGGCGGAATGTTCGGTTTGTGGAAAACTCACCCCGTTTTAGTATCGAGATTCAGGCGGATTGTATTTGTTTGTTTACTTCCTTGCTTGATATACATTCGCCTCTTCTTGTATCATAAATATCTCGACAAAGAGGTAACGGCTCTTTTTGAAGCATAACTGTCCTATTGGGTATATATCTATGTTAGGGGGATTTCAGAAAAGTAGAGAGGTGTTTCTTCCGGCCCTTGGAGGTCCATTCATACTTCTGTTGTCATATTATATTTCGAGCCTTTTCTTTATTATTTTGCCATCAGATTGCAATCAGATAATAGAAAAAGGTGTACCCCAAGAAAACCATACTTGGGACAAGTCGCTTCTATGTTTTAATGTTGTAACTATTGACAAATATTCCCATACCCTCATCAGTAACAAAGTTGGGTACATGAAAGCTTATGCTTTTAGCTCTGGGTCAATATCGATGCTTACTAATCCATCATATTGGAGTTATGTTGTAAAGCTTCAGATGAACAGACTGAAAGCTATATATAATCTTTTCTGCAAGAAGAGGATCGGATTTTTGCTCTTTATCGTTGTGCCATGTTTCATTGTGTTTGCAATTGTAGAAATAACACTTTCCGTTGTGTTTTACGGTTTTCCGGTAATCAACTGGATGTACATCGTTATGCGAGGTTACACAAAAACACTTGTTGAGATGTTCCGTACACAAAAAGTGCTTTCCAAAGTTGGACATTTTACATTATTGAAATTAATATTTAGTTTTTTAATTGGGATTGTTTTTGCATATTTTGTTTTCAGCGTATGCTCAATTTTTATCGATTCCTTCGTGTTCCTGTCAGAAGTTTTAATTTTCAGTTTCCTCGCTGTATTGGTTTACCCGTCTTTTTCGTTCGGATATTTATTCTTCGGTATAGTGTTGATCTACTATGTTTTTAAAATGATCGCCGGATTTGGGAAAGACTATGCTGAGTTTTTGGCTGATATAGTAGATGCATGCAAAGAACTGGACAATGACCCGTTTGGGGTTCAAATGGTTGGCGATACAATAATGGTTTCCGATAACCGGTTCAACAATGTCAAGAAACTACAATGCAACGACATGACTATAGAACTGACCACGCAACAACGAAATGCCATACGTTGTTCCACCAAACGCAAGGCAACTTGGTTGCATTATAAGAATCACGCCGTTGGAGTTTCTAAGGCTTTGTTTATGAAGCTTGTCGATGTCCATCGTCCAATTCATATCAAAATTGCGCAAGGAATCTTAAAACTTGGACTTATAGTTATTTTAATTTTATTCACTGCTAGTGTCCTCAGGCAGAAGCCGCACACAGTTATCAAAGGTGTATCTGAAGTGATGCATGTTGTGTTCGTATTGGTCATCGGTGCTTTGCCAAAGATACTGGAAATAGCGATTGAACACGCGGATCACTCAGTCCAGAAAGAGATTCTTCTGAGGAAACTTAAGGTCGATATTATCAGATACATTGACTCAGATGCAGAATTGGTTAACGTTGAACATTGAAATGTTGATATGATATGTATATTACCAAAATTTTGTAATGTGACTTATAACTCAAATATGTTTACTACTTTATGTTTGTGATTTAACGCTTCATACGAAAGCTCGTGCACACATTTATAACAATATTTAGCAATGTGTATTAAACGCTTTTGAAATCAAATGCTAATTTTGCGCTTTAAATATATATATATTGTAATGTTCAAGAATGTTTTGATTTGTTCCCTTTAAACATGGAGCTAATTACTCACATACAAATGTATTGCAGAAGCGCGACAGCGATTTAATAGTAAAAGTAGTGAATATTATCTCAGACAAATTATGCCATATTTTCATGCGTTTTGTGCACTATTGCTACCGGTTTACTTTTGTGTACAGTTAAAATATAATAAATAACGCAGATTCCGATTTCATTATTTCGTAATTACCTTGTCGACGACAGTAATCCAACGGTACATAGGAGTTCTTGAAGATGCTTAATGGCAATAAAAAATAATAAAAGATTCATTATAATTGTATTGGACCCTTTACAACTACTGAAATAAGGCACATAGCGTGTGATATAAGATTATATACGAAAATATGTATAACGAAGCATGAAAAGCCGAGGTATTATAGTTTATGCGGTAATAAGGTTATGCTGTCAGTTATAGGGATACAGGTACGGTTGAGTGTGGTATCTTTTAAAATTAATCGGAAGCGTGCTCCGTTTGTGAAGTGTGCTTCATCCATATCCTTATGTTTATCTAAAAAATAATTTGACATGAACGTGTTGTAATTCCCATTTTTTCCATATTCATTTTGTCAGTTTTTTTACTATCTGAAGATTTATGTACCGTTGCATTTTGTTTATTTTGTTCGTTCCATAGCCCCGCTCTAACTTGAGCATGTATATATCCTAATCAGATCATGTTTGAAAGGAACAGCAATTTCTTACAATTAAAACAATTTTGTTAATGTTGTTGTTGTTTTTAAACTCTCGCCTAATGAAATAAAATACTGCAAGTGTGAAGAGCTGCGTTTATCTTGAATGCTGACAACCAACACTTATTTTAAAATGAGGACGGCCGCGCTTTATTTTTAACACTTTGCTTTACTGGCAAACAGTAACACAACACCAGAGTACCAGAAACATATCAATTACCCTAGTAACAGTATCCCTCCTCTGAAAAAGATGTAAAAAATGCTGAGCCATTTTAAGGGACTCTTATACCAATTCGAACATTACTTGAAAAGCAGAAGTTACTAACTTTGGTAACAATATCATAAATACCGTAAAACTTCCTTAGTGTTTTTTTTCAAGCCGACACTCAACGAGTATCGCTTGAACAATGAACCGGAAAAAATGTACCGGATTTTAGATACCAAACACGCAATGATATATTCGTTAAACATTTAACTCCACATGCGAGTCGCTTTTGTTCTAAACGCCGACTAAAAGTATCCATTGAAAGAACTTTCGTTTTTCCCGCTTAAGGTTCATGGGGGGGGGGGGATAAAATTCATTAAAACTTCGCTTTGGTTTTTCTTCATTCAATGTGGTACAATATGGTCAAACTATATATCATTTTAAAGCTAAAGACGAATAGAATAACATAAACACATTATTGACATTCAATATTTGTGTGCTTTATTCATATTTTGGTTTAAAACCAATATATTTTTACACTAATTTACAAAATCTCAATCTCAAGTTAGGAATGATATGCACTACCTTAAGTTGAATAAATACAAAGCTATATACATATACAAGGTCAAGTTAGCAACATTTCACAGAAAATTATTGTCATAAAACAACAAATGAGTTTTTATTCAACTGCCTTTTTTGGATAAATTTCCTAAACAAAGTTCTAAAAATAACTAAAACGTAACTACTTTTTAAAAATCCTGGTATGGTGGATAATAAGAGTCACAATTCTATTTCAAAGGCTTAACAATTTTGTTATTTACCTCTCAACCAAATTGCAAATTTTAAACCATCTCAAATTGAAATAGATTGCAGGCGACATATAAAATTGTAAAGGAATATAAAGAAATTGGCAAACCGATTGATTTTATATTTCGATTCCTTCTACCCATTTTGAAAGCGTGGCCCTCGCTGTGCTCCGTAGAAAAACGTGCAAAACAAATCGGTCGAAACCACGTGCAGTGGTGAGAAAACCGGGTATATGTATACACATACCTGAGAAAACACATATTTATTTTGACAGTTGGGTGGCAACTAGTAAAACAACTATTAACATTAATCAGCAAGAGATCGCACTAAATAACAGAAATAACCACGTAGAGATATCATCACTTACCCTATTTCAAATATTTTCCAGCTGAAAATTGTCCCCCACACGTCTTTTTTAGTTTATTTGTATTGTTTTTCTGGAGCCGAAGTGCATCTCACAGAATATCCATCCAACTTCCGTTGTTTTCACTTTCGTTATTAAAAAAATCCGTTTAAAAGAATTATTTCTACTTTTAGATTGTTAAGCGATGTATTATTATATATTATCAATAGAATAGTATACCGTGATGAATTGAACGGAGTTACGTATCGATCTTTCTGTCAGTCTGTAAGCGTACTATTTTATGCGCAATAATATAAGTATGGTGATTCGACAACAATTGTAAACATTGGTGAAATGCTTCTTACATAGTTATTCTTTTGAGTGTTTATGAGGTCTGATCGTGCAGTTTGCAAACATCAACGGAAAGATTACAATCCAATGCATTTGTCATCGTCAACCGTTTGGAATGTCAATTAGGCGATGAGTGAGTTTTTAGCATGTTTCTTTCTATTTTATGTAATATTATGAATTTACAAATGGCTGCCCCCATGGTGATGAAATGACATGTGTTCGAGTTTTGATATTTCTAAATATGTAAACTTTTTTTACTATTTAAGCGTAACTTGCCCTCGTCAATGTCGATATTATTCACTAGTTATATAATTTTCCGCCGAAATACGTGGAATAAACATGATTCAGATTTTTGAAAATAATGTATATTTTAGTGTTAAAATCGCTTTGTATTTTGATTGATTTTGTTGATGGTATGATACGTTGATGTACAAAATTGGTAGCAGTTTGAAGGAAAAACATCCTTTAGAGCATATATGTATACATGTTCAATGTGGCACTCTTCCTTTAGTCAAATTTGAGTTCAATGCTAGGCGTCCCACATTTTTCAAAAAGAAGCCTCTACATGAACCTTAAGGAAAATAAAACATCGTTGTCACCTGCTAAGATTTCATTCTTTGTATCCTAAGTCTAAAGTATCAACAAAAAAAGTAAAAACGCTATGTAACAGAATGAGTAATCATGTGATAGTCACGATGGCGACGTCCATGACGAGACATGTATTTTTCGCCGTTAAATACGTCTATTAATTTTATTAATTTGTTAAATGCCGTTCACTTTCCATTCATAGAAGTAAGAAAATGATTCATTAGCGTTTACTTCGTATCAATATTCGCTCTATATCTGGGCTTTACTCGCTCCGAAATTTCAAAGCGGGATCCATTGCATCACCAGTGACGTCACCATCTATGTATAGAATGAGCGGGATCACACAATTACAGCTCCCGCTAATAAAATTTGCAGCGAGTAAAGTTAAAAAGCGAATATTAATACAAAATAAACGCTAATCACTTTTTCACTTATATGGCTCGAAAGTGAGCGGCATTTAAAACTAAACAAAAGTAATAAGGGTATAAAACGGCAAAAAAATCTTGTTCGGCACACGGACGTTGACATCTTGAGTTTATTTTGATTGTCACGTGATTGCCACCCTTTGTGTAAGGCGATTTTTCTCACAAGACATTTGCATACTTCTGGTTAGAGTTGCACTCCTGTATGTATAAATTTCGACAAAAGATATGTCACATTATTGGAACAGAACAGTTTATTTACGACTGAAGCATATATAGCTTATCGTCAAAATAACAATCAAGCAATAATTAATACACGTGCGTCAAAATAACAACACTTATGTTTATGCATTTTACTAATATCTGGTTTTTGTTAGAATGTTATATGTAAGTGAAGGCTCTTTATTATTTCATTGAAATAAAGTTAGGTAGATGTTCAAAATCTGTAATTGATTGAGAAAAAACATGCTGTTAGATATCATATACAAAATTTCAACTCTGAGGAAAAAAATATCTTTATATTTTTGGCTCTAAGTTTCAATGTCAATACAGAAATTAGCAAGACGAATCAATATAGGTTTTCTGGTCGCATTCAATAATTGTAACAAGAAATATCTTTAACAAGAAATATCTTTAAAAAAGATATACGGCGTTGATTGTGGTCGATGTTTATGAACGATCAAAAGTTATCTCTATGAGATAATCAAAGTACTGGCAGTACTGGTGTGACGATGCTTTTGAAGAGGATGGATATAAAACATCAATTTAAGTTTATCTATATCACCACAATTGTGTATGTTGATACGAACATTTGGGTACGATAAAAAAAATTGGGTACGAAAAGTTTGGGTACGAACAAAAAATTTGGTACGAAAACAATTTGCGTACGAAACATGTTTGGTACAAAAAAAAGTTTAGGAGTACGGGGAAGTAATACCCGTGGGTAACTTGACCCATTGAGCGAAACTGGGAGGCGGGTCACATTCTTGTTCATTAAGTATGGCAATACATTCATGATGATTCTCGAAAGTAGGTATGAGCACATAGCCGGACCATGTGAGCTCAATCGTATGAGCACTTGACTATCCGAGTTCGCCCACGAACATATGGATAAGTTAACTAATAGCGAAATGACCTTATACATGTATATGCTGAAATCTAACAATCGAACGAAATATCAAACATGGTATGTACACTTAGGTGGTTGTGTAATTTCTGTTAGAATATCGTATTCAATATGTAAATTTTAAATGATTGTGCCCGATCTTGAGTTTGTTGCCTTGTTTGAGTCTATACGCGCCTAGGCTGCACCCAGTGTGTGTATTTGTGTTTTTCCAAGGTAATGAGTTACCTCCGCGCTGAGGCTGCATAATGTTGGGACCCGAAGTGTGTCCAGCACTCCTACCTAATAAGATTAGATTGACGACAGTTGGGACGAATTTTGAATGATAGCTGCAATTTTGTTTTGTACTGAAATACTTTTTAATTTTTTATATGGTCAAATGCTGCGGGGGGGGGGGATGAGATTTTCCGGAAAACAACAACTGTCAGGAATGGTGACCACAAAACATACAAAATATAACATTGTGCCGGGAGCAGGAATCGAACCGGTGTCGTACAGGCGATAAAGCGAACGTCCTTACCATTACGCTAAAAATGTTGTTTTATCTATATATATATATATCATAGCAGTGCAGCGTTTACAATTTGCAGGTTCGAAATCGTTCGCATTCTTTAGTTTTGTGATCACGTAAAAAGTTAATTTTACATGTTTTTATTCGCAATTTATTTACTAAATCGAGAACAAATATCAAACAAAATAGAGAAAATATATAGTTGTTTCATTGGTCCATAAAAATAAAATGGATGTAAAATAACTAATTTGAAATTAACGTTCTGATACACTTATTGAATCTGTTTCCCCAGCATATGCTGTTCTATTAATATTTACCTTTATCAACACGAACGACAACTCTGCTAGGAGAATGTTATCAATGAAAATCAACGAGCAATCTCCTACGCAGGGGCGAATGCCAAGGGAAGTAACTGAAAAATCGAGTTATCTCAATCGGACTGGCTCGGTCTTTTACATAGGTCGCCATTGTGAAGAATTTGTTTACTGGTTATCAAACCTTGGACGCTGCTGTTCCAGCATCGTCAAAAAGTAGCGGATGCCTTTTTTCTGTGCAGTTCTTAGCTACATCACAAGCAAATCAATTACGGGGTGTTGCGCCAGATTTCGTGGCTTATTTTGATTTATGTGATATTATTACTCAGATATCTATATTTACAGAATAGAAAAACACAAGAAACATGAAAATAAACGAGTGCATATAGGTCAGCCGGCAATACTCGAATCTTATTTAATTGCATAATTATAGTATAGTGAATTATTGTGCTCGTGCTTAATAAACTGGTCTAAATGGATAAATATTTCTAATTAATTTTATCAAAATTGGTCCTTATCATGCAAATGTTGAAAACATATTAAAAATCGATGATTGACATACCACAATAATATCGCCGAATATCTTTATTTAGTATCTTTCTGATCAAAACAGACTTCAAGTGCACAAAGTTTACGAGACGGCGTTTATATAAAGATTTCTGCAACTGACCGCAAACTGACCTTGATACCTTGCGGATTGGAATGCAATGCATTAAAGTTAGGTAACAATTCTGCTGCTGAAACGACGGCTTGTTTACGCCAACTGTACACGACCAAGGCAACAGCTGTGCCTAAAATATTGATATATCGACAAAGCGACTAAACGAACTATTTACTCCATCAGACAAAAATAGCATGGATTCCAATTTTTCCTTCAATGAAAAGATCGCAACCCCTTCTGCGAACTCCGGTGATGAACTGTATATAAACTCTGACTTTCACACACTGGCCGCGAATTGACCCGAAACCTCGCGGGTTGAAATGCAATGCAAGTAAGTACTAAATATGAGAAAATAGCCTTTAGTATAAACGCTTTTGCGCTGGTAATTCTCTGAAAATAAAAGGTGAACGCACAAACTGTATTTATGTCGAAAATTGATTGTAAAACTGTTCTATCTATTGAGCCTTTTCATTAGAGATAAAATTGTTTCATGCAGTAAAACAGTGTTACAAAGACGCGGATATGTTTCCAATGTTCTGGTGTTATACTCAAATCAGCCAATGGAATAAATGAAGTGTATTCATTCGTACCTAGCCGCGGGAAATTTTATTTGAATATTATTGGACACTTACAAAGGTCAAGTCAGGGTAAAAAGCTGGCTTAATACAGCTTACGCCGAAAAATGATATACAGCGTTGGATTTGGTGGAAGGTAAAGAGTTCAATGAAGGAAATCAAAGATAGCGAATGTCTTTTTCTGTGCAGTTCTTAGCTGTATCAAACGCAGTACGGGATGTTACGCGGAGTTTTCGCGGCTTATTTTACATTATTACATATTGCTGGTCATAAACCTATAGATACAAAACAGAAAACCAAAAAAAAAGAATGAAAGTGAAATTAAAACATTAAGTCAACCGGCCACACGCGAAGTATCCCTACATATTTTAAATATTCATACGCGCGTTATTCGAACAAACCTGTTTTAGTGGTTTGTCAATTATTAACAGTATCGAGAATCATCGCGCTCATGCTTAATAAATTAGTCAATATGGTGGAATAATTCTTGTTTAATTAATCAAAATTATTATTTTTCATGGTATTGTCGAAAACACATTAAGAATCTAGTATTGACAACCATAATTATATCGCTGAATATTTTCATTTAACATATTTCTGGTCTAAAGAAAATTCCACAGTCCAGGGTATATGCCAGATTCTTGAGTCAGATAGACTTCAGTCCTTATTAGCAATACAATAATGGTCTGTAGCTGTTAATGAGATAACATGCTGAGATTGAACCTTTGAGAAGGTTAACTCGAGAAAGTGATTTATTGCTGCTGACCACAAGTCTTCCAGATAAACCCAAACGCTTCACCTAGTTCAAGCGATAGCGTCTATATTATATAACGATGATTTCACTGGCCGCGATCTGACCCTGATACTGGCGCTGAAAATAAAATGTGCACGCACAAACTGCATTGATGTCGAAAGTTGAGAGTAAAACTGTTTTATCTATTAAGCCTTTTCATTAGAGTTAGAATTGTTTCATGCAGTAAAACAGTGTAACAAAGACACGAAGAATTTAAACTTTAAATTAAAGAAAAATAACGGCAAAATTTTTGTACCACGTAGCTAGGTTATCATCACGTGGTTGGTTATGAAGGCAGGGATTTGATCCAATTATGCTGGTTCCAGTCAAATCTCTGCGCGGAGGATGCAAAGAGCATTACATACGATCTTCCATACAGACGCAAGGTGGAACGAATGAAAACATCCCAATACCAATTTATGCACAATGGTTGTGTGGATATTTTGTTCTTCTAGTCCGTCGTATTGTACATTAGTTCCCTCTGTCGAATTCACATGTATACATCCATTGCACATGTGTATAGTTTGAAACGCGACACCCATTGAAATGTGTCGATTTATAATGAATATTTTGCAATTGTTGATAACATTTTGCAGGACGATTTAAGGAACTAAAATATATAATCGAAACACCAACGTTTGCAAACTGTCTCTTCAAAGACCAGCTCGTTAATTGATGGAGAGTAATTTGGTTCCTTTTTCCTAGTTTCTTATTTCTTATTCGAAGTAAGAATAAGAAACAGTTCCTTATTCCTTATCCAAAACATTTGATACAGGCTTTTGAGGAAGAATAATAGACACAATTCCTAAGTTTATCAAAATGCAATAAAAAGAATACTCTTACTTTATGCATTACGATAATTGTTATTGATTTTTGTTTCTTGAAAAGGATTTGTTTTTTTTTACCGAACTTGCATTTCCTACTTCGTACATCAACCAAACCTAAAATCTGTATATTTATTTTACATTCATGTGGCATTAAAATGTAATCTAGTACATTTAGACATATTTTAAGACGAAATCATTGGATATGTAGGTTGATTATAAAAGCTATTTATTGCAATACATTTCGACGTACTTTTACTTAATATTACCCCAGGTCCTTTATCGCCGCTGCCTTTTTACTTATTCCCGTCGAATAAGGAACTGAAATTCTGTTACTTACAAAATAAATTAAAGTGAACCTCATTGAACAACATATCAACTATTTTTTTATGTATATAGCTTGGATATTAAAAATATTTATTGCAAAACATTTCTACTTTGTTTTATTTAATGAAAACACTGCCTAATTCGGGTTGAATATAAAAAAGGGAACTGATTCCTTATTCATATCAAATAATGTCTGGCATTTTCTCGGTATTTTCAAATTATTTTGAAATTAACAACAAAGACCGATACATAAATGAAATTCAATATAAATATAGGTTTTTAATCAAAAATATGTTTTGCAGTACATTTCCACTTTGTTTTATTTAATGATACCACAATTCTTATTGATTAGGTTTTAATATTGAAAAATACGGAATTGTTTTCTTATTCCTCAATGTAAAAGCTATAAATTAAACAAAAATAAAGTCAAACTTTGGGGTATAGAGTCCCTCATGACTATACCTTTTATAAAGAGCATTCCAAGCCAAATTGATTAAAACAAATAAAAAAGATAGGCCATGGGATATGTAAAAAAAAAGACCAAGACACGAATGAACTGTGACTGTTTTACGACAATCCATTTACCGGCTTCTCACTACTTGTCAAAGTCTCATGTAGTCTCCAAGCTTCAAGCATACAATTGTGAATTTCTAGTAAACAGCCATGTATTCCCTTCCACATACACAAAAAAATATTCTAAAATATGGCAAATGTCCTTACAGACAATTGTGTCTTCAAATACATGGTGTTTAGTTTTTTAGAGAGTACAGAATTGCACACCAAAAATAATGAGTATACTGAACCTTTATACAGGCTCAGTGACATATATACGATAGCCATTTAGTTTGGGGACGCCGGTCCCGCCTGTAACTGTAAGTCTGCAAATGTTGAACATAATGATATTAACTTTTATCCTATCACATGCCTTTAAATCAGCCCGATAACCAGGTAACCTAATATCCCAAAAGATATTAGGCTAGATGACCACGTGACCTCGAATATCCGTCAGTTGCTCTCCCCGCATGCGCACGCCTGTACTATTTTCTAATAATAAAATATACCTGTTTTCAATTACAAAACAACAACAAAATACATGTAAAGAACTGTTTGTTTAAACATTATTATTTTAACAGCATAATTTTGTCTTTGTGTATTGAATTAATAACGATTGACTCGATTTCTGTGTGGTTTAACAAGATGGAAGCTAGCCCAAGCGTTTTGCATGACGTGACGTAACAATGTGTTTGTTCGCGCGTCTTTTTTCCCATATTAAATATATTTACACAAAATACTCGAAAACTATATATTTTAGAAACATTTCAACGAATGTGACAGGATAAACAGAATAATAGTTTGGTGACGTGGATGGACAATGGTTATCTGGCTCGTCGGAGGATCTTATCGGGTGAGCCGAACTTCCTCCGACTTGCCAGATAACCATTCTCCATCCACGTCACCAACCTATTATTCTCTATACAATGTCATAAAACGAACAATTGTGACGTTATTGCGTAATACAATCGTGACGTCGTTTCCTTGACACTTAAAGCAAAGAGGCAGTTCATTTGTGCAACGACAAGATGGGGTGTTTTGCATTTCTTAAAAGAAAGAAAAATAACATAAAGGAAAAAGATGAAACCACGAAAAAAAGAAATAAAACCAGAGGCTGGTTTCGAAGGCGTAGTAATAAAGTCGCGCCGTACGGTATGCATACGATTAATAAGTGATAACACTATTGCCATGGAAATCATAGTGTTCAAGTATTATCTTGATATGGTCTTTTAATAATTAAAGTTTAACTTCCGTTTAACTTTCAGAACCTCCCGCCGCTCCCGAAGTCAACATCAGACTGACCAAAGATGGCTGCGCGTTTGAGGTGCGAGTGGAGATTGAGAAAAAGCCACTCCTGCCAACATTAAAAGACCGCATTCCCGTGAGTAACTAATATGCATCAGATTTCAGTGCTGCGTATGATGTTGGATGATGAACATGATGATGGTGATGATGTTGGATGGTTTAAATGATAATGAATAATAATAATAATAATTATACTTATACTAATAATAATAAGATGATGATGATAATGATAATGCTGATACTGATAATGATAAAGAACTTTTTTTATGTTGAAAATGATGAAGATGATGATGATAAAAGGTAAGAAATAGTATTAATTGCCATAATATACTTCAGCTCCTCGAGGAGGAAATGCGTTTGAGGTTGGCATCAATTGAGGCCCGAAAGAGGGCAGAGAGGCGCGCCCGGAATACGGCCACAAAGCGCGCAGTACGGGAAGTGGTTCCTCCAGAGCAGCGGAGGAAAAACCTGAAGAAACTGCACGAAAGGTATGCCGTTTGTACACTGCTTTATTTTATTGATTCATTTGGAGCTTTTTCTGCGTCTGCATTCAATCAAGTAAATTATATTTTAGATTTATTCTGTCTGATCATGAGTATGATATTTATATGCTAATAACGTGCTGCAGCAAACGTTAAACAGTTGAATCAATAAGAAAGAGAATGCTTAATTTCACTTTAATTACACTTGTCATGTGCTCTGTCTTGCAGATGCCTCTCCGCACGCAGCCGGTACGTATCCAGGGGAACACAGAGCCCAACCCACGTCCAAAGCCTGAACATTGTGAACTAGATGACGGCTCCGTGCCGACCAACACCGCTGTCTTTATTCTTATACCAATTACTCGGTCACCTTCGTTTTAAAGAAAAAACAAACATTACCTTTCAAAACATGATTTAAAAATTATTTTTTTTTAATTCTATTCAGTTTGAACATTCAATAAAATAGGTAACATATTCAATGCATCCAAACGCCGTTAGGTCGGTGGGGAGCCTATTCCATACGGTCGCCGTTCGGACTGGATTGAGGTCAGTCCAGCTGGCAAGGCCGGGGCAATACACACGCAACCTGCCAATTGCTGTGTATGCGATGCCCCGACCTTGGTCAGATGGACGCTCATGAACGGGACGAATGATCGACCGTGTGAAGGAGGCGCCCCTTAAATTCTTCCAAACGTCCGGAGGATGTGGTGGAATGTGCTATCTTGTTTTACTTTTTTTGTCTAAAAATATAAATGTAAATATAACAATTGTTGTTTGATCTAAATAAAAACATCACACGGTGTTGGTCGGCATCGGATCGCTTTGACTAGTTTTTCTTCATGAATAATAAAAAAATACTTAAACTTGACATCTACTTGTTTATTTTTAATTCATAACACAATTCCCTGACGATAGATGCTGCGTCTAAAAAATTGTAACCTGGGCAACAAATCATGTAGTAAATTATACGAACCGATATAATTTCGTTTCAAACGGCCAAACTGAAAAAGACAATAGGACATTCGGACAAACATGATTATGTATCACAGACTAGAAGGGCGGTGGCAATGGCATTAATAGCAATATTAGGTTTCATGTTGTCAGTTCGGTTATAAGCAAGAAAATGTGTCTTATGCCATATGCCATCAGCGTAGTTTCAGACCAACCTGGGCGTCCGCACAGTTTGGTCAGTAGCAACCCTGTCCGCTTTAAAGTCGCGCAATGTTTCGCGGTCTCATCAGCGTGTTCGGTAGCTTCTGACCAGAGCGGATGTGCATCCTGGACTGGAGCTACGCTGGCAAAATATGGTATAAAACCAATTTTCGCATGACGCGGATCAAATTATCTCTTTACATAAAGTACTTTTAATAGATTGGTTGTATAAAAACAAGTACCGGTAGTTATGCTTTGTCAGAATATAACCTGAAATAAGTTCCGAATGCATACATCATTATAATATTCGAGAAAAAAGAAAGTGTTTTAGGTATGTTTTGTTAGGCTTCTCATGAGAAATAGGTTCTCGAGCGTAAACTAAGGTTTTCAAATGAGAACCTAGGTTCTCATGAAAAACCTGGTTTCATGGGATTATACAACAGGCACAAGCCGTCGGTGACCGCCTCTTGTTCACTTTGTAACTCTGGGAACCTAGGTTCTCATGATAACTATGGTTCCCAAACGAAAACCACGGTTATAGCAAGCGGTTCGACGCATAATCCAAAAAAAAAATAGGTTTTTCATGAGAACCTAGGTTTTCATTTTGAGAACCTAGGCTCTTACCAGAACCTTGGTTTTCAAATGAGAACCTAGGCTATCGCCGTTTGATGCATATTTCATGATAACTTGGGTTCGGTTGAAAACCTAAGATATCGAATTAAAACTTGGGTTCTGGAAGCCATGTACAATCTTCAAGCGAGAACCTAGGTTCTCATGAAAACCTAGTTTCTTGGGATTATGCATCGAACCGCTTGCCATAGACCGCCGCACTTTACTACTCTTGTGAGGCCCAAACATTTGTTTTATTTCGTAAATCTTACTGAATATAAGTTCTCCTGTTCAACAAATCGCCAAATCAATCTGAATTTAGGAATTCGTAGTTAAATCTTTAGCATTTCCTGAAGATTCATAATCCGATTAATATGGCTTGCCTTCTTAAGTCGTAGAGAAAATCGAAAGCGAATGGTTGTAGTTGTTTAACATGTTGGCTATGAACTCTCGATTAAAATCGCACGTTTTATTTATTACCAAAGTCGAGGTGATTGTTAAGCATTGGAATTGCAGCGTAATTGGATGTTTAGTGTAGTAACTTGTTATCACATACGTTACCGCATCTGTGTGTATTAAATGAAGGGTTTGTTATCCATATCGTCCGGGAAAAGCCGTTACTGCTTTAGGTCACAATATACTAAAATATGCCCTTAACAAGTTCAATGTAAAAGCTATAAATTAAACAAAAATAAAGTCAAACTTTTGCGTATAGAGTCCCTCATAACTATACCTTTTATAAAGAACAATCTATGCAAATTTATTAAAACAAATAAAAAAAGGCCATAGGATGTGTAAAAACAGACCACGACACGAATCCACTGTGACTGTTTTACGACAATCCATTTACCGGCTTCTCACCACTTGTCAAAGTCTCATGTAGTCTCCAAGCTTCAAGCAAACAATTGTGAATTTCTAGTAAACAGCCATGTATTCCCTACCACATACACAAAGAAATATTCGAAAATATGGCAAATTTCCTTACAGACAATTGTGTCTTCAAATACATGGTGTTCAGTTTTTTAGAGAGTACAACATTGCACACAAAAAATAATGAGTATACAGAACCTTTATACAGGCTCAGTGACATATATACGATAGCCATTAAGTTTGGTGACGCCGGTCCCGCCTGTAACTTGAAGTCTGCAAATGTTGAACATAATGATATTCATTTTTAACGTCATAAAACGAACAATTGTGACGTTATTGCGTAATACAATCGTGACGTCGTTTCCTTGACACTTAAAGCAAGAGGCAGTTCATTTGTGCAACGACAAGATGGGGTGTTTTGCATTTCTTAAAAGAAAGAAAAATAACATAAAGGAAAAAGATGAAACCACGAAAAAAAGAAACAAAACCAGAGGCTGGTTTCGAAGGCGTAGTAATAAAGTCGCGCCGTACGGTATGCATAAGATTAATAAGTGATAACAATATTGCCATGGAAATCATAGTGTTCAAATATTATCTTGATATGGTCTTTTAATAATTAAAGTTAAACGTCCGGTTAACTTTCAGAACCTCCCGCCGCTCCCGAAGTCAACATCAGACTGACCAAAGATGGCTGCGCGTTTGAGGTGCGAGTGGAGATTGAGAAAAAGCCACTCCCGCCAACATTAAAAGACCGCATTCCCGTGAGTAACTAATATGCATCAGATTTCAGTGCTGCGTATGATGTTGGATGATGAACATGATGATGGTGATGTTGTTGGATGGTTTAAATGATAATGAATAATAATAATAATAATAATAATAATAATAATAATAATAATAATAATAATAATAATAATAAGATGATAATGATAATGCTGATACTGATAATGATGAAGAACATTTTTTATGTTGAAAATGATGATGATGATGATGATGATGATAAAAAGTAAGAAATAGTATTAATTGCTATAATATACTTCAGCTCCTCGAGGAGGAAATGCGTTTAAGGTTGGCATCAATTGAGGCCCGGAAGAGGGCAGAGAGGCGCGCCCGGAATACGGCCACAAAGCGCGCAGTACGGGAAGTAGTTCCTCCAGAGCAGCGGAGGAAAAACCTGAAGAAACTGCACAAAAGGTATGCCGTTTGTACACTGCTTTATTTTATTGATTCATTTGGAGCTTTTTCTACGACTGCATACAATCAAGTAAATTATATTTGAGATTTATTCTGTCTGATCATAAGTATGATATTTATATGCTAATAACGTGCTGCAGCAAACGTTAAACAGTTGAATCAATATGAAAGAGAATGCTTAATTTCACTTTAATTACACTTGTCATGTGCTCTGTCTTGCAGATGCCTCTCCGCACGCAGCCGGGCCGTATCAAGGGGAACACAGAGCCCAACCCACGTCCAAAGCCTGAACATTGTGAACTAGATGACGGATCAGTGCCGACCAACACCGCTGTCTTTATTATTATACCAATTACTCGGTCACCTTCGTTTTAAAGCAAAAAAACAACACATTACCTTTTAAAAAATGATTTAAAAAAATAAATATTTGTTAATTCTATTCAGTTTGTACATTCAATAAAATAGGTAACATATTCCAATGCATCCAAACGCCGTTAGGTCGGTGGGGAGCCTATTCCATACGGTCGCCGTTCGGACTGGATTGAGGTCAGTCCAGCTGGCAAGGCCGGGGCAATACACACGCAACCTGCCAATTGCTGTGTATGCGATGTCCCGACCTTGGTCAGATGGACGCTCATGAACGGGACGAATGATCGACCGTGTGAAGGAGGCGCCCCTTAAATTCTTCCAAACGTCCGGTGGATGTGGTGGAATGTGCTATCTTGTTTTTCTCTTTTGTCTCAATATAAATGTAAATATAACAATTGTTGTTTGATCTAAATAAAAACATCACACGGTGTTGGTCGGCATAGGATCGCTTTGACTAGTTTTTCTTCATGAATAATAAAAAATTACTTCAACTTGGCATCTACTTGTTTATTTTTTATTCATAACACAATTCCCTGACGATAGATGCTGCGTCTAAGAAATTGTAACCTGGGCAACAAATCATGTAGTAAATGATACGAACCGATATAATTTCGTTTCAAACGGCCAAACTGAAAAAGACAATAGGACATTCGGATAAACATGATTATGTATCACAGACTAGAAGGGCGGTGGCAATGACATTTATAGCAATATTAGGTTTCATGTTGTCAGTTCGGTTATAAGCAAGAAAATGGGTCTTATGCCATATGCCATCAGCGTAGTTTCAGACCAACCTGGGCGTCCGCGCAGTTTGGTCAGTAGCAACCCTGTCCGCTTTAAAGTCGCGCAATGTTTCGCGGTCTCATCAGCGTGTTCGGTAGCTTCTGATCAGAGCGGATGTGCATCCTGGACTGGAGCTACGCTGGCAAAAGATGGTATAAAACCAATTTTCGCATGACGCGGATCAAATTATCTCTTTACATAAAGTACTTTTAATAGATTGGTTGTATAAAAACAAGTACCGGTAGTTATGCTTTGTCAGAATATAAACTAAAATAAGTTCCGAATGCATACATTATTATAATATTCGAGAAAAAAAGAAAGTGTTTTAGGTATGTTTTGTTAGGCTTCTCATGAGAACCTAGGTTCTCGAACGTAAACTAAGGTTTTCAAATGAGAACCTAGGTTCTCTTGAAAAACCTGGTTTCTTGGGATTATACAACAGGCATAAGCCGTCGGTGACCGCCTCTTGTTCACTTTGTAACTCTGGGAACCTAGGTTCTCATGATAACTATGGTTCCCAAAAGAAAACCACGGTTATAGCAAGAGGTTCGACGCATAATCCCCAAAAAATAGGTTTTTCATGAGAACCTAGGTTTTTATTTTGAGAACCTAGGCTCTTACCAGTACCTTGGTTTTCAAATGAGAACCTAGGCTATCGCCGTTTGATGCACATTTCATGATAACTTGGGTTCTGGTGAAAACCTAAGATATCGAATTAAAACTTGGGTTCTGGAAGCCATGTACAATCTTCAAGCGAGAACCTAGGTTCTCATGAAAACCTAGTTTCTTGGGATTATGCGTCGAACCGCTTGCCATAGACCGCCGTACTTTACTACTCTTGTGAGGCCCAAACATTTGTTTTATTTCGTAAATCTTACTGAATATAAGTTCTCCTGTTCAACAAATCGCCAAATAAATCTGAATTTAGGAATTCGTAGTTAAATCTTTAGCAGTTCCTGAAGATTCATAATCCGATAAATATGGCTTGCCTTCTTTAGTCGTAGAGAAAATCGAAAGCGAATGGTTTTAGTTGTTTAACATGTTGGCTATGAACTCTCGATTAAAATCGCACATTTTATTTATTACCAAAGTCGAGGTGATTGTTAAGCATTGGAATTTATGGAAGCATATTTGTGCCACCACTTAACAACTTAAAATAACATGAAAATAATGGAGGATTTCGCGAAAAAGAAATTCTTTTCGCGAAAACAGATAAATTTTCACGTAAATAAATATATTTTGTTAACACGAATTTATGCATGTTAGTGCTCTAAACTGCCAACACATACAGATAAAATGTTCATGAAAATAATGGAAGATTTCGCAAAACAAATAACTTTTCTCGAAATCAGATAACTTCATGAAATTATGAATATTAAGATGCCAGTTATATAAAAATAGATGCTCTTCAATTGGTGAACATTGTCTTTATCCTACAGACCAAGAACTGGAGTGTACGTGCATACTATAGCAAGTAGTAAGTTTCCTTTTATTGTTTTATTTTTTATGTAAATGCATCTTTGTTGACGAAAATACATGAAGCTGTTTTTACATATTTATTTTCAGACACAAAAATGGAAATTACTGGGTGAGAAATGGATGTGCGATTTTTCTGTATTCATTAATGCAACAGTCTATACAGTGTCAATGTCACATTTAGAGTTCAAAGGTCGAAAACGGTACAGTACCAATTTCCCCCTTTGGAAAGCCACCTGTTAGACCATTGGATTTTTTATTTGAATAATAGATCTCTAATTTTCTTTATGGTAATTCCAGATCATGCCCGCATACGATATTCAGGACGCCGATCTTCGGGGTATGTCATCATCACAGCTTATTGTTTTGTATCGTCAGAGAGGTTATTCTATACGTGAAATTCTTGGAGTTATGGCCATACGACATGGAACAATAACAAGCGAACGATCAATTTTCCGAGTCTTGGGACGTTACCGCCTGACTAGAGGCCAAAGTAAGCACAGTCTCGACGAAATTATTCAAGAAATATTGCTTGAGTTATCAGCTTCCGGTGAAAATGCTGGTTACCGGCAAATGCGTCAAAGACTCCTGATTAATCATGGACTTGCAGCTACATTTGAGATGGTTCGTCTTATTTTAGGACTCATTGATTCACAAGGTGCTGCCGATGTACATATCAAGCTTTTATTTAGATTACATTAGGGAAATTGATGGCATTCCAGTTCGGGTTTACGGTGACGCGGTATAGAAAATTCTATTGTCCGTGATGTGCAAATGGCATTACGATGGACAGACGCAGATCAGTACCAGGGGATCCAAAGCTTCGTCTTTGTTTCATCTAACAGAGATGTCTGAATTGAGAGGTTTTGGCGAAGTCTTAGAGAAATGTGTGGAAATGTCTGGATGAACCATTTTAAAGATATGAGTGATTTCGGATTACTGGACACATCTGATAGTGTGCACTTAGAATGCATTAGATATTGTTTTCTTCTTGTCATTAGTAAAGACCTGAATGAAGTTTGCAATATTTGGAATACTCATTGTGTTCGTCGAAATAACCGAATTTCATGTCCTGCAGGAAAACCTGAGGTGTTGTTCTTTCAGCCAGAAGTACATGGCGCAAGAGATTGTAAAATATCACTAGTTGACCAAAGAGAATTAAATGATGTGGAACGGGAGTATTCTCAACGCCCTCCAGAACTTGGTGTATCACAAGAGTTCCTGACAATTGCAAGAGCAGCTGTCGGAGATTTGAATCTTCAATACCCACCTAGAAACAGGGAAGAAGGAACAGAGCTTTTTGCTGCAATAATCATGTACATTGAACGCCTCGTTTAACACGGAAATGAAACAAAAATGAACTTAATGATACTTCCTTACAAGCTGGCCAACTTGTGCATTGGTTGAAAAAATGTCAATTAATAGATATAGTTGTGTCTGAAAGCAGAGCAAGTACTAGTTTTAAACAAGCTGTTGGCTTTGTATGCGTTGTCATTGCCATGTATGATTGTGTGTCAATAAAACAATACATGTTTTGTCAGTTTCGCTTTAAAATATCATTTTAATATGTGGCCAAAATGCTAGCTTTATTTGTTATGAACACCCTGAAATAAAAATAAAACACAAACCAGGTTACGGTGTATATGGAATCAATACCGTCACGGGGGAAGTACTGTTACACGAAGGGTAGAGTGTCTGGAAATATAATTTCTGGATCACTGCACTGTTTGCGTAACACTTTCAAATGTCATATGAACGATGGAATGCTTCTGTTCTGCCCATGTGTGGTAATCGCCCTTATACTGTCAAATAGTTATAATTTTTTTGGGCATACGGTATGAACAATGCAACACAAGGTGAGCCTTGAGACGGTTCTGTAAAGACTAAAGATAAACGAGAGAAAGTGACTCATTACGACTGTCAAAGTTGATATCATTGTTTCTTGCAGTCGTGTCAGAGGGCTGTCAGGTGTCATTTTCTCGTGTTCCCTTGAATGCAGGGGTTGTCATAAGGCACTTCTCGTCTTGCATTGTTCCGCCAATGTGGGTGAGAATAGCAGTTTTATGCCATACAATAAGAGTGCTTCATATCCAAACTAATTTTTATTATGCAGTAGTCTACATGTGACCTTGACCTTTGAGTAACATACCTCAAACACACCAGTAAACATGGATAAATACATCAATAGTTATGTACAACTAACTATTTGTTAAGGTACAACTACACAGAGTATGCGAAAGTGCAAAGGTAAGTCAGAGATGGCTGTATTAGTTGAATTTGTTTGATGGTAATCAAGCTGATATTTAAACAAGAACCGTTCGACATCCACACACTCGACTTTTCTCAGGGCAGTGCTAGATTATTATTATAAAATGAAAATCTAAGTGAACAAATATACGTTGAAAATGGGGTATAATTCTGCCAAAATATTTCTTGGATTATCTGTCTTGCAAGTTGGTGTTCTCCTTTTGATAGTTAACAACAGCCCATTGTATAAAACTTGGATATCTTATCCGCCGGTTATCTTTGCGCACTGCTTAAATTTGTCCAAATTGGTTAAGACCTTGGTTAACTTTAACAACAACAAAACAATATCCAAAGCATGTAATGGTCTCGTGAATCTTTTTATACAACTGGAATCCAAATTAAATTATCCAAACACCAGAGATATTGAAAAAGATAACCAATGATAACTTTTATCAAAGTTTACACAACTGTCTGCAAGTGTTTAAAGTTAGAGGTGAAAACCTTTGATAGTTGTTGAAAAATGGACACCAGTCACACACTTAAACAAGACTGATGTCCTCAACTACAATGGTCTGACAACAATAACTCAACATGCGTCGAAAAGTAGAGCTAAAACACATAAACATGATTAAGTCAAGCAAGGGCAAATAAAATTAATAATGACACTGTTCATTTTAGAAAAATTTTATATAAAATAAGACAGACTTTTTGTCATATCACAGCATAGCAATCAATTTGAAATCAATGTTATCAAAAAGGTAAGTAAATAAGAAGAAAAAAAACAAAAAAAAACAAGAACTTCGCGGACGAAATTGTGCTACGGACGCAGGCAGGACATGAAACATTGTACCATAAATAGAGATTTAACCTATAAGTCTTAGTGTAACCTTGACCTTGTGGGTAGGGACCTGGCTGTTAAGCATGACACACTGGACAATCATGATGAACCTTTGTGCCGAGTTAAATAAAATTCACTTGAAAGATGATGAAGTTATTCTCCAGACACGAATGAAACATGAAACTGTATCATATATGGAGATTTGACCTATAAGTGTGACCTTGACATTATAGGTAGGTACCTGGGTGTTTAACGCGACACATTGTCTAATGATGGGGAACAATAGTACCAAGTTAAATGAAATGCGCTTAATAAATGACGAAGTTATGCTCCAGACACGAAACATTGTACCATATAATCATATATGGACATTTGACCTATAAGAGTGACCTTGATCTTGGAGGTAGGGACCTGGGTGTTAAAAGCAACATATAATCTAATGATGGGAAACATTTGTGCCAAGTTAAATGAAATTTGCTTGATAAATGACGAAGTTAGGCTCAGGACACAAAAGCTTGTATCATATTGTCATATATAGACATTTGACCTATAAGTGTGACTTTGACCTTGGAGGTACGGACCTAGGTGTTAAGCGTTACTCATCTTCAAATGATGGGTAACATATGTGCCACGTTAATTAAAATTCGCTTAATAAATGACGAAGTTATGCTTTGGACACAAAAAATTGTATCATATTGTCATATATAGACATTTGACCTAAAAGTGTGACCTTGGTCTTGGAGGTTATGACCTGGGTGTTGAACGTGACACATCGTTTAATTATGGGGGACATTTGTGCCAAGCTAAATGAAATTCGCTTGATAAATGACGAAGTTATGCCCCGGATACGAAACACTATATCATATTGTCATATATGGACAGTTGACCTATAAGTGTGACCTTGAAATTGGGGGTAGGAACCTGGGTGTTAAGCGCGACAAATAGGCAAATGCTGGGGAACATTTGTGCCAAGTTAGATGAAATTTGCTTGATAAATGAAGATGTTCTGTTTCGGACACAAAACATTATATCATATAGTCATATATAGACATTTGACCTATTAGTGTGACCTTGACTTTGAAGAATGGGACATGGTTGTTATGTGCCACTCATCATCAAATAATGGGGAACATTTGAGCCAAGTTAATTAAAATTTGCTTGATAAATTACAAAGTTATGCTTCGGACACCAAAAACTGTATCCTATTGTCATAAATAGATATTTGACCTATAAGAGTGACCTTGACCTTGGAGGTAGGGACCCTGGTTTGTAAAGCGCGACATATCGTCTTATGATGGGGATCACTTTTGCCAAGTTAAAAGAAATTTGCTTGATAAATGACGAAATTATGCTCTGGACGCGAAACACTATCATATTGTCATATATGGACATTTGACCTATAAGTGTGACATTGATCTTGGGGGGTAGCAATCTTAATTTACGGCGAGACACATCGTCTAATAGTAGGGAGCCTTCGTTGCAGGATGAGTGAAATTTGATTAGTAATAAATGGCAGAGTTATGATCCGGACAAAAAAGGGACGGACACACAGAGGGACGGACGATCGCGATTCCCATATCCCCCTCCGACCTATCAGGGGGGATAACAACTTAAACTGAAGTATATAAAATGCGAAAAAAACTTGAAAATTTGTGTAATACATAACTATTTCAAACTCTTCACAGACAGGCCTTTTAAACTGAGTAAGCTTTATTTAATAATCTCAAAGATGACAATGTATAACATTTATGTTCATTGGTATTTGCTATTTTTTTTTATTAAAATGTTACTAAAAGTATACATTTACATTGTATTAAATGTTACTAAAAGAATACATTTTTTATCAGAAAACTTAAGTTTTAACTTTGTTCTCAAGAATACAATTCTAAAAAAATTACCGTTTTACATAAAGGGACACAGTTTCCTTTTCATTAGCAGGAATATTTCTACCAGCTATCAAGCAATGTTTGGATGAATTGAAAATGTATTTTATAGTTAATTTTACAATATTCATTATTTTCAGCCTTATCAAAAATGACTTCCATTGTCATAAATTTGTTCATTTGACACTATTGCTAAAATATACACTTTCATTGTGTAAAAAATGAAATCTGGAAAAATTTCAACAAACTATGTTATATATAAAAATATCCAAATATTTACCAATGTAATGTCAATCTGACATTTAGAAATTTGAAATCAATATCCAAATTTGAACAAATTAATATCCACACTTAAGATACCCTGGTTTAATAAGTGCTCTATAAGAATTGTACAAACATAGCAATTATAAAACACAATCCAACAGTACACAAGTATACATGAACATATATGCTGGCATCTCATGTTTAAAACCCTCAAGTCAAATATACAAGGCCAAGATGGCGCTAAATAAGTCTATGTAAAACTATTTACCAACAGGACAGCAAGGAAATCAAAAGAAGAAATACTTTGTGCTCAAGTGTGTAAAACCTAATTTCCAAAATAATGAAAAAACATCATAATATCATGAGTGTCACCCTGCTTGGGTATTTCTTAATACTTTTCATTAAATATTGATTAAAACTACATGGTACATAGTATGAGCTTGGTTACTGCTGTATAAAAAACCATCTGGGTTTTCATTGGTTAATCAAGCGTACCCAACTACTCCCTCGCCATAAATCAGTCCAAGAAATATAGTTTTATTAAGTAAAACCGTTTTTTGACATGTTGAACTGACACTTGCAAATGGGGCATATCGAACCCCTTTCTTTGCAGCTGCAAACGTAGCATGTGCTCACAGTCTAAAAAGGTATCGCAATATCTATCTCTGAAAATCTGGCATGTTGGAATTCTAGGATAGGTAATACTCTGAAAAGAAAAAAACAAAAACACTCACAAAAGACCATACTAACACTTTTAACACTTCATGTTGAATAATTTAGATCTTACAAGGTTTTATAAAGTGCCTCAGACACAGCAAAAAGTAAAAAAAAAAAGCTCTGGGACAGCTGTAACAAAAAATATAAGTTTACCAATGAAAACATTGATTTTTATGAATACGTGCCTTCCCAAATTATATTTATAAAAGAAGTGTAGAACAAACACATTTCAAACATTTTTAATAACAATTAATATCACTATATTATACAATTAATAGATCTATTTTGTATAAGTTAATTAAAACATACTAACAGACCACGCGTAGAACACCACGTTAGGTATTCACGTTAAAGGCTCTGAAGTGCATCTATTTTTAGACCTGGAAATTTTCGCGAATTTTTTAAGGTTTCGTGAAAAGTTTTCACGAAAAGTAAGGTTTCATGAAAAGTTATCTGTTTTCGAGATAAGTGATTTAGTTTCGTAAAAACTTTAATTTATCTTTATGTGGTGGCAGTTTAGAGCACTAACAGGGAAAAATTCGTGTTAACATAATTTATTTTCTTTTCGTGAACATTTATCTGTTATCGAGAAAAACGTTTTTTTTTCGCGAAATCCGCCATTATTTTCACGTTATTACATCTGGTAAGTAGTGGCACAAATATGCTTCCATAGGAATTGCAGCGTAATTGGATGTTTAGTGTAGTAACTTGTTATCACATACGTTACCGCATCTGTGTGTATTAAATGAAGGGTTTGTTATCCATATCGTCCGGGAAAAGCCGTTACTGCTTTAGGTCACAATATACTAAAATATGCCCTTAACAAGATCAATGTAAAAGCTATAAATTAAACAAAAATAAAGTCAAACTTTTGCGTATAGAGTACCTCATAACTAAACCTTTTATAAAGAACAATCTAAGCCAAATTGATTAAAACAAATAAAAAAAGGCCATAGGATATGTAAAAACAGACCAAGACACGAATCAACTGTGACTGTTTTACGACTATCCATTAACCGGCTTCTCACTACTTGTCAAAGTCTCATGTAGTCTCCAAGCTTCAAGCAAACAATTGTGAATTTCTAGTAAACAGCCATGTATTCCCTACCACATACACAAAGAAATATTCTAAAATATGGCAAATGTCCTTACAGACAATTGTGTCTTCAAATACATGGTGTTCAGTTTTTTAGAGAGTACAACATTGCACACCAAAAATAATGAGTATACTTAACCTTTATACAGGCTCAGTGACATATATACGATAGACATTTAGTTTGGGGACGCTGGTCCCGCCTGTAACTTGAAGTCTGCAAATGTTGAACATAATGATATTAACTTATAACGTCATAAAACAAACAATTGTGACGTTATTGCGTAATACAATCGTGACGTCGTTTCCTTGACACTTAAAGCAAGAGGCAGTTCATTTGTGCAACGACAAGATGGGGTGTTTTGCATTTCTTAAAAGAAAGAAAAATAACATAAAGGAAAAAGATGAAAGCACGAAAAAAAGAAATAAAACCAGAGGCTGGTTTCGAAGGCGTAGTAATAAAGTCGCGCCGTACGGTATGCATAAGATAAATAAGTGATAACAATATTTCCATGGAAATCATAGTGTTCAAATATTATCTTGATATGGTCTTTTAATAATTAAAGTTTAACTTCCGGTTAACTTTCAGAACCTCCCGCCGCTCCCGAAGTCAACATCAGACTGACCAAAGATGGCTGCGCGTTTGAGGTGCGAGTGGAGATTGAGAAAAAGCCACTCCTGCCAACATTAAAAGACCGCATTCCCGTGAGTAACTTATATGCATCAGATTTCAGTGCTGCGTATGCTGTTGGATGATGAACATGATGATGGTGATGATGTTGAATGGTTTAAATGATAATGAATAATAATAATAATACTAATAATAATAATAAGATAATGATGATAATGCTGATACTGAAAATGATGAAGAACATTTTTTATGTTGAAAATGATGATGATAAAAAGTAAGAAATAGTATTAATTTCTATAATATACTTCAGCTCCTCGAGGAGGAAATGCGTTTAAGGTTGGCATCAATTGAGGCCCGGAAGAGGGCAGAGAGGCGCGCCCGGAATACGGCCACAAAGCGCGCAGTACGGGAAGTAGTTCCTCCAGAGCAGCGGAGGAAAAACCTGAAGAAACTGCACAAAAGGTATGCCGTTTGTACACTGCTTTATTTTATTGATTCATTTGGAGCTTTTTCTGCGACTGCATACAATCAAGTAAAATATATTTTAGATTTATTCTGTCTGATCATAAGTATTATATTTATATGCTAATAACGTGCTGCAGCAAACGTTAAACAGTTGAATCAATAAGAAAGGGAATGTTTAATTTCACTTTAATTACATTTGTCATGTGCTCTGTCTTGCAGATGCCTCTCCGCACGCAGCCGGGCCGTATCAAGGGGAACACAGAGCCCAACCCACGTCCAAAGCCTGAACATTGTGAACTAGATGACGGATCTGTGCCGACCAACACCGCTGTCTTTATTATTATACCAATTACTCGGTCACCTTCGTTTTAAAGCAAAAAAAACAACACATTACCTTTTAAAAAATGATTTAAAAAAATAAATATTTGTTAATTTTATTCAGTTTGTACATTCAATAAAATAGGTAACATATTCCAATGCATCCAAACGCCGTTAGGTCGGTGGGGAGCCTATTCCATACGGTCGCCGTTCGGACTGGATTGAGGTCAGTCCAGCTGGCAAGGCCGGGGCAATACACACGCAACCTGCCAATTGCTGTGTATGCGATGCCCCGACCTTGGTCAGATGGACGCTCATGAACGGGACGAATGATCGACCGTGTGAAGGAGGCGCCCCTTAAATTCTTCCAAACGTCCGGTGGATGTGGTGGAATGTGCTATCTTGTTTTACTATTTTGTCTCAATATAAATGTAAATATAACAATTGTTGTTTGATCTATATATAAACATCACACGGTGTTGGTCGGCTTTGGATCGCTTCGACTAGTTTTTCTTCATGCATAATAAAAAATTACTTCAACTTGACATCTACTTGTTTATTTTTTATTCGTAACACAATTCCCTAACGATAGATGCTGCGTCCAAGAAATTGTAACCTGGGCAACAAATCATGTAGTAAATGATAAGAACCGATATAATTTCGTTTTAAACGGCCAAAATGAAAAAGACAATAGGACATTCGGATAAACATGATTATGTATCACAGACTAGAAGGGCGGTGGCAATGACATTTATAGCAATATTAGGTTTCATGTTGTCAGTTCGGTTATAAGCAAGAAAATGGGTCTTATGCCATATGCCATCAGCGTAGTTTCAGACCAACCTGGGCGTCCGCGCAGTTTGGTCAGTAGCAACCCTGTCCGCTTTAAAGTCGCGCAATGTTTCGCGGTCTCATCAGCGTGTTCGGTAGCTTCTGACCAGAGCGGATGTGCATCCTGGACTGAAGCAACGCTGGCAAAATATGGTATAAACCAATTTTCGCATGACGCGGATCAAATTATCTCTTTACATAAAGAACTTTTAATAGATTGGTTGTATAAAAACAAGTACCGGTAGTTATGCTTTGTCAGAATATACACTGAAATAAGTTCCGAATGCATGCATTATTATAATATTCGAGAAAAGGTGTTTTATGTATGTTTTGTTAGGCTATCCCAGAAATAAAAGCAATTGAGTTAGGCGTTTTGCTCGTAATTGTAAACTAGTTTTAAGCTCGGCTGTTTCGGAGAAAATCCGAGGTATTGTCATAGCCAGCTCGTCGTGTCGTGTCGTCTTCGTCGTGCTAAAACCTTAACGTTTTGTTAACCTTTTGAACATTGGTTCTAAAATGAAAGTGCTTCCACCTACAACATTGAAACTTCATATGTAGCTGCACCTTGATGAGTTTTAATCGCCACACCCATTTAATGGGTCACTAGGTCAAGGTCATTGGCACTCGTTATGTGGTGCTCTTGTTTTTATTTAATACTGGTTATATAAACCAGTGCATGGAAAAACAGTATTTGAGACTAGTTCTGGGAAGACGGGGATTAAAGCATTTACGATGACATTGATAGCAATGTTGTTAGTTCGGTTCAAGGCACCCATGTTTGAGTGTATGATGCATGGCATTTCCGAAAAAAAAAACGACAATTAACATGACAAGGTGTGTATTCAATAAAACAAAATATTAGCGTAAACAATAAGAAACAACTATCTTTGCACTTCATAGTTATTGTGGTTTCTAGCCTCGCATCGTAAACGAGCTGAAAACTTACGCGAAGGCGGGTCTCAGTCAATAGTATTGTAAATACAACATTTTTTCGATCTAAATATACACTTTTATTTTTTGTTATTTTGAAAATTTTATATGTGCACATTAAATTTACTCTCGCGGACAAGTACATATAATGATTCTGTGAAGTGCAATTAATTCAACATTCGCACTATCTTTCGCAAGGAACTGCGCCTTATCTCTGTTGCTAAATGTCATTCAACTGAGCGCAAAGTTCGTGCCGGTACATACATATGGATACAATGATTTTCCTGCGCGCTGTGATCATAAGTTCTCTGCTTGTTGTCGCTGCGGCCGTGCCCCACAGACGCGGGCCCCTATCCTCCATCGTGGAGAGAGGTTGCATTCCCCTGGCACAGTACGTAGCGTAGTAATCATTCAATTTACTTCAAGTTTAACGATGTACATTTTTACTCGATTTGGTTTTCAGGCGCCATATCATGTGTGTATACTGCATGTAACATATACGTGTCGCATTCAGTGAAAACTGGGTTTGAGGCATGTGCGTAATGTGTCATCTCATCCAATCAGGGACTACACTCTCCACTTTTTCGGTATTTTTCGTTTAAATGAAGTCTTTTCGTAGAAACAATTTCGTTATGTAATTCATGCGGAAAGTGTCGCCGAATGTTTAATGTCGCATTACGTCATAAACGGAACGAAAACAGAGAAGCCCGTGTAGTTTGAATGAATGTATTTTAACCTTTAAATAGATTTGTCCAAAATCTTGTGTTGCTTAATATGGCTGTCAGTTGTTTTATATTGGTCTATTTACGCAGCCGAAATTTTCAACAACACCAAAACTTACATGCACGTCACCAATTGCGTAAACGCGACGCTTTTGCAGGTTGTGTCTTTCGTTTCTTTACAGAATTTTGAAGTGAATATTAATATAATTTTAACATTATGCCATTTCTACAGCTATGTTCGCGATAACTACTACAGCTACAAGATTCGTCGTCAGGCAACCGTAACCATGGTAACACCGCGATCAACATCAGACGTTTCTGTAGCGCTTTCCACCATAGTTACCACAACCATCCCGGTGTCGGACACCACGACCCATATTAACTGGGTCACCTTCGTTTACGACCGAATGCGGGCCGATTATGTTCCTATGGAGCTTTTTAAAGGTTAAACTATTTCTTTCAGTTATACACAAGCGTGATTTTGTGCAAGGTTAAACTCATTCTATTCTGTCTGTCGTACACACGCAAGTTTAAGTGTGCTTTGTAATGTTCCTTTATTTCATTTCAAAAATGCAGCTCTTCAGATTTAGTTTTATCATCTGGTTTTGAGCAAAGACAAATCAACAAAGGCTAATGAAATACAGACTTTGGAAAACTCGTATAAACATAAGAACATACACAACGGCCTTTTGAATAAATATAGTCAGTCATCATCACAATCACACTCAATTGGTCATTGTCGGCTCTTGTACTTCTTATGTGTACCCCAGGTACTCTTAAGCATTCTTCAACGTAACCTGGGTACGAAAGAACGCTAAAAGGAACCAGATCATACCCTGCCTGGGGTAGTATAAAATTTTACGTTACCCAGGGACTTTAGTATTCTTAAATGATACACGGGGTACTTTTAAGTACTACCTAAGCCGACAATGCCCAATAGAGCCACATTCCGGACTTATATTCCCCCTTACAGGCCTGGTTAACTGCGGCCGGGAGTACTCTCTGTTCGCTATCAACGCCCCCGCCAGCCTCCTACAGCTACTGGCAGTCAACTACCGGGCTGTTCCTGGACTTGTCGGCTGATTACCAAACTTACGGGAACCAGCACAATTTTGGGGCAGACAGACTGTTGTTATTGGCAAATTGGTTTTTCATACTTTCAATGTAAAATTCATGTTTTCAGACTAAAATATATGGCTTAAGTTTTGTTCCCTAAGCTACTGACTTGTATTTTATATAAAGCAATAGATTTCTTGTTGGTCAAATAACTGTTTGTTTAAAATGGACATCAAGTTTCAAATTTGTCCATGCCTATCACAAGTCCTTTAATCACAAAATTAATGCAAACTTCTGCAAAAAGTGTTAAGAGAAGTGATTTCGAAATAACCCAACCAGGTAAAGAATTTATCGTTTTTGATACTGTATTTTAAAAACGAAAGATTCATAACTACATGTCTCCATTAAAAGACAACAAATTTACACTATAAATCTGTCTTTTGCTCTATTTCTGCTGTCTTTGGCTCATTTTCTGCCGTTTCAAGTCGTTTTTTCAGTCTTTGTAGTCGACGTTTCTGAGACCTTGACATTGGTTTGGTGACCTCACCTTGATCTTTGACCTTTTCTTCATCAGATTTCCTGCTCTTCTTGATCTGTGTAAGGGCATCTTTAGTATTGACTGAAAATATAAACCTTTATGTATTACGTTTTAGTTTATGGCTCCAAGGTTACCAGCAAATCTACTAACCCTGATGATAGATACTAACAAACACTTTTGAATGACATTGCATGCTTTTAGACTAAAACAGTAATATCCAACCTTTTTCAAATTAGAGAGGAATAGCTTAATTTTGCTTTGGAGAAGGGTATTATAAATATTCATAAGAAAATCTAATCAAACCAGGAATTGAAAAGTGATTTAAATGTCTTTTTCACCATGTCTTTGGCATGACATTAACTTGATTGCCATTTCTTGACAAAGTAAGTTTTACTAAAATTTCTAAATCATTTACAGAAAAAAAAAATGTTTGATTTCAAAATATCACATACTCATTCTTTCATATGGACATGATTTGTTTGTTAGTTGTGAATTGTTTTTCCGTATGAACAGTATCTTGGTCATATCAATGTGGTCAGTTAACCAACTTACATTTTTCCTGGTTTACTTGTATTAAGTGCACATACTTAAACAAGTAGTTGATAACTACCCTTTTTTAAGGTAGCGCCAATGATTTCCCGCCATTTCTTTGAAGATTGAAGAGCTTTTTTACCTGTTTACTTAAGTCACTTACCGTCTGTTGCTGGGAGTACCAGTCTCCCGGACTTTGTTGGGTACTTTGTGAAGGAGGAGTGGGTGTGCACAGGCTGCTTGAGCATCAGGGCCAGCTCGTGCTTCATACGCTGCAGATACTGTTGATGTTTGGCCTGCGCCACGTCGTCTCCTATATCATCCAATCTAAGGCCAAAGGTCAAGGTCGATTCTGTTTTTACTGAGCCTTGGTCTGCAAATACTGTGCTTAATGCATGTGCGTAGTGTAGTCCCAGATAAGCCTGTGTATTCCACATAGGCTAAACAATGACAACAATTTCTGCCCAGACTGCATTTTTTTGTTTTGACGATACTTCTTTTAGACAAAAAAAAATCCAAAACAGCTCAAAGTGTTATACCTGATTAGTCTGTGCAGACTGCACACAACCTGATTAGCCTGTGCAGACTGCACACAACCTGATTAGCCTGTGCAGACTGCACACAACCTGATTAGCCTGTGCAGACTGCACACAACCTGATAAGCCTGTGCAGGCTGCACACACTTATTTTGTAAAAAACTTTCCGAAAATGCATTAATCCAGTTTTCTCTGCACAAGGCTCTACTACAAGTATTATTCTATGTTTTGACAACCTCAAAGACTGGTTCTACCCAGGAAATGCAATCCAAAGGATCTCAATGAGAATTAGGCTTTCAATGCAGTTGTGTTGAAATAAAAAGGTTTAAATTCAAACCCATGGTAGTCTACTCAAGACTCTTAACAAATAGTCAAGACAATTCCATAGCAACAACCCAAAGAATAAGATAGTAAAATTAAAATCAAAGGCCATGTTACAGATTGCTTTTCAAAACTTAAAAAACCCTCTTGGTTGCCATAATGACAGTGATGATGCCTGATACAAGCAGTAGAACACATTGAGTATAAATAAAACACAGATAATGAAAGAAAGAAACAAAGTAAGTGTCAGAGGTTTCAATAATCAAAACTATCAAATGGTGTCATATTTAATCTACAAAATTATCCGCAGCCATCAGCTTTTTCAACTGCCAATAAGAAAAGATACCGGAAGAAAAATTTGTGAAAGCCTAATTCAAACCTATTTCTTATCCAGTTTGTCATGTGTTAAGAATCTTATGGTAAGCTTGATATTACATATACAAAACAAAGACACTGCAAGTCTTAATTTGTAGCATGATGTTATCTAATAGAAAGTGTTGTCTTTAATTAGCCTTTGAGGACTGCACAGGTTAATCTGGGACAACATTGTATGCACATTCATTAAAAATCAGTATTTTCCTGCAGCAAGGTTCATTTGTTACATGTTTGTTTGTGTGTTTTTTTAGAATGTGTCTAGTACTTCAGGTATAAAGCTCTGGTTTCCAATAACAAGGAATTAAAGAAGCCCTAATGCCAGTAAAGGATACAGCCCTTCATCGTCTATATCTATCCCTGCCTCCTCGGCTGCCTTCTCAAACCATTCATTCTGACGCTTCTTCTTCTTGAACCTGGCACACAAAAACAGGGGCAGAATCATGGTCCTAAGTATGTTCAGTAGAGACTTATGTGGCACACAAACATGTGGAGTAAATCATGTTCCTTACTGGTTTGGGATAAGAGTTTAATGGCATAGAAAAACTGGGGGGGGGGGGGGTTATATCATGTTCCTAACTGATACAGTAATTGGTTAATCATGTCCCTTACTGGATTAGTTCTAACTTTTCTCAGTGAAGAGTTAAGTAACACAGAAAAGAGGGGAGGGGATCAAGTCACTACTATGGCTTCTGGACTAAAATCCACCTGAAAACAGTGATGCAGATATAAACAAGAGGGCCATGATGGCCCTGAATCGCTCACCTGACTAACCAAATACAATCCCAACCCAGATTTCATCAAGATAAACATTTTAACCAAATTTCATAAAGATGAGATGAAAACTGTGACCTCTATTGTCTACACAAGGTTTTTCTATTATTTGACCTAGTGACCTAGTTTTTGACCCCAGGTGACCCAAATACAATCCAAACCCAGATTTCATCAAGATAGACTTTCTGATCAAATTTTATAAAACTTGGATGAAAACTGTGACCTCTATTGTCTACACAAGGTTTTTCTATTATTTGACCTAGTGACCTAGTTTTTGACCCCAGATGACCCAAATACAATCCCAACCCAGATTTCATCAAGATAAACATTCTGACCAAATTTCATAAAGATTGGATGAAAACTGCGACCTATATTGTCTACACAAGGTTTTTCTATTATTTAACCTATTATGTGACCTAGTTTTTGACCTAGTGACCTAGTTTTTGACCCCAGATGACCCAAATACAATCCCAACCCAGATTTCATCAAGATAAACATTCTGACCAAATTTCATAAAGATAAGATGAAAACTGTGACCCCTACTGTCTACACAAACAAATTGTTGACGTTTTTTTTTATAATTTGACCTAGGGGTGGTGCGGTAGTCGAGTGGTAACACACTGGTTTACCATTCCAGAGGTCCCTGGTTCAATTCCTGGCCGGGGCACAGGAAATTTCAGAAATGCTTCAAGTTTTTCCCACCCAACTAGAGATGTACTGATATGAAACCCATTTGACCTATTATGTGACCTAGTTTTTGACCTAGTGACCTAGTTTTTGACCCCAGATGACCCAAATACAATCCCAACCCAGATTTCATCAAGATAAACATTCTGACCAAATTTCAAAAAGATTAGATGAAAACTGTGACCCCTACTGTCTACACAAACAAAATGTTGACAGTTTTTTATAATTTGACCTAGGGGTGGTGCGGTAGTCGAGTGGTAACACACTGGTCTACCATTCCAGAGGTCCCTGGTTCAATTCCTGGCCGGGGCACAGGAAATTTCAGAAATGCTTCAAGTTTTTCCCACCCAACTAGAGATGTACTGATATGAAACCCATTTGACCTATTATGTGACCTAGTTTTTGACCTAGTGACCTAGTTTTTGACCCCAGATGACCCAAATACAATCCCAACCCAGATTTCATCAAGATAAACCTTCTGACCAAATTTAATAAAGATTAGATGAAAACTATGACCCCTACTGTCTACACAAACAAATTGTTGACATTTTTTTTATAATTTGACCTAGGGGTGGTGCGGTAGTCGAGTGGTAACACACTGGTCTACCATTCCAGAGGTCCCTGGTTCAATTCCTGGCCGGGGCACAGGAAATTTCAGAAATGCTTCAAGTTTTTCCCACCCAACTAAAGATGTACTGATATGAAACCCAGGTTATTCTCGCGTGTATCAGTGCTATACACTGAGCACGTAAAAGAACCAAGGGATCTATTCGCAAAGAGCTAGGGTATTGCACTCGGACTCCTTGTATCTCAATACTGTCTCTTCTGCTTGCTGTCTCTTCAGCAAAAACCAAAAGGACCCCATTGGAAATAAGTGCTTGCACTTTCATGGGTTATCCTTGACTGCAAGGTCAAAAGAAATACAATACATAGTGACCTAGTTTTTGACCTCAGATGACCCAAATACAATCCCAACCCAGATTTCATCAAGATAAACATTCTGACCAAATTTCATAAAGATTGGATAAACTGCGACCTCTATTGTCTACACAAGGTTTTTCGATTATGTGACCTAGTTTTTGACCTAGTGACCTAGTTTTTGACCCCAGATGACCCAAATACAACCCCAACCCAGATTTTATCAAGATAAACATTCTGACCAAATTTCATAAAGATTTGATGAAAACTGTGACCCTACTGTCTTCACAAGGTTTTTCTATTATTTGACCTAGTTTTTGACCTAGTGACCTAGTTTTTGACCGCAGATGACCCAAATACAATCCCAACCCAGATTCCATCAAGATAAACATTCTGACAAAATTTCATAAAGATTGGATGAAAACTGTGACCTCTACTGTCTACACAAGGTTTTTCTATTATTTGACCTAGTATTTGACCTAGTGACATAGTTTTTGACCCCAGATGACCCAAATACAATCCCAACCCAGATTTCATCAAGATAAACATTCTGACCAAATTTCATAAAGATTGGATGAAAACTGCGACCTCTATTGTCTACACAAGGTTTTTCTATTATTTGACCTATTATGTGACCTAGTTTTTGACCTAGTGACCTAGTTTTTGACCCCAGATGACCCAAATACAATCCCAACCCAGATTTCATCAAGATAAACATTCTGACCAAATTTCATAAAGATTGGATGAAAACTGTGACCTCTACTGTCTACACAAACAAATTGTTGACGGACGGACGCACGCACGCACACGCATACGGATGCCGGACATCACACGGTCACATAAGCCCACCATGTCGCTTCATGACAGGTGAGCTAAAAAGGCAAAACAAAAGTGCAAATCTTGAAAATGTTAGAAGTGTTGAAGAATTTTCAAGAATCACACAAGTAAAAGCCCACCTGTACTCTTCTGTCTCAATCTTGCGGACAAGATTCACGCGATTTCTTATTTCAGCAACATATTCCTGTTCCGTCGGAAACATTGGGAGGTCCTCATCTGAAATGAAAATACTCCATTTAGATCAAGGAAGTGAGTCTATTGGCAATAAGGAAGCCATATAAATCTTTAAAAATTGGTGGTGAATAGTTGTACATAATTATGAATAATATACAATATATAATTATGTTGAACATTTTAGTGCATAGGATCCAAGTTTTGTTTTGTGACATGTAACTGAGCTATGCTTAATATTGTGTTCTATCTAACAAGAAACCGTCAGAGACGGGTGATGCTCCCCAAAGTTTTTTTTTGGTCACAATATTGCACTATATATTCAGATAAAAGGAAATGTCTTGAGGGGCATAACTTTGGACAAAATAATACGATGGATGGTTTAGCAACTTAAAAATTACAAAGGGCCATAACTCTCTAAATAAACCATCTAACCAGAACCCACAAATAACATGTGCATCTCTTCAAGGTAGTTATGCTTCCCATAAAGCTTCATTGAATTCCAGTCAGTAGTTGGGGAGAAATAGCCCAGACAACAATTGCACTATATGTACAGTTTATAATTTTGTTCAAAGGGCCATAACTCGGTGAAAAATCATCCGACCATAACCGGCTGATAATATGCACATCTCCTCAAAGTAGTGAAGCTTTCAATAAAGTTTCATTGAATTCCTGTAATAAGTTGCTGAGAAATAGCTTGGACAAGAATTGCACTATATGTACAATGGAAAATTTCAAAGGGCCATAACTCTGTGAAAAATGATCCGACGAGAACCGGCTGATAATATGCACATCTCCTTTTGGTAGTGAAGCTTCCCATAAAGATTCATTGAATTCCGGTCATTAATTGCTGAGAAATAGCCCAGACAAAAATTGCACTATATGTACAGTTAATGGAAAATTTCAAAGGGCCATAACTCTGAAAAATTTTCCGATTAGAACCGGCTGATAATATGCACATCTCCTCTTGGTAGTGAAGCTTCCCATAAAGTTTTATTGAATTCCAGTCATTAGTTGCTGAGAATTAGCCAGGATAAGAATTGCCCTATATGTACAGTTAATGGAAAATTTCAAAACGCCATAACTTTGTGAAAAATCATCCGACCAGAACCGGCTGATAATATGCACATGTCCTGTTGGTAGTGAAGCTTCCCATAAAGTTTCATTGAATTCCGGTATTAAGTTGCTGAGAAATAGCCCGGACAAGAATTGCACTACCGTAATTACTCTATGTTTTCGGACACTCTAAGTTTTCGGACACCCCTTTTTTTAGCAAAAATAATTATTTTCCGTGACTCTTAATTTTCGGACACACGAGTTTTCGTCCATAATTAATGTCTCTAAGTTTTCGGACAGTTTATTTTACAGCGCTATTTTACTTAATTTCGGTCCTGTTTTCGATATCTAATGACAATTCGATCATTGGGGTTTAACAACCAGATTAACATCATCAAACATGGCAGGTGCATGCCTGAGGGCAACGGACCATTACATTTGCGTTATTGGGTAAATAACCTTGTAAACCGGTATTAAACAATGGTTTCGCCCGATAGCATAAGCGTTATGACAATTACCAGGGGTAGTGTCAATTAACAGTTCAATTATCTACCGCAATGTTACTACCCCTTCTCAGTAAAATAACTTTGACAAATACTAAACGCTTCAAAGTGTGATGCACCCTATTGCATGTTTTACGAACAATGGAAGGTATTAGACAACTATCGGAAATGAACAAACGAAGAATTCATAGTTTGCTTTTTTTATTGCGTTAAGGTTCATACTAGCGAGTATCGGTACATCACATGCTCATTTCTGAACTCGTTGGTCAAAGTACAACCTTGTAGTAACTTTCTGTTAAATAAATTAAGCATTTAAAATTATTTAAAATGAAGTGCAAACATATATAACTGTAATTTTTACTATACGGCTAGGTATTTTACAAGCGCGTTCTATTACCGGTAGTTGTTGATACAATTGACGCTATTTTCGGATACTTCAATTTTCGACTCTAAGTTTTCGGACACCTGTATTTTGTGAATATTTTTCGTATCTAAGTTTTCGGACAAGAAAAAATTTAATTATTTTTAAGTGTCCGAAAACATAGAGTTATTACGGTATATGTACAGTTAATGGAAAATTTCAAAGGGCCATAACTCCGTGAAAAATCATCCGACAAGAACCAGCTGATAATAAGAAAATCTCCTCTTGGTAGTGAAGCTTCTCATAAAGTTTCATTGAATTCCGGTCATTAGTTGCTGAGAAATAGCCCGGACAAAAATTGTGCACAGATGGACAGAGGGACGGACGGACAGACAGACGCACTGACAGACGAAGCAGCGACTATATGCTCCCCCAAAATAAATTTTGGGGAAGCATAAAAAAGATGATATATTTTATGTAATATACACAGTCAGAAAACATAAAAGAGAGCCATGCTTGCAAAAAAACTAACTAATCCGAGTTTCTGTGAATTGTTAAACGGATTGTGCTTCATTTAAATATGTAAAATTACATTTTATTTATTGAAACAGACGATCTGACAATTGTCACTCTGTCTAAACCTTTAAATCATTTGAGTGTTGGTCTGGGAAAACAGGACTTAATGCATGTGCTTTAAGTTTTATTCCAGATTAGCCTGTGAAAGGCAGTCCACAACGGTCCATACAATCACCGAAAAGCACCGAAAAGCACTCAATTTCTCTCCATCCACAATGGCTGATCAGGGACAACACTTTCCCCATAGACTGGATTTTTGTTTAGGAGAGACAACCTTTAAATGAAAATGTCCATAAAAGCGGGAAGTGTTGTCCCTTATGAGCCTGTGCTAACAGCATTAAGACCCATGCATTAAGCCAGCATTAAGACCCACGCATTAAGTCCAGTTTTCCCAGAAGGGGGCTCTATTAACTGTACCATAATACAATCTGATGAAAATGTCTCAAAGAGGGTTATCCATTCCATACTTTTATTGAGCGTGCTGATAATCTTCCGGTAGTTCTTCACATCATCGGGCCCAACAATCATCACGCTGAGACCCTCTTTATTAGCACGCGCAGTACGACCACTGCGATGGACGTAATTCTAAAACAGACAAGCACTTCATCACATGACTAGCAAAACAACAAGAGCACCGCATAACGGGATCCACGCTGGGCTGCCGGTGCAGTTTTTAACAAGAAATCGTCGGAGACGGGTGATGCTCCCCAAAGTTTTTTTTGGTCACAATATTGCACTATATATTCAGATAAAAGGAAATGTCTTGAGGGGCATAACTTTGGACAAAATAATACGATGGATGGTTTAGCAACTTAAAAATTTCAAAGGGCCATAACTCTCTAAATAAATCATCTAACCAGAACCTACAAATAACATGTGCATCTCCTCAAGATAGTTAAGCTTCCCATAAAGCTTCATTGAATTCCAGTCAGTAGTTGGGGAGAAATAGCCCGGACAAGAATTGCACTATATGTACAGTTTATAGAAAATTTCAAAGGGCCATAACTCAGTGAAAAATCATCCGACCATGACCTGCTGATAATATGCACATCTCCTCTTGGTAGTGAAGCTTCCCATAAAGTTTCATTGAATTCCTGTAATAAGTTGCTGAGAAATAGCTCGGACAAGAAATGCACTATATGTACAATGGAAAATTTCAAAGGGCCATAACTCTGTGAAAAATCATCCGACGAGAACCGGCTGATAATATGCACATCTCCTCTTGGTAGTGAAGCTTCCCATAAAGTTTCATTTAATTTCAGTCATTAGTTGCTGAGAAATAGCCCGAACAAGAATTGCACTATATGTACAGTTAATGGAAAATTTCAAAGGGCCATAACTCTGTGAAAAATCATCCAACCAGAACTGGCTGATAAAATGCACATGTCCTCTTGTTAGTGAAGCTTCCCATAAAGATTCATTGAATTCCGGTCATTAATTGCTGAGAAATAGCCCGGACAAAAATTGTGCACGGATGGATGGACACACACACGAACAGACGAAACGGTGACTATATGCTCCCCCCAAAAATTTTTGGGGAGCATAATAAAAGAAAGCTTTTCAGAATTATTTTTTTTTTAGAGGTCACAGTGACCTTGACCTAGTGACCAAAAAATAACTGTGGCATGTAGAACTCATCAAGGTGCAGCTACATATGAAGTTTCAAAGCTGTAGGTCGAAGCACTTTGATTTTTAGAGCCAATGTTCAAAACCTTGACAAAATGTTAAGGTTTTAGCACGACGCGGACGACGACACGACACGACGAGCTGGCTATGACAATACCTCCGGTAAATGAGGCTTAATGCATGCACACAGTGTCCTCCCCAGATCAGTCATATTGCAAAGACTCGGCTAACTTAGTTACATTATTGAAATAAGCATGTACTTCTAAATAATTAAACACTTGAAGCTTAAACGATAAATATGTTGTAAAAAGTCTTTCTGAAAGATGTATGTTGGTAAACAAATGCTTCGTATTCTTACCATACTATTAACATTTGTTCATACAAATGGCTTAGTTATTTACATTTTTCGGGAGCAAGCTGATGTTACTTCTCTCCCCGAAAAACAACCCTAAGACTAAATTAGCCCTTTCCCCCATAAGAAGCAAAGTGAAAATGGCTTTTGCAACCAGCATAAAAACAGAACAGCCTGCGAGTAACTCGCAGTCTGTTCAGGTTTAATGCTGTTTGCTGCTCATAAGTGGGTTGGAAATAAAGCCTTTAAAACTTGAATCTAGCACAAAAAGTCTTTAATTAAATTCAACTTTTGGAGGGACTACAAATGCGTAAAAATACATATCTAAGTGGAAAATGGTTAAGTATGATCCCTATTTGGTCACAAAACACAGGCTGACTTTCAGGTATCTCACCTCCACTGTGTGAGGCACCTGGTAGTGGATCACGTGCTGCACGTTGGGAATGTCAAGGCCGCGGGCAGCCACGTCCGAGGCCAGCAGCAGACCTTTAGGATTGGCTGAAGAAAGTAGCATAACAAAATATGTTGAAGGAGTGTCATGGAACAAAGGGCTAAATGCATATGCTTTGTTTCTGTCCCATATCAGCCTGTGTTGACTTGCAGGACGTTTATTTCTGCCAATACACAGGTTGCTGTGGATTAATGGATATTGTGCCCACTGCACAATTAGGTCAAAGGTCTGATGCCAATTTTGGGACTGTTGTCAAGATCTTCTTTTAAGTGATTACAATTTTGCTTTTACCAATAAAACTGACGAATAAAATCGATAATGGAGTTGAAACAAAAGCTTCATCACAAACACAACATCTACTGGGTTAATATTGTCGGAGTAAAAACAGGATCTCTATATGTTTAATATAGTGTAAGTTCTTCCAAGTCATGGCAGAATGCAGATATAAATTTAAAATTATTTCTACAATCCTATTAAAACCCAAATTTGGTTATGAAAAAAAAAGAAATTAGATCTACATGCATATGGCCTTCAATTAATCTTGCTTAAGTACTTTTCGAGTTGTCGCAGATTTAAGTTTTCTCTAATTTCTGTAACCATAACAACCACAACTGTTTGATAAAAAAAAACACACACTAAAATAACATACATATTCACCATTTGACCTTCTATCTACATGCTGCGTGTCATCAACTAAGCTTATATACTTTTTGAGTTATCGCAGGATCCTGATTTTTGGGACAATGTGCATACAAAACTAAATCAGCATGCACATTTCTTGTATAGTCCTCTATCCATATACCAAGTTTCATCAACAAAGGTTACAAACTTGTTGAGTTATTGCAGGTTCCAGATATAAGTTTTTTTTTTATAATTTCTGTAACTATAGAAATATTTTTTTTTATTTAAATTGTGTACATGTGTTTACTAAAAATTGATTTAACATGCATATTCCTCTTATGGTCCTCTTTCCACATACAACGTTTCATGAAGTTGAACAGACCTGGAGTACTTGTTTAATAATCGCAAAAAATAAGCTTTAAGTTTCCAACAATTTTTGTAACCAAGGCAACCAATTATTTGTTTTTACAAAATAGCTGAACAAAACAAGCATATTTCCCATATGCCCTGATATCCTAATACCAAGTTCAGCCTAGCTTAAGTATTTTTTTACAGAGTCAAGATTGAGATTGACACACGGACGGACTTGAGGTTAACTTATAGACCCCCCTTGTTACACTGGTAGAAGACCAATAAACACATTTTAACTAAACTAATACCTGCCAAAATTGGATTTATATTTTATGGTGATATCCTGGGGAAAAGATTGCTGTTTAGATTGCAGATCCAAGGGACACTTCAGGCACATGCATTAAGACTAGTTTTCATACAACCTGAGACATGTCTATTTTGTCTAATTGACAGTTACGAAAATAAGAATTAACAAGAGCTGTTTGTAAAACACGCATGCCCCCCCAAATGGACGGTCAGTTGTAGTGGCAGCCATTGTGTTAATACATTAGAGTATGATTGGTAATTTAAAGAAGAATTGCTTGCGTGACGCATTCGTGAGTTATCATCCGGAAACCATTTTACTGTTTCAAGTCACTGTGACCTTGACCTTTGACCTAGAGTACTGAAAATCAATAGGGGGTCATCTGTCAGTAATGAGCAATGTCCCTATGAACTTTCCTGATCCCAGACTTAAGCGTTCTTGAGTTATCATCCTGAAACCATTTTACTGCTTCAAGTCACTGTGACCTTGAACTTTGACCTAGTGACCTGAAAATCAAAAGGGGTCATCTGCCAGTCATTGCCAATGTCCAAATGAACCTGATACCAGGCCTAAGCGTTCTTAAGTTATCATCGGGAAACCGTTTAACAGCTTCAGGTCACTGTAACCTTGAACTTTGACCTAGAGTCCTGAAAATCAATAGGAGTCATCTGTAAGTCATGACCAATGTCCCCATGAACTTTCCTGATCCTATCCTTAAGCATTCTTGAGTTATCATCCGGAAACCATTTTACTGTTTCAAGTCACTGTGACCTTGAACTTTGACCTTGAGTACTGAAAATCAATAGGGGTCATCTGTCAGTCATGACCAATGTCCCTATGAACTTTCCTGATTCCAGGCTTAAGCGTTCTTGAGTTATCATCTGTAAACCATTTTACTGCTTCGAGTAACTGTGACCTTGAACTTTGACCTAGTGACCTGAAAATCAATCGGGGTCATCTGCTGGTCGCGACCAATGGCCCTATGAACTTTCCTGATCCCAGGTCTTAGCATAATTGAGTTATCATCCAGAAACCATTTTTACTGCTTCAGGTCACATAAGACCTTGAACTTTGACCTAGAGTCCTGAAAATCAATAGGGGTCATCTGTAAGTCATGACCAATGTCCCCATGAACTTTCCTGATCCTATCCTTAAGCATTCTTGAGTTATCATCCCGAAACCATTTTACTGTTTCAAGTCACTGTGACCTTGACCTTTGACCTTGAGTACTGAAAATCAATAGGGGTCATCTGTCAGTCATGACCAATGTCCCTATGAACTTTCCTGATTCCAGGCTTAAGCGTTCTTGAGTTATCATCTGTAAACCATTTTACTGCTTCGAGTAACTGTGACCTTGAACTTTGACCTAGTGACCTGAAAATCAATCGGGGTCATCTGCTGGTCGCGACCAATGGCCCTATGAACTTTCCTGATTCCAGGTCTTAGCATTATTGAGTTATCATCCAGAAACCATTTTTACTGCTTCAGGTCACATAAGACCTTGAACTTTGACCTAGAGTCCTGAAAATCAATAGGGGTCATCTGTCGGTCATGACCAATTTCCCCATGAACTTTCTGATCCTAACCCTAAGCATTCTTGAGTTATCATCCTGAAACCATTTTACTGTTTCAAGTCACTGTGACCTTGACCTTTGACCTAGGGTACTGAAAATCAATAGGGGTCATCTGTCAGTCATGAGCAATGCCCTATGAACTTTCCTGATCCCAGGCTTAAGCGTTCTTGAGTTATCATCCTGAAAGCATTTTACTGCTTCGAGCCACTGTGACCTTGAACTTTGACCTAGTGACCTGAAAATTAATAGGGGTCATCCTTAAGTCATGATCAATGTACCTATGAACTTTCCTGATCCCTGGCCTAAGCGTTCTTGAGTTATTATCCGGAAACCATTTGTTGGACGGACCGACTGTCATGTGCAAAACAATGTACACCCTCTTCTTTGAAGGGGGGCATAAATATAACCTAAAAAGCCTGCAATAATTCGAATGTCCCATAACTACCAGTGAGACAAATCTGTATTGCTGTTCTAGCATCTGTTTTATCACATGTTTGTAGCACTTTCACAAGTGAACGTTTAATTTGTCTTGCCTAATTGCAAGTACTCAGTGGCAACTGCAAAGTTTCGTCTTTTACAAGCATCAGTGAATTTTTAATGAAACAGTGTACAGGTTTCAATTTCCAGTTCTGTGTTATATTTTAACTGCAACTGTGCCTTAGCCATAATTTACATGGAGACTAAGAATGAGGAATCCATCTCGTAGGACCTTATAATTATTTGTTTTAAGAAGCATGAAAAAAGCACCTAAATCATTAAAAGTAATTAAGCCACTTTTGCTAATATCATCAGATCTTAAACAAACCCTCTAAAATTGAAAGCATATATTAAATGAACAATGACTCTGCTTATTAAATAAAAATGACAGACATAAAATTTAATACTTAAAATCCCGACAATTCCCTTAGTTTGATACCCAGTTAAATACCCACTGTGCGAGAATTTTATGATTTGTCCAAAAACAACACAAAAAAGGCTAGCGAGTGTCTCAGTGAGCCTTAGGCTTCCAATGCATGGAGCTTATCTAAATATGTTTTAAAATAAAACAAAAAAATAATCTGAAAAACATACAAAATAAGTATAATCAAACTTGGAGAATTAGATCTACATCCCAAGTGAAAAACTATCAAAATTTAATACAATCAAGCTAAAACAAATACAATGAATCTTAAGCAAAAATAATAATGAAAACATAAGTCACATATAACTTAGAGATAAGCACACCCCACCTGTGAACCTGTCGAGGTTTTTCAGTCGTTGTCTCTGGTGCATGTCGGCGTGTAGCGGCAGGGGCTGGCACTGCAGGAGCCCAAACAGAGACACTAGCCTGCGTATGCAGTCCTTGCTGTTGGCAAACACCAGAGTCCGACCGGGGTACTGCTTCAGGAAGTAGTACAGGTAGATGTCCTGAAGAGGGGCCAGGAAATAGGTGCAATGGTGTGTAAAGTGTTGTCCCATATTAGCCTGTGCAATGTGCACAGGCAAATCAGGGACGGCACGTTCCACCCTCATTAGAATCTGTTAAAAAGACTGGGGAAATTTTTTAGAGTGAAACACCAGAGTGTGGGTCTTTTTTGCCCCCCCTCTTGGTGAAAATTTTTGATATATCTTGGAAATATTTGAAATATGAAATGGCAAATTAATAGTAAATGCTTTTAAATCTTATTTTCAAGTGTGATACAACAAATTCCCCTGATTTATCAAATTATAAGAGGATTTCATTAGCTTGGTTCAATTTTCAATTATAAGCAGCATGCCACACCCACATAGATCTTTCTTTACATTATCCAATATTTAGACAACTCACCCTTCTACCTAAACACTCCAATAATTCTGCATGTGTACCATTTTTCCTTGGAGAAGTTGATCCTAGCCTCTGTTAGTCAGTCCATTGCTGTCCCCCCATATCAGCATAAAGTGTTGTCCCTGACACAGGCTTACCTGGGATGACACTTTACGCACATGCTTTAAGCCCTGTTTTCCTGTACCTTTTCCTCCTTGGTGCAGTTGATCCTGGCCTCCGTCAATGAGTCCACGGTCCCCATCTTGGTGGTCAGGTCCACCACCTTCGGCTTGTGCTTCAGTCCCATCTTCTTCATGAGATATACTGCACAGGATAATAATGTGTCAGAGATGTCAGTATATTTTGAAAAACAATGTCAGAAGAGTGAAATGACCCTTGGCTTGAAAATTTAAGAGGTCAGATGTTACTTTTAGGGGTCACAATACTGAAGCACAGAAATATTTTGTTTGTGCATATTACTTAAGAATTGAATAGCATTTTTCTGCATTTAATCGGTGTATGAACTGTCGGGAAAATTACGTCTAATTTGCATAAATGTCGGCGGATTGTTTTGTTTAAGTGTGATTGACCAATAAAAAACAACGCCATTAAGTTTCGCGCAAAACATAACGTCATTTTGGCAACTTGTTTATGACCAGAAAGTAGTGCCATTAATTATTCATGTTTAAATTTGCATACGAAGTGGGTTCATCGGAAAATGAAAAACTGGTAATGTGAACAAATTATCCAATCAGAATGCAGCATTCATATGAATGTGACAGAAGTTGCAATTATTTCTCTGTAAATGTTTCTTAGTATTCATTTTAGTCACATATTATGCCATTGAACACAATCTGTAGCATGCAAAATATATTATTCCTTTAGCTTTCTGGTAACATTTGCATGAAGATGATGCATGGCAGATAATTTGCTAAAGTGAAGTGATTCCAATATGCTTGCAGCATAAAGCACAATTCTGCCAAAAATGAAATCCTTGATGTGTATGTTTTATCCTCATAAAACATGTTCACTTCACTGACTTTATATCCATGCTTAATTTCAGTAATTTTTTTCCAACTGTTATGAATAATGTTTTAATCGTAACCACGATTTTACACAACATGCAAGTCAATGTTGTTAAAAATGAACTTTTGACTCACATGAATCCCCCCCCCCAATTAAATATCAAATTTAATATAAGTAAAATAATTTCTTTAAATCAACGTCTTTACCAATCCAAAAATTTAAAACATCTCAGCATAATACGCTTATATGAACAAACTCACACCTAACATAACATATATGTTAGAGCAATTCTGTGAAACCAGAAATTTCACCTTACTTCCTAAACGATTTAGAATTTTATGAAATGACTGAGAGACTCAAACAATGCCTAATATTTTTAGGAAAAAGTCCCCAAAATGACTGATAATTGTGACACAATTTTACAGTTTTACTAGAGGCCTTAAGAGGATTAAGGAAACAAGTTGAATGTCCTTGTTTGATTTTGATGAATATACACAGTCAAAACTGAGAACAGCCGTCAGTTAAGGGAAATGGCCAAAGTGATGGCTGTTCAACAGGTGACTGCTGTTCCCTGATCACCACAGTTTAGATGGTTGGTCAGGTGTATTGCTACGTCGTTACCCCATCTAGTCGTTTACATATAGTGTAAAAGAAAGGCTCATGGCCGATAACTAAGCATAATAACATAAATAACTTATATTGAATAATATAGAATAATATTTTACAAATTGATTTAATTTCATACCTTTTTTAAACTAAATATATGACTGTCTCAACCATAGTATTGTTGTTTACTCTTGCATCTTGTTCATTCAGTAAATCCGACAGATCAAATAACATTCATTGGGTGATATTTTTAAATAAAGATTGTCACATGTACAATTATATTGCTTTACATTAAGAAACTAATGATACAATTGACAAAAAAATTATTACATTTATATATATATATATATATATATATATATATATATATATATATATATATATATATATATATATATATATGTACATATATTTGGAAGCCTTAAATTGGGATCTTTTCAGACGGTAATAGGGAAATTTGTAGTTTTTCCTTGATTGGGAAGTTGCCATTTTCCAATACTTTATAAAGAAATAAATAAATCGCTGATTGAAAACACATATTGATTATATTTTTTTTCCATACAACTGCTTCACTGGCATTAAATTGGGACAAATATAGATGATTGGCAAAACACTGTTCAGTTATGAAATTATTTACATTTTACATCCCATGATAAAATGAAACCAATGTAAACATATATTGACAAGTTGTGTTAATTCAACTGCTCTACTTACAATAATTAGAGATTCAAAAAGATAATTGGCAAAACACAGTATAATGATTAGATTATAATTACTGATACATATATATGCCTTACTAAGTTTCGTCTTCTCGTCCATTTTTTTCTTGCGTTTCTGCAGGACCCTCTGTGGCCCGGTGTGTATCAGTGTGAGAGTGGCAGAGAACACGTACGTGTGGCGAGTCTCACTATTACCTTCCCTGCAGTCAGCATGTGGTACAGTTAAGGCATTTAATGGGGCTTAATGCATGTGCGTAAAGACGCTATCCCAGTTTAGCCTATGCAGTCTGCAAAGGGTTATCAGGGACAACAATTTCTGTCTGAACTGTTTTTTCGAAAACAAGAAATGTGTTTGTCAGAAACACTATGTCCCCTTCTGCGCCGCTTTGAATTGTTTTTTGTTTGTTTGACCTTTGACCTTGAAGGATGACCTTGACCTTTCACCACTCAAAATGTGCGGCTTCATTAGATACACATGCATGCCAAATATCAAGTTGGTATCTTCAATATTGCCAAAGTATTCATAAAATGAGCGATTTTGGCCACATATACTTGACCTCTGACCTTGAAGGATGACCTTGACCTTTCACCACTCAAAAGGTAAGGCTCCATGAGATACACATGCATGCCAAATATCAAGTTGGTATCTTCAATATTGCCAAAGTATTAATAAAATGAGCGATTTTGGCCACATATATTTGACCTCTGACCTCGAAGGATGACCTTGACCTTCACCACTCAAAATGTGCGGCTCCATGAGATACACATGCATGCGAAATATCAAGTTGCTATCTTCAATATTGTAAAAGTATTCATAAAATGAGCGATTTTGGCCACATATATTTGACCTCTGACCTTGAAGGATGACCTTGACCTTTCACCACTCAAAATGCGCAGCTCCATGAGATACACATGCATGCGAAATATCAAGTTGCTATCTTGAATATTGAAAAAGTTATTGCAAATGTTAAAGTTGGAGCAAACAGACCAACAGACAGGGCAAAAACAATATGTCCCCCACTATAGTTGGTGGGGGACATAAAAAGGAACTTCTTAGAAAAGAAAAATAACATAAAAGCAGGAAGTGTCGTATCTGACTTGCTTGTGTGAAATGCACAGGCTATCTGGGATGACACTTTTTGCAAAGTTAACAGTTTATCAAACTATTTTTGCTTAGAAAAGAAAAAATTCAGCTGAAAGGAGTATAGTTTACATGACCGAATGCTAACATTGCCAAGTAATTTAACAGAAGATACATCAGAAGATATATGTCAATGAAGGAAAAAGTAAATTAACTTCTTGATATTTCTTGTAATGCACTAACACTATCAATTGCACGCAAACTCTTGAAAAACAATTCAGTGCAGTCAATTGTCAAAAAATCCAATAGCAAAAGTGGCGCAGTGTAAATTAACCATTTAATAATACAACCATCAATATATAAAGCCATTAATAAAACAAGATGTGTTTGTGAAAAACAATGTCCCCCTATATGACATTTGACCTTGAAGGATGACCTTGACCTTGACCCTTCACCACTCAAAATGTGCAGCTCCATGAGATACACATGCATGTCAAATATAAAATTGATAGCTTCAATATTGCAGAAGTTACATTACATGAGCAATTTTGACCCATATATTTGACCTTGAAGGATGAACTTGACCCTGACCTTTCACCACTCAAATTGTGCAGCTCGATGAGATACACATGCATGCCAAATATCAAGTTGCTATCTTCAATATTTCAAAAGTATTCATAAAATAAAGGAATTTGGGCCACATATATTTGACCTCTGACCTTGAAGGATGACCTTGACCTTTAACCACTCAAAATGTGCAGCTCCATAAGTTACACATGCATGCCAAATATCAAGTTGCTATCTTCAATATTGCAAAAGTATTCATAAAATAAGCGATTTGGGCCACATATATTTGACCTCTGACCTTGAAGGATGACCTTGACCTTGACCTTTCACCACTCAAAATGTGCAGCTCCATGAGATACACAGGCAATCCAAATATCAAGTTGCTATCTTCAATATTGTAAAAGTATTCATAAAATGAGCGATTTTGGCCACATATATTTGACCTCTGACCTTGAAGGATGACCTTGACCTTGACCTTCCACCACTCAAAATTTTCAGCTCCATGAGATACACATGCATGCCAAATATCAAGTTTCTATATTTAATATAGCAAAAGTTATTGCAAAGTGTTAAAGTTGGCGCAAACCAACCAACCAACAGACCAACCAACAGACAGGGCAAAAACAATATGTCCCCCACTACTATAGTGGGGGACATAAAAAAGCAAAAATTAAGTTAACAAAACCAAAAGTTAAGGTACATTTTTCCATTCCAAGTATAAACATTTGTTGGGACCGAATAGCAAATGATCTGTACAAAATATATCCTGCGCCTATCAATTAAAAAAAAAATATAATGTCTTCTGTACAGAGTGTATTGAGACACCATCACAGAGGATGGGCCACCATTGCAAAATGTTTTGTTCTAAACCTGCCAATCCTTAACATGGCTTATTATAAACACTTCGTCTTTTAAAACTTGAACACTTCTAGTCCTATCAAAATCTCTACTTCTATCAAAAGCTGCTGTTCTCAAAAGTGGCCAGGTCACCATTGTATTTTTAGACTTAAGAATGAACTTAGATCCAAGAAAAATATGTTCAGCATATGAATATATTCAGGCTAAAAATGTTGCTTAAATCATAAGTAAATTGTACTAGATTACCCATGTAATTAGACGTGTTAAATTCCATGTCATATTGATCTGTATTTGACTATTGGAATATTCTAGTTTAAAGAATATTCTTTATTTGTGGACATAAGTCTTAGAATGATCTCATGAATAAAGGGCAGGTCTAAACAGCTTAACAACAAAAGTCCTAACCACATTAGCATACCGTTTCATCTTCTCGAGCAATTTAGAGAGCTCCTCAAAGTGTCCCTTCTCTATCATCCTGTCTGCCTCGTCCACCACCACATGGGGCGTCTTCTCCACCTCTGATAGGTACACCTCACCCTGGTAGAGATTAAGAGAAAACTGGGCTTATTGCAAAGTGTCGGCCCTTCAAATAGGCCACTCAAGGACAACACTTTCCACATTTTTTTTTTTTTTTTTTTTTGTTTTTTTGTTGATTTTCGTAGATTTTTGTAGATTTTTGCTGAGAAGAGACTTCCATTTATAGAACAAATACTAAACAAGCGCAGTGTCTTCATTGAATAGCCTGTGAAGACTGCACGGGCTTATCTAGGGTGACAATTTATGCACATGCATCAAGCCCTGATTCCTAAAGGCAAGGCTCATATTTTAATTCAGAAAGATGAAGAGTGCAATAGCAGGGTGATGTGGCCTGCTCCCTATTGCTTCTCCCTTTTGTCCATCTGGACTTGTAAGAAAACTGTGAGAGTTGTATGAAATTGTATACATTTTTGTAAATAATAAATTGCAAACGAAAACACTATCCTTAAAGACCTGAATTACAAGTGTTACACTACGAAATTACTTTGATTAAGCAAGGCATAGGACAAATGCCTGCAGACTGGACATTCATTCCATCCTGCAACTATTAAGCAGCATATTGTGCCATTTGTGTAAAAAGATCTTTCACTAGAAAATGCATTTGCAATAAAAGGTAGCCAAACATAAAATGTTAGCGCATTCAACAAGATGTGATTGGTCAGAAGACAGAATGGTCCAAGACAGGATGGTCACTACAAGACAGGATGGTCACTACAGGACAGGAGTATTACTTCAAGACAGGATGTTCACAAGACAGGATGGTCACCACAAGACAGGAGTTTTACTACAAGAAAGGATGGTCACTACAAGACAGGATGGTCAGTACCTCTTGCACCAGCTCCCACAGTCTTCCAGGGGTGGCCACAATCACATCCGGACACTTCTTGAGGATCCTCCTCTGCTTCTCAAGAGCCAGGCCCCCTACTATTGCTGCTATCTGAAAAACACAAGCCTTGCTGTAGGAAAATGGTGCTTAATACATGTGCTTAGTCATTCAAGATTAGCCTATGCAGACCGAACAGGCTTATCAGGGACAACACTTTCGAATGGATTGTTTTGTTTAAGTGTGCTTGATTAGCCTGTGCAGACTGCTTCTTTTTCATTATCACCTACCTGTATGTTCTGTGTTTCATATACAGTCAATCTTGTGGATGCGACCACTTGTATTAAGCGACCTTTGTCTTATGCCACCATTTTGAAATCCCACGGAGCTTTCTCGCTATATAATGATATTGTATTAAGCGACTTTTGTCTTACGCGACCAGCGACCGCTGATTTTTGTGTATTTTGATGTCCGAATCTTGAATTAAGCGACCACTAGGAGGTAAAAGTGGTTAATCTATTTATCTTTCAGGGGCAAATCCGTGTTAATTGTTTATCTAAGCCGATAAGATGTACTGTTACACCTCTGCTTTGCTTTCACACCAACCATTATGATTATGTTTTGTCTCGTTGACCGGTTCTGACCGGTATTGTTGTAGACTGCGTATCAATTTATTGAGTTTTATAATAGAGGAACGTATTACGCACAGTCTACAGCTTAAATAATTTACTATGTGGAACGTGAAGAGACAACGCCGATTTTTCTTGAGTATAGATAACAGGTGCAGAAACAATGCACTGTATGCGACAAACATTTCCTGAGAAGTGCGGAAAATAAACTATTAATCGGCAACATCTGTGGAAATCCATACATTACCAATTTGTAATTATGCTAATTAGTAGATATTTGTTAGCCAATCACATTGTTATTTACTTAACAAATTTTCCAATCAGGTCTGTTTGTTTGTTTTCAATTGACGTGTTTTAATTTTTTCAGCTCATTATATATCATAATCAGTTCAGATTTCCTTAAGCGTACATGCAGAAATTAAAATGTCAAAACGAAAAGTGTTTACGTTGAACGAGAAAATTCGGGTTTTGGAATTGTCAAAGAGTAAAAGTGCACATAAAATCACAGATGAGTTTGGAGTTTGAGTAAAACTCACATTCAGAACATTCTTAAGCGTAAAGCCGAGGTGCTTGAAGACATGGAAAATAATGTGTCAGGTGAAAAAAAACGCAAAAAATATTTCCTTGTCTATGTTGTTTTTGCAAATAAATATGTACACACAATTCATTTATAATAAATGATAATTTATAATAAGTGAAAAAATAAAATACATTATAAGTAAAATATTGTTTATGTATTGTGTTTATGTTCATTATATTATAAAAGTTCAAATCATTGTTGACAAAAGAGATTATCCTTCATATAGATTAAAATTGAGGGTAAGCATTCTTCCAGAATGGCCTTTTTTATTTAAAGACCATTTTATTAAGAGACCACTTTTGATAACTCCCTTGAGTGGTCTCTTAATACAAGATTGACTGTAATGTTGTTCACATAGTGTAATTTTGAATGTTAAAATGTAACATTACTCTTTCCACTGCAATAGAATAAAGGTAAAAGCAGAAAAAAGAAATGCTCATTTCAGGACTTAATCAGTAAACTTAACTTGTATTTAACTTGTATTTATATGTATGATTTAAGTTTGATGAAACAGTTGCATTAGTCATGAAATGACTTTTCTCAACCTGTATATTATGTGGAAAAACAATTGTTAGCTACTGGCATATTGTATAGTACATGCACTAAGTACTAGTAACCCTCTTATATAGGCCTAGCTTTCTCAGAAAAAGTATGAGCAGTAAGGGTGTGATTTAAGAACCACCTCAGGGGGGGAAAATGCCCTACCCCCCTTACAGAGTTCAACTTAACACTTCATTTTTATATAGATCAAGCACAATTGATAACTGTTTGTAAAATTAGTTGTACATAGAAAAGGAGGAAATCAGCAGAAAGGTGAAAAAAATCACACCCCTTGAGCTGGTTACCAGTCGATCGTTATATATCTGAACTGCCATACCTTCACATCTGTGTACTTGGCCACAGCCTGAAGGTGGTTCTTAACCTGGATGGCCAACTCTCGTGTGGGCTCAAGGATCAACGCCCGCGGGTACGACCTTCGTGGGGTTGTAACCCCTAAATGACCTTGACCCATCGGTGCAGGGTCAGAGGTTATCCAGCTCATGTCCACGTCCTTGACCACTCGGACACACCCTTTACCATCCTCCTGATACAAGAATATGACATATTTACATACTGATATTATATGTTAGCGTTATCAGAGGCAAAAATAGCCAAATACTACATGAATCTCATATTGACTACTAAATTCTTAAATTGACAACTAAAATTTATGTTACTTATACTTAAATAATGCATATTTTCACACCTACTGAGCTGACATTTATTTATAATAAGCATTTTGGATACAAATTAAAAAAATTTAGCGCCAACCTAGCATATATAAGAACGCCTGGATAATATTTACATATGCGCCTAAAGACAAAAACTTTCAAATTATTTGTGCATATTTGCATATTTCTGTTAACTTCATATTTAAAATAATTGAACACACTTTTTTCTACAAAAATATCTTTGTTTTTGGAAAAAAATACCATGTCACTAACACAATTTTCATATTAAGCATGTTAATAATCCATTAAACAATGCAGTCAATTTTTCAGGTGATTCTATGCTGAATCCTCTCAAAATTGCATTTCGTCACTTAAAAGACTATTTATGTATGGTCTTTATGTACAAACAAGCATGTTGATAAAAGAATTCACAAATACTGATATTTCTTCTAATTCTTCTTCCTCAGATTCACTGCTTCCTTCTTCCTCCTCCATTTCTGTGTGAGTATCTTGCTTCAAGTTTTGGCTGTCCCTACTCACTGCCTGTCAATATATCCAGTATGCTTGTAAACTTGAAATGGCCAATAAAAACATGTAGAAAATGGTAAGGCTCACACAAATCTTCATTAAAAGTATTTTAACCAAAACAATAAGTGTCTGAGGTACACTAATGCTCTGCATCATTCCATCATCCATCATCCCATAGTATACGTATATATTACTAGAGGTGACGTTCTGAAAGAGCTGAATCACTTGAGTTAAGTGGCAGGAGTATGTATTGACATAAGGTTTAGGTTTGAGTGTCAATAAACGATCCTCCATTTTATGTTTGTTAACATTTGCAGAAAGTTTGGTAGTAATCAATCGAAAACTGTTTGAGTGAGAGAGTGGAAATCATCACAAAGAATGATTTTGAAAAATTCATGGGCCATAACCCAAATGTGTCTTGTGAGATTTGGCTGGTTATTTGCCCTTATTTTATTCTCATTAACATTTTCAGAAGGATTGGTGACTATCAGAATGAAAACTGGTTACCTTACAGAGCAGGATTCATCAAAGAGCCATATTTTCAGTCATATCTTAAAGGGACATGACGCACATGCATGTAGCAAGATTTAGCTGGTAATCTATTGTGTTTAGCCTTAATCTAATGCTAATAAACATTTTCCACAAGTTTGATGACAGTAACATTAAAACAGGTTGAGTTAGAGAGTGGAAACCTAAAAGTGCAAACGGACTGACAGACAGACAAAGCAGAAACTATACACATCTGTTCAAGTGCATAAAAAAAGACTCAAATCAATGAAAAAAGACAAAACAGGTGGGGAAGGGGGAAGCAAATAATAGCTAAATATTTTTTTTCTATTTTTCATATGTGTTACATTGTAATATATTGATAAAATATGTTACAATAACACAAAATAGGCAAGAAAAATATACATTGAAGACGAATTTCGTAAAATGCAGCAAAGACAAATTAGCGCCCCAAGCTGATTATGACGGAGATATTTCGTACATATTTTCCTACAATAACCGAAGCATTTGTCTTTTTAGTAAGTGTTTGTGTGTCGTATGAATAGATATCGTTGCAGGAATTTAAAATGAACTGTTAAACTAAATATAGATTCACATCATACACGCATGATTAACATGCTGGCGAATTCGACTGTACAGTCATTTTCGATTTCAGAATTAAATATCTGGCTTATTTCGCATTTTTCAGCACATGTTCTTCTTAACTTTTATTTTAATTTATATTGATATATATGTCTAATAAGTTTTTTACACAATATATATAAATAATAAATATTTGACAAAATTGTATAATCTCGCTTTAAATGTTGTAATACATAAAAAAAAAATCGGTTTTGAAACCTAAAATGTGGAATTTTCGGAAGGCATACATGCAGTTGGGAAAAACATCTTCTTTTTGAGATTTTGATGCAGCTGAGTTTTGGCCCACAACTTGACCCAAAACAAATCACAGGAAGCTCACCCCTTTTCCTAAATAACTACAATCCCCCTACCTACCTGATAAACTTCCCCATCGTCTTTATCACTGTCAACAATCATGCTGTCCACTCCACTGTCAGCGCCACTGTCCACTGAATCCTTTTCTGCAAGGAATCAAAAGAACTAGAGTGATATTCACTATAAAAATAATTCAGAAACAACTCTTAATCAACACAGATAAACGGTCCTTTTGATTGGGTCACCCAACAAGAGGAAATATTCTCTGCCATGCTGTATATCATAGGTGTATGACTAAAGAATTTATAGTCGGGGTATGAAACACTTAATCCACAAAATCATACAATATCAGAAAAACAAATAACATGTAAAACAAAATGTGAACCTTAATATACTTGTGAACAAAAACAGAACCCACAACTTATCAGCGATTTTTTGTAATAATTTTGTTAACAAGAAAATAATTAGAAGTAAACTTTACAAAGGGGAAAACTCCGAAAATAATGCAGCTATGTACCGGTATATTATCCTCCCTTAAGGTTTTCCTGGGGTGGGGTAGGGGCGGCAATAAAAATATATGATAAAAATCACTAAGCAATAAGGACAAAAATACAGTACAGTTACACAAAGAACCTGCAATACAATAACATACCAAGCTCCAACTTTTTCTGCTCCAAGATAAAATGCAGGACAGGAATTCCAAATGCTAATGTCTTTCCACTGCCCTGCAATGAGGCGCCAATTCAAACAGTTATAGAACCAAATAATAACAAATAATCAGAAATTTCAATGGATTTTGAAAACCAGGAGTGAAATGAAAACCATGATTAACAAGCCATGTGTCGGTGAAACACTATGTCCCCATATATTTGACCTTTGACCCTGAATGATAACCTTGACCTTTCACCACTCAAAATGTGCAGCTGTATGAGATACACATGCATGCCAAATATCAAGCTGCTATCTTCAATACTGCAAAAGTGTACATTAAATTAGCGATTTTGACCCATATATTTGACCTTTGACCTCGAAGGCTGACCTTGACCTTTCACCACTCAAAATGTGCAGCTCTATGAGATACACATGCATGCCAAATATCAAGCTGCTATCTTCAATACTGCAAAAGTGTACATTAAATTAGAGATTTTGACCCATATATTTGACCTTTGACCTTGAAGAATGACCTTGACCTTTCACCACTCAAAATGTGCAGCTCTATGAGATACACATGCATGCCAAATATGAAGTTGCTATCTTCAATATTGCAAAATTTCTTGCAAATGTTAAAGTTTGCACAAACAAACACACAAACCAACAAACCAACCAACAGACAGGGCAAAAACAATTTTTATGTCCCCCACATATAGTCGTGGGGGACATAAAAATTCATAAGAATTTGTAGGGTTCAAAATACTCAAGCAAAGAGTCATCTTAATAGTGAACACTGTATCATAAAATTACTATGTAATCTAAGTTTATGCAGGCTAAACACCAAGATTTGATCAATTAAATTAATTTTAATTAATCAAATATCTGTAAACTGGATAAGGATATAACAAAACACTTAATTTTACAAGATATGTTTGCAAGACATGTATGAACCCTGTTTGCAGCTAATAAGTCAGTATTTGCAATTGCCAAAGAAATGTTTAAATTTTAATACTTCGTGCCCTTGTGACCTCAGATGTTAATACAACATGCATCACTCTGCCAAATGCCTTATTAGCCAATTATTACAAATCAATACATTAAGCTAAAAAAAATTCTATTTGGCTAAAGGCTTTTTTTCATAAAAACCAAGGAAAAAGCAAAAATGACCAAATGTTTGCCATACTAGACAAATTCGGCTAAGGAAAATGATTAGCCGGAGAAATCATTGACATATTTATTTGTTAAAAACAGTGAGCACCAAACAGAACTGATGTTCAGGTGCAAAGAAATCTAACCTAGTAATGCCACATAATATTCCAAAAAACATGTTACATTGTGAATATCCCAGCTACAAAAAAACACACAAAATCTCACCGTCTCAGCAACGCCACTGTCGCCACATAATGCAAAATGTATAACCAAAATACATGACAAACTGTGAATACCCCAGCTACAAACAAGACATGAAACTCCACCATCTCAGTAATGCCACATAATATTCACAAAAACAACAAATGAACCCTCACCGTCTCAGCTGCCCCGACGATGTCCATCTGATCCCTTATTGCGGAGGGCAAGATCTGTGCCTGTATGGGGGTGGGCTCCTTGAACCCCTGATCTCGAAGGGCCCACATCACCTGTCTGGGCACGAACAGCTCCTGCCAACTCTCCATCCCTGCATCAGTCAGGGGCCATAATCAATACATTTATTTGAGCCGTGCTCTGAAAAAACTGGGCTTAATGCATGCATATAGTGTCACTTTTATGCATTTTTTTCATTTAAGGGATGTCTCTTCAAGCGAAAATCCACTTGAGGAGGAAAGTGTCATCCCTGATTAGCCTTGGATGATCCTTTAATTTATCATAATAAAATTAAAATAATTAAAATATCATTTTTGTCTCTTCATCATTTTTCTTTTTTGGGACGGAAATGATCATTCTGAATCAGCAAAGACAGCATGATTATAATTTATTTTAGGAGGGATTGATGTAAACAAAATAACAATATAAATGAACATGTGTTCTCAAGCAGTGTTGTTCGTATTCAAATATATATCAAGTATGTGTACCAACCCAGTGCTTTCCACAGGAATTTTTCACACGCCCCGGGGCTTATAGGGTAGACTTCGGTGTTCCCTCCCGACGTTGATTTTTTTTATGTGTCAATTGACGTTCTGTGGTGCGTTATAACTCTAAGAAAAACAGTGTCAAAAGACGTCATTTGGTGCGCTATGACTCTTCAAGAAAACCCTCAGCTATAAAGTCATTTATAGACATATTTATATGATTGTTTTAAAACTTTCCTGCTAAGAAAGTAAAATCCCGACTCGAACAATTCCCCAATACATCCGTATCAACCCGACTCTATTACTGCATACTTAGTACTTTTTAAGTTTCTATTCATTACCCGATAATCCCATTTGTAAGAGCACTTTCTGGTAAATATTGACGATAAAAGTGCTCAATAATTTCTTTTACAACAAAGGTTGCCATTTTTCTCAAGTACCAAAAAAAAATTCAGTATAAGTGACAATTTATTTATTTGATGAAATATTGCCACTGAACATGCGTAAATCGCTTGACGTGGTGTGTGCTTGATAATACAAGTTACAACCCTCAAAACACCCACGTTCTCTATGCACATAACGCGATGTTGTACATGCTGCATAATTTTAGCGCCCTTTTTATTGAGACAAAGGGTCAACACAAAATAAATTATCACTGTTTATTTGAAGCAAGAATCTGTTAACGTAGAGTTAACATTTACATTCAGAAGTGGGTTTTGGATTACAAATTTAATTATGCTTATTTGAGACTTGAAGAAAACATGAACAGTTGCGAAATGAATTCAACGATAATTTGTTTAAACACTGTACGAGTCAAGTAAATGTTTTGAGAGTAATATTAATGAAATGCATAACTTCCACGAGGATCATCAGTCTTCTAAGCCAAGATTTCTGTGGCAATTACATGTTCGTCACGAGTCGTCTGCATGATTTAACTGTAGGTAGTGCCTGCCTACGAGTGCTGTCCCTTATACAAAGCGTACGCTCTCATTGGCCAATATAGATCTTCCAATACAGCGTCAAACCGCCCTTAAGCGGGCTTTAGTTGGGTAAAGCTTTAGATGTAGTTGACAGGATTGTAAATCGGCTTCCAAAATTTTCGGCAAAGTCGATATTGCTTTGATCTTAAGAATGGCTAGTTGCAATAACAGCCAAAATACTCTGATCGAAATTTAAGCGCCCCGGTGAGGGACCGTTAAATGGCCTGTGGAAAGCACTGCAACCCCATCAGTGTTGTTTGGATGCATAAATATGTCAAGTTAAGTACAAAAATCACTATGTCATTTTCATTCATAATCTTCAACATTTTTGGACCTACCTTCAAGTGATTCATCAATCACACAAGTCTCTGCAGAACTGTTTTGCAGCTTTTGTTTCTTTATTTGGGGCTGACTCTTCTTTTCTGTCTTCTTTTCTTCAACCATCTTTTTCTGTGTCTCCTTTTTTTGTTTCTTTTTCAACTCTTGTTTTTCCTTCCTCTTCTTTTTCAATTCAAGCTTTTTCTTCATTTTAAGTTTTTCAATGTCTTTTTCTTTGTTTACATTTTCTACCATAATCTGAGCAATGTTATCAACATTTGTGTCTGCAGTTTTTACAACAGTTCCTACTGTAGGTTGTTCACCAGTAACGTTCAATGTTTTTGAGTCATGCATGTTTTTTTGTTTCTTAACATTTTTATTTGTAAGCATTTTTGAATTGATAGATTCTTCTGTTCCCTTTTCAGACATTGTTTTGCCGCTGTCTGCTTTCTGTTTCCTTTTCTTTTTCTGAAAATAGATGTTAACCTGGATTTCGAAGAAATTCATTTTTTGCTTACTTAACTTTATAGAATCCAATCTTAGAATTGACAGATGAGCAATATTTAATTACCTACTTGGCAAAAGTAAAATTGTTTGACTCCTTAGATGCACAGGGTGAATCAAACATGTCTGAAAATAGTGTATTAGCAATGTGTACAAATAATTACTTAATTAACAATAAAAAAACATGCACAAACCATCAGTTCATTCAGTTAATTGGTATTTCACTGATTATTGCGAGCAAAAACAATACACAAGTATTGGATTTGTTCATGGGTATTTCTTCATAATGCCCCTTGTAATTAAGCTTACTTGCTTCTCCTTTCGTTTTTTGTGCAATTTCAACATTTCCTTCATCATCAGTTCTTCTTCCTCCTCTCTAGCAATATTTGGCTTCTCTTCCAGATTCCCATCACTGCCATTTTCTTCAACTATGTCCGAGTCTTGTGACATCTTTGCTTTCTTTCCCTTTTTCATCTTCTTGCCTTTGCTTGATTCCAGCAACACATCATTCTCTGCAATCTCTCCACTTTTCGTTTTCTTTCTCTATAATTAAGTTAAAGCATATTTAAATACACTAATAATTAAAAATATTACTAGCAAACAGTGACATCAGCTTTTAAAGATTATTCTCTTATTTCATGTACGAATTGACAGTGCTTCAACTAGGATTTGAAAAGGGCAGGTGGGCTTTTTTGCTAAAAGGGCCCTTTTAGAGCGCGTAGTATTTTGTCAAGAGTGTGGTCATATCCGAGATGTTCCCTGTTGAATATTAATTTTTATATTATCAATAAATGCTAGAATATATTATTTCCATTATTATTAAAACAATAGTAGTCAATCGTGAAAGGACATATTAAGAGGACATGGCAATATCATTCATTGTTACAAAAATATGTTACTGTACTACTAAATATACAATCAAAGTACACTTATGCCATGCCTATCTTTTTTCTCTCTTTTTGTATAGTCTTATTACATTTGTACAAAAGCAATCTAATTCTTTATTAACTTACAAGCTATTTATAATACAATGACATCTTGTGCTTTGATTTTTACAATTTCTATAATTATATTTATTCATACATTGTAGTAAACAGAATGTGTTTGTATGTCTGTCTGAAAATATTAACTCATATTTGTGCTACTAACACATAATCTTTTGTATGGTATAGAGCCAGAAAGTCTCTTTACACAAAATTATACATTTTTTAATTTATCAAAACAAGTAAAAGGGCAGGGCCAGACCTCGGAAGGGCAGGCCGGGGCTTCGGAAGGGCAGGGCAGGACGCCCTTCCATTTTTCCTAGCTGGAGCACTGGGTTAAGTTTGTTGGTGTTTTATACTTTGCCTAGAAAATTTGATGCCTGTCTGGTTGTGGAAACAAGAGTTAATGCAATGAATTTATCTTTCACGTTTTACCTTTGCACAAGAATGTTCTTTCTGAAAACTTGAAACTAAAAATAGATCATAGAAGCACTTTTCAGCCCAAGGCCTATCCATAAGTCATGAAAAATAAAACAATATGGTAATGGTGTTTGTATTAATTTATGATTTTCAAAAACATCTGATCTTCTATTTACATACAACAATAAGATATACCCAAAAAATCATGAATTCTCTTTTATTTTTGATCACTTTTCCTTAAATGCCAGTCAAGAGAGAAGTGACTTCTCCCTAAAATTTGACCCTAAGCCAACCCCTGAGTTTACAAGTTAACTTGAAAGTGGGAATAACAGAATGGCACATAAATTTGTCTTAATAATTTACATATAGTTGCAATAATCCAACTCCCAGCTATTGACCCTCCGGGTCGCTCAGAGTTGCAACTGGTTACAGCATTACATGTATGTCATGTCAAGTCTCTCGCCCAGAATCTTTGTGTTACTTTAATCGGTAATATTAGCAACATAAACTATTTTCTGGCATAAATAAACACAAACATATCATATACATCTCACTAATGCGCAAATTAAACCAACTGACATGATCTGGTGTGCTCGCATAATATTGATAGTTATCCAAAGTTTCAAACACGTCAACAGTTCATGAAAGTTTTTGCAATGAAAAAAGCAGAGTATTCTGAACTCAACAATACGCTATCCATTATCTGCAATCCCCAATGAGATAGATCTTGTGTCTAATCAACCAATCGTAATACACCGACTTTCTACGGAACCTCTGTAAGATAGATTGAATCGTCAATTCAACACTGGACCGAAGACCAGGTCCACCAAAATTACTTATGGTCCAGTAGAAAATTACAGATCACTGGTCCGATGGTCCAGTCAATTTTGGATGTAAATGAATGTCCAAATCTTGTAATGAAATGTTCATATTCAGTAATGAAATACAAAGAAAACAATAAAAACAAGGGCTGTTTGTAAAACATGCATGCCCCCCATATGGGCTGTCAGTTGTAGTGGCAGCCATTGTGTGAATACGTTTTTTGTCACTGTGACCTTGACCTTTGACCTAGTGACCTGAAAATCAAAAGGGATCATCTGCCAGTCATGATCAATGCACCTATGAAGTTTCATGATTCTAGGCCGAATTATTCTTGAGTTATCATCAGGAAACCATTTTACTGTTTCCAGTCACTGTGACCTTGACCAATGACCATCATCAGGAAACCATTTTACTGTTTCCAGTCACTGTGACCTTGACCTTTGACCTAGTGACCTGAAAATCAATAGGGGTCATCTGCGAGTCATGATCAATGTACCTATGAAGTTTCATGATCCAAGGCCTAAGCATTCTTGATTTATCATCAGGAAACCATTTTACTATTTCGAGTCACTGTGACCTTGACCTTTGACCTAGTGACCTGAAAATCAATAGGGGTCATCTGCCAGTCATGATCAATGTACCCATGAAGTTTCATGATCCTAGGCCTAAGCGTTCTTGAGTTAACATCCGCAAACCATCTGGTGGACGGACCGACCAACCGACCGACATGTGCAAAACAATATACCCCCTCTTCTTTGAAGGGGGGCATAATAAAACACGAACATGTAACTGATCACGGCAGCTCTAAACTGAAAGTAAACTTTCCGGACGATAACGACTTGCGCGCATCGGATTTGCGCAATAACGTCTCATGTATATCGAACGCTCTAGTCATTTTGAATTAAAAGGTTAAACGAACAGAATAACACGTGTTTCGTAATGCCTTAAATAAATGCCACTTTTAAAGTATTAATCTTGTCTGTATTCATTAAATTATGATACATTGAACATTTTATTGTGATACGTTTGACCCTTAAAAATGTTCCAAACTTTTCTGGGTTAAATACTGTGCTTTTTTGTACCATAGGTAGCGTTCTTTGTAGAGAATAGACTACTGAACAATCTACAATTATTTAATATTTATTTCATAAGGTCATGTCAATAAACAAGTTGTTATCTGCAGTTAAATGTAATATCATATTAGTAGATCTAGATATAGAATAAATTTGTTAATCCCATAACTGTATCGGTCCAGTAAAAAGTAATTCGGTCTGGTGATTTTTTTTCTCTTACTGGTCCGAATGTCAACTGCTCCAAAAACTTATTCGTGAAGACTGTTGGCTTAATCAGGAAGAATGCTGAGCTGTACGTATGTACCCCAAAAATGCTCAGAGCATTCCAGAAGAACTTTAGTTACATACTGCTAGGTTGATGTCACTCATTGTCACTAGTTTACTGTTTAGACTAGTAAAGTTTAATGGTACGAAACGTTGGGGGCGATACAAAACCGTGGTGAAAAGTTATACCTTCTTGCCACCAATGTCATTGTTCTTGATAATTTCATAATCAGTGAGTTCTTCAAAACTTATGATACCATCAAAATCAGATTTTGAAGTTTTTAAGTGACTAAAATCAACCGATTTCCATGCGGATAAGGCTTTCACGTGGATTATGTCAGCCATGTTGAAATTAATCTCGTTATTTGTTTACATACAGTAATTTTTAATCTTAATAAGCTGTAACAAAACGTTTTCAATATTTTACGTTTTAAAATATTTATAACATTATCTTTTGCAAACATATGTAGAATAGACTGTTATTCTCGAAACGAAAGTAGATTATGATTTCTTTCTAGAGAGTACGTGCATTTGGCGGAAAATAAACCGAAAGTAAACAACTTTCTTAAAATCAAAACCATAGATGACACAAAATCAATTGTAAGTTAATTCATTAAATACGCAATTGATAAACTCAAAAACGAAAACAATCGATCAACTAAACGTATATAATAATTGAATGTAAGTTTATATGCCATGTGTAAAAAAGCACATTGACATACAATTTCGCGGGTGTCGGCTTATTCGGACCCAAGCTCTTTCGGCCCCGGTTTTTTCAGGCTTATTCGGCCCCAATTTCAGGCTCATTCGGTCCAAGCACCAGGCATTTTCAGGCCTATTTTTTATTTGAATAAATAGTTGAAAATATATGGGTCGAAACAATGTTAAACTATGGAATATTGTTTATTAAAGTAATATATTGTCTTCATTGAGGATTAATCCATTTGAAAAAAAAGATTCTCTTGTCTTTTGCTTCAGGTATATCATCGTCGAAATGAGAAGAAAAGATACAAGAGTATAGAATGGCTGTGAAAATAAAACAAACTATAAAATAATTCCTATTACATATATTTGGATAATTTGAAAGTTTAAACAATAAGGAATGCATATGTCTAAGCAGGTTGACTGTTTTTAACCTTTTATCTGTATATTTCTTCTTTTAACTTACACTATCACCTTTGTTTCTATGTCTCATAAATACATAATGTATTACTTTTTATCTCCTATACACTTCTTCCTTAATTTCCTAGCACTGACCCGCTCCTGCTTGTTATGCTAATTGTTGGCGACTAGCAGTATATATAGATAGATAGATACGTCTTCGCAACACAATACATTAATTTGCTATACTGTAATTACATAATACATTATTTACTGCACACAAGTTGTTAATGTTATTAATAACTCAATTACATCATCATAATAATAATATTCATCTTAATTATCATCGATGTAACATCATAATCATCAGCATTATCATCAGCATCAGCATCATCATCAACGAATCCATTATTGTTATATAGACACTTATCAATTTATTTTCATAAACAATCAAAGTATCAATTTTTATTCTAATTGACAGAATACACTTGTTCACACATCGTTTAATCGTTCAACAGATGTTGTTTTCCCCGTCATTCATTATTGAATGAAGCCATTGTCTAGCACACTCGCACCTATGCCGGGTTTTATGATCTTTATCAGGTTGTTAAATACATGCGTAGTGTGTATTCGGATAGATGCCGCATTGCAACTCTCAGCAACCCTTTGATAAAGCTGATAGTTGAATTATTGCAACAAGACTAGAGTTTAGTTTTGTCTTTATCTTCACAATCAATTAGTACTGTCGAACATCAGTCATCATGTTACCCCATCACATACGCATGTTTATCTGTCATTCAAGTTCTCTTACAAAATTAATCTATACATTTTAAGTTAAAACAATGAAAACACGTTTGATATCATTGGTTAACTCAAATGTGTAAACTTGGAAATGCAGTCTGATAACTGTCAAAACTGAGAACAGTGGTCAATCAAGGGAAAAGGCCAAAGTGACAGTTGTCGACGAGTGATCGCTATTCTCAGATCACGTTTTAGATGGTTGGTCAGTTGGTAGTATTGCTACTTCATTACTCCACAGTCCACCTAGTGGTTCGGACACAGTGTAAAACAAAGGCTCATTGCCGATAACTAAGCATAATAACATATATAATAACTATTTAATAATACAGAATAATGGCAGGGCCCTTGCTACACTTTAGAGATTCGGGCCGGGGCCCTTAGAGGGGGGAATTTCGCGTAGTTTGGGGCGAAAAGGGGAATTTTAGAAGATCTTTTCACCAAACATTCAACTCTTAAAATTGCTATATTTTATTGTGATTTACATAAATATACATTTGAACAAAGGTAAAAAGCACCATACCAGCTGGCAACATAGGCATAAAAGTAAAAGTAGAAATAAAAAAAAAAAATTGGAAGTGGGAATTATAGCTGAAATAGGGGAAAAGAAGAATACTATTTTTATGGGGGAATTAATGGTGCGGAATTTTGGCCCCAAAAAATGGTCAAACGAGGGCCCGGTTAATGTCTTATAACTTGATTTAATTTCATAACTATTTTAAAACTAAATCTATGACTTAATCAACAATAGAATTCTTGTCTACTCATGCATCTCATTCATTCAGTATATTTAATGCAAAATTTATCATGAAAATGTAAGACTGGGAGTTGATAATTCTATTGTTTTAAATCAGACAAAGAGATACCGGTATTGATCATACTCAAAGTAACCTTACTATGTTAATGAAGGAATTTTGGCTGTGGCAAGGTTTTGGCACAATTTTGGCACTTTGTCTGTTTTCCACTTTTGAGTATATGCCCTGTAATCCCAAAATTGTGTTAACCCTTTACCACTAAGATACGTATTTTGAAGCATTTGTTGTGCTTTACAAAGTAACATTTAAATAAAGTCCTTTCTTACTATATTCAAGTTTTAAAGGCTTCATTTTCAAACCTTAGATACTGGTGAGCAGCAAACAGCATAAAACCCTAACAGACTGCGAGTTACTTAGAGGCTGTTCTGGTTTTATGCTGTTTGCACATGGCAATTTTCACTTGCCATCTGAGTGGGAAAGGGTTAAACAACTTGAACCACTTGTTTTCATTTACTAGCACACAATGCAGAAACTGAAGAGCAGCCACCACATGTTCATTCAGGCGTTCATGACTAGAGGTGTGATGAATGGGACAGAAGTCTTCAACCTACTAAAGCTGTCCTGTGAAAAATATGGGGGTAATACAACATGGAACTGAGCCGTGCTCTAGAAAAGAGGGTTTAATGCATGTGTGTAAAATGTCGTCCCAGATTAGCCTGTGCACAGGCTAATCATGGACTATTCTTTCCACTTTTATGATATTTTCTGTCTAAAGGAAATCTCTTTGCAAAAATCTAGTTTTGGCAGAAAGCAGAAAGTGTCCTCCCTTATAAGCCTGTGGGACGACACAACGCACATGCATTAAACCCCCTTTTCACAGAGCACGTCCCAATTAAAAGTTGCAACTTTCCCTATGATTACCATAGGCAAATAATACCTAAAATGTAAATAGTTTTTAGCTAACACACATCATATTCATAGTGAACTTTTGTTATCACCTCACAAAAGTCGTGTGTGACAGTGTCATCAACATTTACCTTATGTCATGATTTCTTTAGAGACAATTACACATTTTAAGAAACTTGATCAAAACATGTGTTCCAATGATATCTTTGCAGAGTTTGAAACTGACAGTGGGTGTTACAAACTTATCACATGTTAAAATTAAAGACAAACTTTTTAAACACTAGAAGTCAATTTTTTTGTTCCCCCAAAGGAGGGCATATAGTGATCGCACTGACAGTCTGTCTGTCTGTCTGTCTGTCTGTCTGTCTGTCTGTCTGTCTGTCTGTCTGTCTGTCTGTCTGTCTGTCTGTCTGTCTGTCTGTCTGTCTGTCTGTCTGTCTGTCTGTCTGTCTGTCTGTCTGTCTGTCTGTCTGTCTGTCTGTCTGTCTGTCTGTCTGTCTGTCTGTCTGTCTGTCTGTCTGTCTGTCTGTCTGTCTGTCTGTCTGTCTGTCTGTCTGTTCGCTGTCTGTCTGTCCGTCACACTATGCATTTAGGTTTCAAAAAATGCTCATAACTTCTATGTCGCTTCAGATGTTACCTTCATATTTGGTATGCATGTGTATACGGACAAGGCCTTTCCATATGCACACAAAAAATTACTCAAATGTGTTCTGTTGTTTAGCTGTCTTACATAACTTACACAGCATTTTTCGAGGGCATATATCATCGTTTGGAGACAGCTCTTTTCTAAAATGGGACCCAACAATTTCCAAAAAAGGTATAAATAAATGAAATTCTCAACATTTAGTTTCCAACAGCCTTTTAAGTTGAGCCTTAGTAATTATACTTTTGAAATTTGAAAACACTTTTATACTCAATTTTGAAGCATTTGTTAGCAAAACAACAATAAAACTAATTTCCCAATTAAGTCAAAACAGGTTGCAATTTTTCCCAATCCAATAGGACCTGGAACCTATCCCAAAAAAGTGGAAAAAACGCTGTGTATGGACTATCCAACCATTCCAATAATACACTTCAGATTACGACGAGGCTAGTAGAACACAGCTGTTGCTAGACTACTGCCACACCATCAACAGCAATATCAGCATGCTGGGACTGGAGATTAAGAAAGGAAAGGACGAAACTAACGGCACCGGATATTATGGACTGGTAATACAGTGTGTTTTAGGTCGAAGTTGGGGCAGAAATTCGGCCACATTCCCAATCTCAAAAAGTATATATTCAGGGCCAAAACACCAACTTTGGGGAAAGGCCACAGTCTTTTTTCTGGGAAAAAAACACAATTGTCTGGCTTTGAGGAATGAAAAATACTGAAGTAGATTGGTAATTTAGAGAAAAATGCATGATTTTAAAGAAATTTCTATAGGGGAAAAGGCCTTTTTGGTTAAGGGGAAGAAAAAGAGACCCTTGCAAAGAAGGGTTTTTTGGCTCTGATATTTTTCCTTAAAGACTGCCTAAAATTCCTAATACATTTTGTAAAGGGTCAAATTTCCTAATTGGAGGTTTCCAATAAATAATTTAAAGATTAAGTTCATCTTTAAAGCTCTACGAGTTAAATCTTACCAATATAATTTAACAGACACTTCTATTTTCGATTTAAAAGCATTTTTGTTAGCAAAAAACCTTAATTTCCCAAGTGTTGTCAAAACGGTGCACAGTCAAAACGCTATTTGTGCACAGTCAAAATGGTGCACTGTTTCATAATCCAAGGAGCCCAGAGGTCATTTCCAAAATGGTGAATATACCAATGTTGCAATTGGTTCTATTTTCTCTTAAAGCCAGCCGAGTTGATGTTGGTATATTTTCCCATTTTTGTTATGTGTCGCACAAAAGTGATTATGAGTCAAAATGTGATGGTATTAATGTCAGATGTGCAAAAAATTTGGTCAAAATCGGTGAAGGAATGCCCAAAACCAGTACAACGATAGGGCTTTTCAATTTCTGTCCATGGACAGAAATGATTTAAATTTAAACATGCGTGGGTCACATGTCAAACCGCGTGATTCGCTTGAGGCATGGACTCGCCAAATAATGAAAATAAATGCACATACTGGGAGCACAGGTGTTGGGCTCGTGGCAAAGTCACTTAAACACTGTTGATGTAGGTGATTTTCCTGTGTCAAGAGATACCTACCTTGTATATATATAATATATCAGAACTTTGTTTGTCAAAATGATAAAAAAATGTTGTTTTATGACATATTGATAGTGTTTAAGTGACTTTGCCATGCGCTCAACACCTGTGATCTAGTAGTTCTTGTTTGTGTTGAAAAGCACGAAAGTGGAAATCAGGTGAAATTGGCGCTCACGTGACCGAAAGTGTGTATATGTCACGGGTTATTAATAGTCTTGAGGATTTCGTTATGTGCATTATTAAGTTTCATATTTTGGATGCTTTTTGGCCTGTCTGTCTGTCATTCTGTCCCAAAACTTTAATATTACAGTAAAGTTTTACAATATCTTTTGAAATCTTTAACATAGCAACTTTATATTTGGCAAGCATGTGTATCTCATGGAGCTGCACATTTTGAGTGGTGAAATGTCAAGGTCAAGGTCATTCTTTAAAGTCAAAGGTCAAAAATTTAAAACTTTAATATATTAAAGTTTTGCAATAACTTTTGAAATATTGAACATAGCAACTTGATATTTGGCATGCATGTGTATCCCATGAAGCTGCACATTTTGAGTGGTGAAAGGTCAAGGTCATCCTTCAAGGTCAAAGGGCAAACAATTAAAACTTCAATATAGTAAAGTTTTGCAAAACTTTTGAAATATTAAACATAGCAACTTGATATTTGGCATGCATGTGTATCTCATGGAGCTGCACATTTTGAGTGGTGAAAGGTCAAGGTCATCCTTCAAGGTCAAAGGTCAAAAATTTAAAAATTCAATAAAGTAAAGTTTTGCAATAACTTTTGAAATATTGAACATAGCAACTTTATATTTGGCATGCATGTGTATCTCATGGAGCTGCACATTTTGAGTGGTGAAAGGTCAAGGTCATCCTTCAAGGTAAAAAATTTAAAACTTTAATATAGTAAAGTTTTGCAATAACTTTCGAAATATTGAACACAGCAACTTGATATTTGGCATGCATGGGTATCTCATGGAGCTGCACATTTTGAGTGGTGAAAGGTCAAGGTCATCCTTCAAGGTAATTTTTTTTTTAATTTAATATAGAAAAGTTTTGCAATAACTTTTGAAATATTGAACATAGCAACTTGATATTTGGCATGCATGTGTATCTCATGGAGCTGCACATTTTGAGTGGTGAAAGGTCAAGGTCATCCTTCAAGGTCAAAGGTAAAAAAAAAGCGGTGCATTAGGGGGAATTGTTTTTCTGACAAACACATCTCTTGTTTGGCACAATTTTTTGTGAAAATCAGTATGGAATAATTAAGCTTTAGAATGTATCTGACGAATACTGATCAATTCTGGTCAGTTGAGATAACCAAATTGTTGTGAGAAATATCAACCCGGCCGGCTTTAAACAAGCACACACAAATAATAATTGGAAATGTGGTTGTTCCCTGAATGAAAATTGAGGACCAGGGGAACATTTTTTTTTAGATCACACATCTGAGTACCCTTGATTTCGAAATTCAGGCACAGTTGTGCCACTGTGCTTAAAGGTCCTGGGTAAAAGTCTGTATATATGTACAATATTCATTGTGTCTTTTCATTAATAATATTTTTTTTTTAAAGATTTTTTTACAATTAGTTTATCACCCATCCATCCATATTCAAGTTAATTGTTAATAAATATATTATTTAAAACACTTGCTTTTTTCCATTTTGAAGCATTTGATAAAGCAACAACACTAATTATTTCCCAATTTTCATCTTAATAGCGGGATTTTTCCGAATCCATAGTGACCTGGCCCAATTCCCAATTGGTGAAAAAGCGCACTGACCTATGATTTCAATCAAATGTGCATATAAACACTACTTCCTGAATGTATTTCATTATGTTTGGCAATAGGTTGAAAATGCATCCATTCAATCCCTTGTTAAAAAGATTATACAAGTTAAAGTTAAAGTGATATTCAAATCATGTGCTTTACCATGTGATTGTCTTTCAGGTTAATACTGTTGAAAGCAATATTACCTTGCTTGCCTCCCAGTATACAGAAAACGAGTTGCAATTCTTCAAAATGTTGGTATGTTATCATATTGTTTATTATATCAAATTAAGTGAGTTGATCAGTGTTTGCAAGTTTTAAGGTCTATCAACAACATGGTTAAGTGGTATTGCATATAAAAAATGAAACATAGTTTTTGGATAAGTTTAATGCATTGGTTTTTAAAGTTTTGATGAAATTTCTAGGGGTAAGTTTAATTTGGGTGGGAACATGTTAGAGACATTTTCTGAGGGGATGTATTCCATATCAGGTTGAAGGTTCTAGCTCTAGGATAAAAATAGACCTGCAGATATACATGTTTACAATAATGATAAGGTTTGAACTATGTGTTTTATTTCATTTGTTTGTATTCAAGGGGGGGGGGGGGGGGGGATACAAGAAACTTGAAATATGCAGGTTTTCACAAATGCAAAGAATATGTGTACTTTTCATTTGTGTTGCAACCTCTTGTTGCTATTTTTAACTATTTCTGCTACCTATGAGAAGTGTAATTAACATTTAGATTTTATATGCATCATTTTGAACACAATTAATGGTATTTGAGCATCACTGATTTTAACTGTTAATTGTTCAACTGATAACCATATGTAAGACAGCTAAATCAATTTAAAATCGGTAAACTGGAGATTTGTTAAGGTCTAGTATGTGGCCTTACTTAAACCATTTAAAAATGGTTTATGTTAATTTAGTTCTTAAATGTGCAACAATGAAACTTGTCGGGATATATGTGGATAGTAATCTTTACATTTTGAGATTAAATAACTTAAATGTGATTAAATTTGTTGGAATAGTATTATGATCTGAACATGTTCAGTAAAGATAATATTACATATGTGTATGCATACCTTAGATTATGTAGTTAACAGTAGTGACAAATGACACAATTGTTAACATTCATATTTCAGCTAGAAGAGTTTGTCAAATCCGAGTCTGGAACTATTGGGTCAATAGAAGCCCTCGGAATATCTGAAAAAATACCCAAGAAGATGAGTAAGACTGATGCCAATCAACTGCTCGACAGATTTGAGCGGGAAAAATGGATCGGAAAGGTTCAGAATAGTTACAGTCTTGATCCACCTATTGTATGTTTGTATTTCTTTTGACCTTGCAGTCAGGATAACCCATGAAAGTGCAAGCACTTATTTTCAATGGGGTCCTTTGGTTTTTGCTGAAGAGACAGCAAGCAGAAGGGACAGTTTTGAGATACAAGGAATCAGAGTGCGATACCCTAGCTCTTTGCGAATAGATCTCTTGGTTCTTTTACGTGCTCAGTGTATAGCACCGATACACGCGAGAATTACCTGGGTTTCATACAAGTACATCTCTAGTTGGGTGGGAAACATTTCAAGCATTTCTGAAATTTCCATTGCCCCGGCCAGGAATTGAACAGGGGACCTCTGAAATGGTAGACCAGAGTGTTACCACTCGACTACAGCACCACCCATTAAATTGCAAGCGCTAAAATTCTTGCACTTTATGTCATTGGGTTGGTTGAGTGTGGAGTGAAGTAAAAGAATTTCCCCATTTTTTTATATATCAAACTTGATGTCCATCCTTTTTTTCCTTATATTCTTCATTTTAGAGCAAGATCTCCTTATGATTACCTAAACTTGATGAAATTACTTTTTTTTGCTTAACAATTATTTTTCAGCTGTGTATTGTGTCTGTTTGTTCCATTGATAGTCTTTATGCTTTCTTTATGAATTTGGTTCTCAAAAAATAATGTTAATGGATACAATCAAAAGCAATAAACCTAAAACCTGTGTTTAAAATGCAGGCATTATTTTTCATTGTTTATTTGACAATCTACAATGCTTAAGTTCTGATATGAAGGAATATTTAGTTTATTGGCTGAAAAATATAAACAAGAATAGTGTGAAAATATTGTTATTTCTCTATTTTCTATTGTTAAATGGTCTGAAAAATATGTTTGCTATAGAAATGATAACTTGATTGTTATGCATCCAGGCATGGAGGTTGTTTTGCTATGTTTATTGGACAGTTTAACTTGAGAGAATTGTGTTATTTTTAGCTCACCTGAGCGATAGCTCGAGGTGAGCTATTGTGATCACTCAGCGTCCGGCGTCCGTCCGTCCGACCGTCTGTCTGTCTGTAAACAATTTGTAAACATCTTCTTCTTCTAAACCTTTGAGCCAATTTCAACTAAATTTCATGTGGAGCATCCCTAGGTCATGGGACAAAAGAATTGTTAAAAAAAATTTGATCGCATAACCTTAAAAAATCTTCTCGTCAGAAACCGCTCATCAGATTTTCAAAAAATTTCACAGGGATGACCTTTAAAGGCTCCCCTGAAAAAGTTGTTCAAAGAAATTTGATTCGTCAAAAAACATGGCCGCAGGAGCTCGTTGAACTTTGCATGTTTATTCGTTTTTGCCTTTCCAAATTTGCACAGTGTCTTTATATCAATGAGGACACGAACCCTACAGAAAAATGAGCATTATTGGTCCATGAAGTACAGAATTACCTCCCCTTGAATTGAGAAAATGGTGTTTATGCAATAAAGTCCAAATTTTTCATCCAATTCTTTCCAAACTTGTAAGGATTTAGCATGGTTCAAACAAGGGAAACAACTACGGTTTATGCATGTTCTTTTTATTACAGAATTGCCTCCCTTTAATTCATTCAAAATCTCATTTTACAGCAGAGATTCCAAATCTGACCTGTAAATGAGCCCCATATTTACTGCCAGTGCTAGGTTACCTTTTCCCATTTGATCATTCTTAAGTATTGGTCTTGTAATGCTGCTACTGCTTCTGCTACTGCTACTGCTACTATTACTACTACTACTACTACTACTAGTACTACTACTACTACCACCACCACCACCACCACCACCACCATCACCACCACCACCACCACAACCACCACCACCACCACCACCACCACCACCACCTTCTACTACTACTACTGCCACTACTACTACTACTTTTACCACTACTACTACTACTACTACTACTACTACCACTACTACTACTACTACTACTACTACTACTACTACTACTACTACTACTACTACTACTACTACTACTACTACTACTACTACTATTACTACTACTACTACACCACCACCACCACAACCACCACCACCACCACCATTCACAGTGACAACAAACGTATTCACACAATGGCTGCTACTACAACTTAAAGCCCATATAGGGGGGCATGCATGTTTTACAAACAGCCCTTGTTTCTATGGGATTTTAACCACAACTGTTCATGTTTATCTCCGACACATATTTTTAGGTCACCTGTCATGAAGTGACACGGTGAGCTTATGTGATCGTGTGATGTCCGGCGTCCGTTGTGCGTGCCTGCGTGTGTACGTGCATCCGTCCGTCAACAATTTGTTTGTGTAGACAGTAGAGGTCACAGTTTGCATCCAATCTTGATGAAATTTGGTCAAAATGTTTATCTTGATGAAATCCGGTTTGGGATTGTATTTGGGTCATCTGGGGTCAAAAACAAGGTCACTAGGTCAAATAATAGAACAACCTTCTGTAGACAATAGAGGTCACAGTTTTCATCCAATCTTTATGAAATTTGGTCAGAATGTTTATCTTGATGAAATCTGGGTTGGGATTTTATTTGGGTCATCTGGGGTCAAAAACTAGGTCACTAGGTCAAATAATAGAAAAACCTTGTTTAGACATTAGAGATCACAGTTTTCATCCAACCTTTATGAAATTTGGTCAGAATTCTTGATGAAATCTGGGTGGGATTGTATTTGGGTCATCTGGGGTAAAAATCTAGGTCAAATAAATAGAAAAACCTTGTGTTGACAATAGAGGTCACAGTTTTCATCCAATATTTATGAACTGTTGTCAGAATGTTTATCTTGATGAAATCTGGATTGGGATTGTATTTGGGTCATCTAGAGTCAGGAACTAGGTCACTAGGTCAAATCATAGAAAAACATTGTGTAGACAATAGAGGTCATAGTTTTCATCTGATCTTAATGAGTCAGGTGAGCGATTCAGGGCCATCATGGCCCTCTTGTTTCTTTCTTATCAGTGATTATTATTTTACAATTGAATTTTTATCATACTGTTATGAACAATTGGTAGCATGCTTATTTTCTCTCATGTGTAACGAGGTTTTCAACCCACACCACTGCTTTTGTGAAGAAAAATCCATTGTTGTGGTTTGAATTTCAGTCGAAAGAAGGCCGCATGTACCTCGGCATTCGAGGGGTGATGGAAATGGAGCAGTACATATTTGAAATGTTTGAGGACTTTGCAGTGAGATGTAACATGTGCAAGAAACTGTGCATACAGGTCAGTTGCTTACAGATCAGTAAACCTAGGCAGTTTGTCTTTGTACATGTAATTAAATTAATCTTCATTGTGACTTGAAGTTTCATGAAGAAACTTGATATCTCCAGTCTTGTTCAAAAAAAAGGTCTTGATTTAGAAATTGTAATTCACATAAATTTTAAATGCTGATGTATTTATTCAGCAAAGATGTATTTGAATGGTGATAAATGGTGGTATTAATCACATTAGGTGAAATTTGAAGTTTGCAAGGGCAAAGTGGTTTCAGAGACATAAGTGAGTGAAGTGAAATACCAATGAACCAATTTTCATTTGTGAAAACACATGTATTTTTATGCCCCCGAAGGAGGGCATATAGTGATTGGACTGTCCGTCCGTCTGACTGTCTTTCCGTCACACTGCATTTAGGTTTCGAAAAATGCTCATAACTTTTATGTCCCTTCACATAGCCACTTGATATTTGGCATGCATGTGTATCTCATGGAGCTGCACATTTTGAGTGGTGAAAGGTCAAGGTTATTGTGTTTCTGACAAACACATCTCTTGTTCCACATGAAATGGCTGTAACTTTACCTTTTTCCTAACAATATCAGTTTTAAAATGCAGCTAGTCTATCTTGATTAACCTACAGAAGTTCTGTTAAATTTTTTAAGCAGTCACAAAACTTAAATTTTCTCAGTCTAAGCCTTTTTTCCTCAAGTCCGAATCCACAAAAAGGATGGCGATTACAGGTACGGGCATGGCTCTTTTCTTAACCCCATGCACCATATATTTCTCTATGGTTTCCATTCAGGGCGCAAGATGCATGAATGGCGAGTGTGAGACGAGGATGCACTTTCACTGTGCGCAGAGAGTGTTCAGAGGGAAGTCCGAAAAGCGTTGTCCCGAATGCAGAGGACCATGGCAAGAAAGTTCGCAGACCGTAAGAACTTTGTCATCGTCCCTTGAACAATTGATCCTCACTGCAGTCTGCATAGGCCAATCAGGGACAGCACTTTCCGCCTTAAGTGGATTTTGGCTAAAAAGAGATTTCCTTTAAAATAAACACAAAAATGTTCTACAAGTGAAAAATGTCATCCATGAGAAGCCTGTGTAGACTGCACAGGCTAATCTGGGACGACAACACTTAATGCATATGGGTTCAGACAGTTGTCAAAGCGCAAAGTTCCATTATTAGCCTTTAAGGGATTATATAGATGGTGCTTGGTCCTCGGTCGAAGGTGCAACATTTTCATAAGGATTTTACAAAAGTTCTTCTCATATTTTCAAACTCGTGAAAGCAGGGGTGGCTAAATCAAATGTCCGAGTTGCCCAAGTCGTACATTTGCTTGGCTCGGCAACTGATTTTTTTCAATTTAGTTGTCATGGACAACCAGTCGGGTCGAGGAATAAAAAAAAATACATTGTATCAAAGCTGTAATTAAATTTTACTAAACCGGATGTTGACACGTGATTCCATTGTCAGTGCTATTTGCGGAGCAATCAAGCTAAAATACGGGCACTCTCCTGCGCAGTGATCTCCCTTATTCTATAAGAGACCGGGAGTATGCTGCATTTTCAACATTCGGCCCGACTGTTAGACAGTGTACAGACTGGTTACTTTATTTTTACAATCAGATGGGAGACTGTTAGACAGTGTACAGACTGGTTACTTTATTTGTACAATCAGATGGGAGGCTGTTAGACAGTGTACAGACTGGTTACTTTATTTTTACAATCAGATGGGAGACTGTTAGACAGTGTACAGACTGGTTACTTTATTTTTACAATCAGATGGAAATAAAAGTATCAAACAAAGATATTCAAAACACAGTCTACATGTACCTTGTCATTTCAGACGACTTAAACGGTAAAGATGGAACTGATGAGGTCAACATATTGGACTAGTTTAATTTGTTAAGATTACGATCAGAGCTCTAGCTAATTTTTTTTAGATAAAGAGTATTTCACTCATGACTTTTTTAGCTGATGAGTAAAATACAAAATCAAAGACTTTTGCGGGAGTATTTAAAATACTCCATCAAAAGTATTTGATTTTGTATTTAATAATTTGTTTATACATGAACATGCAGAAAACATGTATTTATAATAAACAGCATCTACTCTTGTTTACATAAACATGCATTTTGAAATTGCTAATAAAATAATCTGAATTGGGGCACTGTTGGTCCAACTGATAATTGCACAAAATGCATATGCCAATTTTTATGAAGATTTTTTTCATCCAAAGTACGCATCAAGTTTTTAAAATGAAATTTTGGGGTAAAAAAGTGCGCCTTATACACAACTTTTTACGGTATAATTATGTGTAACACATGTTTTAATAACACTAGCTTTGCAAGATTAAAAGTTTGAAAAAGTCTTTATATTGTTTATAATATACTGCTATAATGAATGTACCATGGAAATACAACAATAACTAAACAAGCAAATTATACTCATTTTGATTTATTCCACATTATTTTACATTAATCAATAAATGCGTTTATAATTTATATAAACATTAACGGACAAGTGTAGTTCTGCAACGGACAAGTTCAATTTCCTAAATGGTTGTCCGTGGACAAGTATAGTTTTTAGCGAGGCTGTTTTCGGAGAAAACCCCAGATATTGTCATAGCCTGCTTGACGTCTGAAGTCCGTCGGCGTCGTGCTAAAACCTTTACATTGGCTCTAAAATCAAAGTGCTTCCACCTACAACTTTGAAACTTCATATGTAGATGCACCTTGATGAGTTCTACACGCCACACCCATTTTGGGTCACTAGGTCAAAGGTCAAGGTCACTGACCTAAGCTTTCGCAGCCGAGCGTGGCACCCATTATGTGGTGCTCTTGTTTTAGATTTTGCCACCCCTGGAAAGTATTTAAATTGAACGGCATTTTATGCCCCCAGATCGAATGATCAGGGGTATATTGTTTTTGGCCTGTCTGTCTGTCTTTCTGTCTGTCATTCTGTCCCAAAACTTTAACCTTACAGTAAAGTTTTGCAATAACTTTTGAAATATTAAACATAGCAACTTGATATTTGGCATGCATGTGTATCTCATGGAGCTGCACATTTTGAGTGGTGAAAGGTCAAGGTCATCCTTCAAGGTAAAAGGTAAAAAAAAAATAGCGGCGCATTAGGGGGCATTGTGTTTCTGACAAACACATCTCTTGTTTTTAATGTTGTAAGGAATTAAAAGATATTGTTGTCATAGACAAAATAAAATGTTTAAAATGAACATTAGTTTGATAAATTAATAGCATTTGATAACTTTTTGTACTAAGGCAAAAAAAACAAACAATTTATAACTTAATTTAACTGTGTCTAAAATAAACAACAATTAACAACGTGTTGGAACAGTGTCAACTGTCTAATTGAGGCTAGTTAAAATTCAGTATTGTTTTAATTCTTAAAAGATTCAGATAAAAATTGTTTTCATGATGGGTTGTATTTTAGCACATTGCTTGATGTTTAAGAATCATTAGTGAGTTAAAAAATTTAGTTGATTGCTTTGTTCTTTTACAGAGACAAGCTGATCAAGTAGAGATGGAATAGGAATGCAGTGATAACTAGTGAACCAGTTTTGGAACAAGAACTGCCCAGTTTAATTGGTTAAACCTTTCACTCACAGAAGCAAAGTGAAAATGGCTTTGTGCAAACAGCTTAAAACAAGAACAGCCTGCAAATAAATCGCAGTCTGTTCAGGTTGTATGCTGTTTGCTGCTGATCAGTATCTAAGGGTTGAAAATGAAGCCTTTTAAACTTGAATCTAGTAAGAAAGATCTTTAATTCTCTTTAACTTTCTAAGGGACTACAAATGAGTAAAAATATGTATCTAAGTGGTAAAGGATTAAGACACTGCTGCATTCCAGCTTAATTAACTTTGCGCTGTCCTAGTCTTATTGTTTGGCCCTTCTATGTTGGCCAATATTGAACATTATTGTACGCGACTGCGTTCAGGGATTGTATTTTGTAATTCTATAATGGAAAGCTAGGGATTAATTTGCACGCGCTTCTTGCCACTAGACGGTGTGCCTCAACACTGACAATTGTCTGATTTGTCTCGTATTCTAAACAGTTCAGATATTGCTGGATATTATCCTATCTGAATGAATAGGAGCGGTACAAATGCATTTACATTTAAGTTTTCATCTTATTTTTTTGTGATTTTTGTTTGTGTTTTGGAAAAAAACAAAAGCAACATATAGACCATTTTAAGTTTTTCAAGGTATGCACCTCTCCAATGGATGTCAGACTTTTATTGTATTCATTGTATAACATGTAAATATATAATGTGATAATTTAAGATGGCTTAGTGCTTATGATTTTAGCTCACTACAGCATAACATTGTTGTGGTGAATTTTTTTATCATCTTTTATCCATCATGGGGTGTGCATTGGTTATCATAGAATTTTTCTTGTGTATATATTTTTAAGCCACATTTATTGCCTTATCTTCATGATACTTTGTCTGTACATTTGTCCGTATGATTTTTCTGCAAAGTTAGAAACTGGTTCTTTGATAAAAAAGTAGGTGTGCAGGCCAGATCTTTAAAAATCTTGTGAACACAAGAGGTTACATTGATCGCCCCATCTTCCTGAACCATGGTTAGAACTTTTGTCCCAAAGATATCTCAGCGGAATATGAAACTATGCCATGTGGGGGCACAAACTTGTTTTCTTAATGGCTAAAGTAAAACCATTTGAAAACTTGAGAACTGTTGACCCATTCATCTTGAGGCTCATTCAGAACATTAAAACATTGTGTTGTTATGATATCAAGGCTGAGTTTGAAATGATTGTGGTTTAAATATTTATTCAAATTTCCTGATATGTCTTATTGGTAACCTTTCTTTCTTACCTATTCTTATGTTGCATTCAATCTTATTGAAATTCACTTGTTTATAAGGGCTATAAATACAAATGTAAATATGACTAGTGCCTCATGCTTTTTTATCACATTACTGTATTGTGCATGGCTTCTTGTTAATTGTTTGTATTTATTGTATTGATTGTTGTATTATTTTAATACATTAATTAAAGTGATCATTTACATTGGTTCTGTATATTTGTTATACTCCTTTTTAAATTTGCGTAAAAAATTAATTTCTGTTAGTATTTATGTTTGTTAAATCACTTAATTGGTGTCATCACTCAGTGACCTCAAACAGGTTCTCATCAATGTTACTATATGAGTTACTATATGCATTTGTTTTTATTCCCCCTTTTCGAAGAAAAGGTGGCATATAGTGATCGGACTGTCCGTCTGTCTGTCTTTCCGTCAAACTTTGCGTTTGGGTTTCAAAAAATGCTCATAACTTCTATGTCCCTTGTGATATAACCTTCATATTTGGTATGCATGTGTAGATGGACCAGGCCTTTCCATACCATACATTTTTTTACCCCTGTGACCTTGACCTTGAACTTAGGGTCCGCGTTTAGGTTTCGAAATCTGCGTTTAGGTTTTGAAAAATGCTCATAACTTCTAAGTCCCTTGAGATATAACCTTCATATTTGGTATGCATGTGTATATGGACAAGGCCTTTCCATACGCACAAAAATGTTTACCCCTGTGTCCTTGAACTTAGGGTCCGCGTTTAGGTTTCGAAATCTGCATTTAGGTTTCGAAAAATGCTCATAGCTTCTATGTCCATTGAGATATAACCTTCATATTTGGTATGCATGTGTATATGGACAAGGCCTTTCCATACGCACAAATATTTTTACCCCATGTGACCTTGACCTTGAAGTTAGGGTCCGCGTTTAGGTTTCGAAATCTGCGTTGAGGTTTTGAAAAATGCTCATAACTTCTATGTCCTTTGAGATATAACCTTCATTATTGGTATGCATGTGTATCTGACAAGGCCTTTACATATGCATGCAAATTTTGACACCTGTGACCTTGAACTTAGGGTCCACATTTAGGTTTCGAAATCTGTGTTTAGGTTTCGAAAAAAGCTCATAACTTCTATCAAACGTTTATAGGGGCATAAGACATCCTATGGTGACAGCTCTTGTTATCAGTTAATTTACAGCAGTGCAGTGAATTAAAATACAACATTAAAATGAAAGTGTAGAAAACATAATGCCTTTTTCTTTAATATATTTGTGGTGAAACATACTATTTATTGTCTTATCAAGAATGCTTGGATATATTGTGCCTGTTATTTCTTTTTACAAAGTAAGTACTTTTTCTCAGTATGTTAGTGAAAGTCTAAGCCTAAAAGAGTGTTTGTTTCTGGTTACCTGCCCTAAAAACATGGTATGACCTTGTGAATACAGTTTTACAGATAACTTTTATTTAAGTGAATTTTCATGTTAATATGATTTCCTTTAACAACCAATTATTATATTTTAAGATGATACTTGCATGTTTTGATTATTCTCACACTTACAGAATTTTAACAAAACCATAACATACATACATAGTATTTTTACAATTGTTCTTATTTCCTCTATTTTAAATAGTGCCAATTGCTGTTAAAAGTATATAGTTTTCCTTGCAAAATGTGTTCATGTTGTACACAGCAGATTTCAACCAGTATAAAAACGCAAAATATTGCAAATTCAATTATTAAATTGAAATTTAGGGATAGTTTTAGGTTAAAAACTAGTAAAAGATGTGTTAGTGGGACTCCAGAAGTACGCACACACAATGGGATTGTTTACCCTCGGGACTTCGGTTAAAAACCATTGCCCGAGCACACTGCTTAACATTAAAACTCTGCATTTAAAAGGTCGAGACTCCAGAAGTACTGAGTTAACTTTATTAAATATTCTTAGTCCCCTAGTGGTGAAACCGGAGAGGGACTTGTGGTTTGCGCTTTGTGTGTCTGTCAGTCTGTCACACTTCAGGACCCTGCGATAACTTTAAAAGTTTTTCATAATTTTTCGTGAAACTTGAACCATGGTCTGATGGCAATATGGAGATTATGCACGTCATTTCATTTTGTTCCTACGTCAAGAATTCTGGTTGCTATGGCACCACATAGACTAGAAATATTGCTGAGAATGGTGAATCCTGCGATAAACTCTAAAATAGCTACCAGTAGGGGACTTTTATTGCTTGGCAAAAGTCTTGTTTTCATCAAAAATCTTTTAATGTAAAGATATATGTGCACGCAGCGATTAATTTTATTCTTATATCGAATAACGTGTTAATATAATGTTAATACGTTCTTACAATGAATATGATGGAAGCTTACACTTGTTATATATTTCTTTAACACATTTTAGTGATATTTAGTGGAAAAAACACATAACATTTAAATAGACGTCCGTGTATATTTTTTCCAGTAAGAAACTTCCAGCATTTCATAATATTTAAACACATGTTAACATTATACGTTGTATAACGTTGACAGTCACAGTAAAAAGGAATGTTATAACTGATTCTAACAAAAATATAAACGTTTAAAACGACTAGACACATGGAAATAATTTCTTTGTCCTTATAAACATACGATAGTCTTTAAACATGACAGATGGGCCATAATTAATTATTCTTATTGCGCCCGTCATAATTACTGGCTATGAATATTGGTTTATAACATTTTTATTGCCACTATACGACACAGAAATGATGCAGGGAGCGCACATGTATATTTTTATATCTCGTGAAAAAATAGAGTGGACAAAACTAGCTCGAGAAGATGACCATTGTTAATGAGAACAGTGAACAGTCAACAATAGTTCTGTAAGCTGCGTTGTTTTGTTAGATAAAAAAAATAGCAGTGTGCTGTAAATGTGATATTGCGCACTAAATTATAAGTGACACGGCCCTGTTCATTGTTAAAGGTCGCACATTAGTATAGAGTTTGACTGACCCTGTATAACACTTAGAATTGTTATTCGCCTCACCATGGTCGGACTCTACGGGGTTTTTTTTCTATTGTCACTTGATTTTGGTAATGTTCGCGGTTTTCGGCACAAGTATACTTACTTTCGCTTCTGGATAGTTTACTCTAACATAAATTGTATTTGTTTTGAAGCGAATGTTCCCTTTTTTTATAAAGGTACTGAAGGGGCGTAGGTAATTGGGAGGCAGGGGCGGCGGCCGCCTCCCCAATATTTCAGCTAGTCGTCGTTATATAAATAAAACGTGAAATCCCCAAAAATCGCCGCCCCAAAACCAGTATTTTTGTAATCACGCGCCGTCAGTGCAAAAGTCATGTGCCCCCTCTCCGTCTGCTCAGAGGTAACCGATTGTGATGTGTCAATATACCTTGTTAGGTGTCATAAACCAGGGGCCCGGGTAAATGTTATTGCTTTAATTGTTTATTGTTCTTTTCCGTGATTGCACTGTCGGTGTTTTAATTAAGGACATGCTATTCTTTTAATTTTAATTGATCGCTTTAATTCAAAGGTAACTGTCACTAAAAACAATTTTGAGCAAATAAACGCGTGAAAAACATTGATTGAAAATATTTTTGTTCTCTAAGTATAACAGTTACTTTTTTATTAGATATCATTGAGACAATATCATATATGTAATTGCTTAATGTTCAAAATGAGTACCGGTATTCCTAATCAGCCTCGAAATTTTGATTTCTTTGCGTACATTCGGAAAGAAAAAACCAGAACAGCGTGTATTCCTATCTGGTCGGGGAGTTTTCATAGATTGTGACACTACTACACTTGGTATTAACCTAACGCGAACAGTGCATGATAAATTGTGTCTTCAATCAACAAATAATTTGGCGAGGGTATAGTTCTAGAGACTTTAAAAATGAAATATGCCATAGTGTATGTTTATTTAGCTTAATTTAATAATATTTATTCATCCTGGTTCAGTATTTTAATAGTGCTCGAAATGTGGATATATTCTTTACTAATCATGTCATATTGTATTGGTTGTTGAGTATTTTCATGTGAATATTTATTAGTCTTCCCATTTCAGGTGTTAAACATATCCATCAGTAATACAACATTAGTGGTTTGAATTTAATGTTATGTAATTATTCTTCATATCACTTGTTAAACTTAGTCATTAAAATACATTAACATTAACTTTATTTTATGTTTTAATTAGAAAGAGTTTTTGGAAAGAAGAAAATAACTGTTGAGATTTCTGGGTCGTCGTCGGCGGCATTGGACAAACTGATTTCATGACAAACTGAGAGTGTGACAAAAATCGAGCATTTATATCAACATGAAAGTAAAAAATTTCGGAACCACGGGAGAGGACAACCCTCTCAAACGAACCACTTTATGTTCCCAGTACAGAAACTGGACCGCCTCCCCAATGTTTAACAAATATCTAACATTGAAATATCTTCTAGTGTAAGTTGCCAATTTTGTTTATATGAATCAATAATTGGGGGGGGGGTGGCGGAGGAGAAACATTCTGTCATTGTATTAATTGTTATCTTTACTAAATGGCAAACAGTACGAAGTTTAAAGTAATATGTGACTCAACCAAATCCTGTATTTCCTGATATTTAAAAAAACAAACAGTACTTACTTACTTAGAAGCGTCCTCACAGATCTGGGGCCGTTAAATTCAAAGCCTTAATGGTTCAGTGTTAAAAAGTTGCTTCCTTCCGAAGTTATCTGGTTCGAAGGTCGTGCCACTTCTTATAACCTTTTCTTGCTGCTTTATATGCCTTATTAAAGAAGTAAAGACGTTTAATGCACATACTACGATAAGAGAATTATTAATAGACAACACATACACTAATTGCAGTCCCTTTACAACAAATTATCTTTTCTATGTTTTATTCAAATGGCATCATGCTTATGTTACTATGTTTTTAATGCTATCTGTCTTATCACTTAGAACGTAAATAATCAAATGCGTCATTAAAATATTATTGAAATCGATTCAAATCGTTCATTAGAAAATTGAACGAAGCAATGTAACAACAGTTATATTCTCGTTCAACGCACAAGAATTAACACAACGGTGAGATGTATGTAATATTAATTAGATGCTCGTCAAACAATTAATTGCATTGTGCAAGTATACTCTATTATTAGAATCGCAAAGATTGTCAAGCGAGTGTAATATCGAGACACCGTAATGGCGTAAGCGTTAATGTCAACGTCGTTTCATGCGTTGCGCCTCGTCGGCTTGCCCAGCCCGTGCAACTAACGTATCGATAAGACGCAAACACGTTATGAATAACGTTGACAGTCAATGATCGATCAGCCCGATGCACAGGTGACTGTTCAAGTAATAATAATTTTCGTTTTCAACATTTAACACGGGCGGACGCGGATTTTCTGGATTTACCGTTTTCTAAGGCAATGTGATTGAGATATGCATATTTAAAAAGCACGGATATATAAGTTGATTACAATTATTTATGTTTCTTTTATCCGTCGTGTGATCGTTCTCAAAGGTGCTGTGAAACGGATTTCAATATCGCGAGATAGTTAAACCTTAAAACTGAGTATTAATATAATTATATGGTTACGTCCAGGAAAAAATCGGATAACTTACGTCACATAGCAAGACTGTGCACATAAAATGATAAAATATAAAGAAGTGTTATGACAAAGGACGTCTTAATTCGCTTCGATTTATTATTTATTTCTAGAGCACTAGAAATTCTTTGAAATCCAAAATATATTTAAATTATTATATAAAAGGGATATAAATAGACCATGGCATTTGAGAAACGCTTCGGATTCGTTGTTGTTATTCTGATAATTGGAATTACGCCGTCAAAATCAACTGATGCAAAATTCGTAAGTACATTTATACTCTGTCGCGTTCATAATTATATAGTTAATATTATTTTCATAATACTCACCTATCACACCAATATGCGTAGATATTTGTTGTTGATAATATTGTGTCTCATTTATATTTATTATTTAAGGGAAAAACGCAAACCCTGGTAATGACTGTTCACTTATAAAATCAAGACAAAACCTCGTGAGTCATTCATTACACGAAAAAAGAAAATAATGATGACGATATATTTTTTAAACATTTATATGTATTAATTTACAAAAAATATCTAAGAGAGCGCTCTATTTGGTAGAATGATTAATTACGCGGAATTACATTCATTGTGAAAACAACGCGTGCATGAACCATAACCATATGATCAATTATTATAATAATTTATTTGGGTAAATGAGTAATCACAGTTCTTATAACATATATTTCAAAATATAAATAAATCATCTTTAAAACGTAATAAATAAGACAATTGCATTAACTTGCTATTATTTAACCAGTCTCAAGTATGAAACACATTTTGATGTAAATCGTTAGGTGATCTTTCCAAGGTTGTCTGAAAAAAGATCTGCAGATCCAAATTCCGGATGATATGGCAGTAGATCCATTGAATGCCAGAACGTGCTATTCTCGGTCTCACCAATGCTGTTATAGCCATCTAAAGGTTTTAAGGCAACATTTTGTAGTTGAAAAATTCGTGGGATGATACACAAAGGTTTTTTGTTCTTCATAATTTTTATTTGACGTGAAATCAATGTTTTTTTTCTTAAATGTCTTGGATTTAAGGAAATAGATTCCACTTCGGTCAACGAATTCTACGAACTTCTTTGCTATGTTTCGTGGTCGACGGACGGTACAATAGAAACATTGCTATTTAATTATAATCTTTAAGCATTTTTATCAATAATATTACGGTTTTTATATAGGTTAAGTCCATTTGTATTTGTGTTTTAAACTCCTTATTGTAGAAGTTCCCCTCCATTTTGAAATTATGTCTGATGATCATGTAGTCTTATGAAGAGCAGCACTTGCTCTTTTGTGTTTTTGTTTCATTTACTCTTAATTTCGATTATTACTAGATGAAGTAACTTAATAAAACGAGCAAAGTTCATAGCCGTTGCTTTCTCGTGAATTAAATAAACAGACGTACTAATAAAGCAAAAATGTTCTAGTTATCCAGCTTAAAGACCGGGAATTAAAAGTATCTCCAATCCTTTTTGAAACGATAACATATATTAAGCAATATCTGCATTTATCAATAAACATTTGCATAATCAAAATGTTGGTTTGCAATAAAATGTTCCAGTTTATATATGCTTTGATATGCCATTTTGTTATTTGTCACGCTGGCAGTAAGCCAATAAGCATTTGTTTTTATTTTCGAGGACACAAACAATTCATTAAAATAATTAAAACATTTGCACGTGGTTCTTTATATTATCAACTTGTGAACGAATCAGTTAATGGTATTGTTATTAATTTTAAATAATATATACATCATTTTTGCAGTTGTAAATGTATAATAGTATTTTGACATTTAACTATCGTATCGTGGACAATTTAATAAAAATGAAATATATATTTAATAATGTGTACATATAAACTCCATTTTCCGAAAGTTCTATAGTCTGATGTGTACATGTAAACACCTTTGTCGGAAAGTTCTATAGTCTGGTCAAGAAGTATCGAGTTGAAATCAAGCATCATAAATACAAAATATAAAAGATTTCGTATATAAATAATAAATAGGTAAAAATGTGTTCAAAACAAAATCAAGAAAAGCATTAAAGTAAATAGACTTTATTTACGCATGCATTTGTAGGAGTATGTCTTCTGTTCTTTTTTACCAATGTCAAAGTGCATTAAACATATGGACCGTGCTCTGTGAAAAAGGGGTTTAATACATGTGCGTAAAGTGTCGTCCTAGATTAGCCTGTGAAATCCGCACCATTTGCCTTAACAGGAGTTTTGCTACGAAGAGACACCCTGTAAACGAAAAATACCACAAAAGCTGAAAGTGTCATTCCTGATTGGCCTGTGTGGACCATACAGGCTAATCTGGGACGACACTTTACGCCCAAGCATTAAATCCCATTCATAGAGCACGGCCCCATTATACAATGAGTACACTATATGTACATAAATAAAGTAGATATTTCAATTCTCAACTCTAAACATCATCAATTAATCACAGTTCACACACTTAACTGTATATATTGGTCGAGTAACAATACAGCTAACTTTCATTTCTTCTTTAAAATTAAGGCAGCGAATTGTGTGTTTTGTCATTTTATATATATTACTTATCACATATATCAGCGTTGGAATAAAATGGTTATTATTTCATCCAGACATGTGATGCTTTTTTGAACACTCGAAGTGTTGTCCTAATAATTCATGTTCAGTTGAAACGTCTCAACAGTTTAAATTGTTGACACAATTTAACAAATATTTGACAGAGCTGTCGACAGTCTTTGTCATAACTTGCTTCTTTGAGACACGCTTTACAATCCAGACGTCGTAAACGTCTTTAGGACGTGCACTGAGGTATCCGACTCACTTTAATTAATTTATAAAACACACATATATAAGCATGTATATTTAACAAAATAACGACGCACTGTGCACACACTTACGGCTCCTTTAACATGCATTAATATAACTTCCCGCCAATTATTGTATATAGTTATGTAATAAAAAGCTAAATTGTTTTTGGGCAAAAATTAATAGATGTCAGATACCATACTATATTTAATAACAAGAATATATAATCATGTTATCATATGCATTGTTACTGATATCTGCAAATAAATCTATAAACAATTCCAAATGTTAAATTATTATTCAGAATCATGTGATTTTGATTCATACTGAATTGACAGCTTTGGTGAATTCTTTCTGATGTGTTTACTTATTAATTCGTTTCATTAGGGCTTCTGTTATCTTTTAACTTCGCGACCCGGCAATGCAGTGTAATATAATTATCCTTGTTTACTGAACTCTAATTGGACTAAATGAATCGACTTTTGACAAGTGATTTGTGTATTTGAAATGCCTGGGGCATCAGGAAATACACTAAACAGCTCTAAGGCGTGTGTCCAAATATATCGTTATTTGTTAATTGGAAAAATACATGTATTTCACTGTATTCAAGCATCAGATCTGAAACACGTAATAAACACACGATACATAATCTTCAACCTGAAAATTCATAACAAATTAATTTATTTTATCTTTATTTTCTATGTACATGTACTTGTACATGACTAATTTAACAATGACAACTCAGCCTAATAATAACACAATCATAATGTATACACGAAATACATGTATAGTAATGAGAACATAAAGGAAGTGGTTAATGATTGCGTATGTAAAGAGAAAAATCTAGAAATTTGGAAAGATCTAGACAGCAATAACAGGATACTTCTCGCTGCTTTCTTTCGTTGCCCCCAAATTTGGTTGGCAAATTGTTAGAAAATATGGCCAGACTGGTCCGACATTCCAGACTGCCAGTACCTTTTGTGTTCCTAGACATTTTCTGAAATAAAAAAGCTAAATGTCAATGTTCACTTGAACAGCCTTGCACAATGAGATTCTTGTTGTATGTTTGCACCGATCGAGGTTTACATTGAATGAAACGTTGTTGTTATTGATATATTAGTTTAACTATAATATATTCACAATATTTATATGTTTTCTGTATAAGCTGTGTAGATTATATATTACGTTTTATTTTTTGATTGAGACGATATAGCATGCATATAAGAAATAACGTCTAGGATTTAAATGAAACATCATAAACCCAACGCCTTTATACTCCTATAAAAACGGAAACTGAAACGTACATGAAAGAGCTAGCAGCTGTGTCCACACGAAACAGAGGACACAAAATAAAAGTTACTGTTCGATTGAATTTGTATGAAAGTGTTTTTTCTTCTTTTTGAAATACATTTATAACTCTTTTGTAACACATTGTTGTCCTTGTAATTAAGTAGACGTCAGCCACCGTTTAAACATTATTTGCTTTATATAATGTTAATAAACACTGACAGGGTATAATGCATCTATAACTTTCAAGCTTAGTTTAAATGTCTAGTCTAACGAAACAATATGAATACGTATTGACAAAATCGGAAATGCAAACTGAGCAATAATGTTAACACACAATTTCACACATTAATAGGGTTGTCATTATTAACCGATTGCCGATCGAATTCATCGATTAAAATCGCCAGAAAATCTGTTGTTTTTCCTGAATATTTGAATTGCTATCGGAAGTTTTGATCACGCAAACCGACAATAATTGACGAGGAATAACCGTAGTATAGTAGAGCGACGCCCATTCAGTCAGTCCATTAACTCCGCCTAAGAGCTACTGTTTTCAATAGTAGTACTTCCAGGCGCAGTCTCTAACTGGGCAATATTAGAAGCCGGTGTTCCCCAAGGTTCCATATTAGGGCCTCTGTTATTTTTAATTTTTATTAATGATTTGTTAACGACATCAAAAGTAATATTCGCCTTTTTGCTGATGACACTTCTCTATACATTATTATCGATGATCCAATCATCTAAAATACAATACTACAAAGTATCTAAATAGGCTTTAGATTGGCATGTATTATTTAATCCCTCAAAATCTGAATGCCTAACATTCTCCAGAAAGCAACATCCAAATCCATGTAGCTTTACAATGATGTCGAAACAAATACCATAGGTCGGTTCTCACAAACATCTAGGGGTTTTCCTTCCTAAAGACTGTAAATGGAACATCCATATTAAATACATAACAGAAAAAGCATGGAATCGAATTAATATTATGCGAAAACTAAGGTTCACACTTGATCGGAAATCTCTTGAAATAGTTTACATATCGTTTGTTCGACCTCTTATAGAATATTCAGATGTGATATGGGACAATTGCACCCAAGCGGAAAAAACGAAATTGATAAAATTCAAAATGAAGCAGCGCGAATCGCTTGTGGATCGTCTAAACTAGTTTCATTAACTGACCTGCATAAGGAAATTAACTGGGAACCGCTTCAGGACCGCCGTGACAAACATAAACTAACATTATTCTTCAAAATGCAAAATTCGATTACCCCACAATATTTATCCGACCTCGTATCCCAACATGTTGGATCTTTTGCTTGGTATAATCTTCGCAATGCTAATGACGTACGTACTTCCGAATCTAGAACAACCCTTTACTACAATTCATTCGTACCCGCAGCCATTCGAAAATGGAATAACCTACCAGATGATGTTAAAATAGTGAATCGTTGAATGCATTTAAATCTTAACTTTACAGGAATAAAGTTTTAACACCATCGTACTATTACATAGGTAAACGGCATTCTCAAGTCATTCACACGCGTTTAAGGACCAAATTCAGTTCCCTGAATGAGCACCTTTACGCTAAAAATATTATTGATTCTCCTCTTTGTTGCTGTGGAGATATTGTGTCTAACTTCCACTTCTTCTTCACATGTTCTGATTATAGCGTTATACGGACAAAGTTAATGAACGATGTCTTAGGAATTAGAAGTCCTGTAGACCTTGATACGCTCCTCTTTGGCAATACATCCCTAAACGATGATGATAACTCTACTATCTTTCTTTGTGTCAAACAATACATCACCGAATCTAAGCGTTTCTCATAACAATCCGATCCTGACTCGACGTTGCATTTATTTGACATTGACCCACAACCAAAATCCTTCATCCTACCTTGATCACCTTCCTTTTTTTTTAAATGTTTATATCCCGTCTTGTTACTACCGGCATACATCATGAAATGTGTAGTCTTTAAACACTGCCACTTCCATGTGTAAATATAAATTCTAAGGAGAGAAACTATATAAGAACTTGCTTATTTCGTTTCAATCCTTTTCTGCTAATATTGTGTAACATCTGTATATATTGTACATGCCGTAAGAAATAAATATGTTTAATCTTACTGTTTTCAATGAATTTCTCAGCGAGTGCCCAATATTGATTTTTCCAGCTGTCAATCAAATTCTTCTTGGTTAGCACGTAAACTAATCAGCGCTCAGGCAGCCGAATACACGCCGACCCCCACGTGAAATTGTATCAAATAGCTGTACATTTTACAGATTATTACTGACCGTATCTCAACGAATGTAGCAATGTAGAGCGTAATTAACTAGTTTTTTTTAGTTAGAGATAAGGTTTCCACATATTAAAAAATGCTCTTCGATTTTCTACCAAAATAAATTATATCAGCGACCTCTGCGTTCTGAAGTTGTTATTCAGCATCTAAATATTAAAGTCCACGCTTTCCCCGAGGAAGAATGACGTGATGTTATACATGAAGTATAATTTTGGCATGATTTTCATCTGTGCATGAAAAACACGAGAAATGTGTCTCTGTTGCTAGAATAATGAAATCGGGAAATGATTTCGGATAACACATTTAATTATACACATTTGAAAATACTTCAATTAAATAATGCATTTTGTTATACAAATGGGCATAACACATAATGTAATAAGTAGGTAAATAACGTGTTTTGAGATTGCCAAACTATGCATATTTATAGGTCTACATGCATGAATGACCTGACAAGTTATATCACGATCCGGAATGAAAAGTACTTGGTAAAATTTAAAGAAAGACGCGTTTTTATTCTCAGAATTTCACTTTCACTTTCGAAAACTTTTCTGAAAGGAGGTACATGTAACAGTTTAGATTGAGTCGTCGATTTGTCGTTATTACTAAATATAAACGATTTCCAATGCTCTCAAATCGCGTCACGTGATTCACGCATGTTAAATGGGAATTCTCCAATCCCACAATTCAATTTGTATATGCAGTTGCGTTAAATGGCGGATGACATTCATCGTCAATATTTGCCGTAATTTGGTTTTGAAAAAAAAATCTTTTTTAAAACTGGATTATCGAGTAATGGATAGAATTGGAACATGCAAAGATCTATCAATATAATACGTTTTTACATTGTGCAGTATACTAAACATGTGAAAATCAAAATTTTCTATTCTTTTTAGACCTTATTTTAACTTTTTATGCTCTGAAAATAGCAGTATTTTGTCCCTAAAATGTCTAGAATTCGTTTTCGGTCGGGGGGCTTTGCCCCCCTGATCCCCTTACCAGGGCCTTGCCCTGGACCTACAAGGGGGCCTAGGCGGCCCCCTTGACCCCCGGCCGAATCGGTTACTTTTCCAAACTAATCCTTTGTTTACAATCATAATGACAACCCTGTCACATTTGTAGAGTAAGCCTTTCTTTATGTTACAAGTTTATGTGTGTCTAAACATTACAATTAATTGCATACATAAATTGTTATAAAGATGACAAGATATAATTAACATTGGCGCATTTGACATATGACAAGCAGGTCAACCTTAACGGGGGAGAAAACCGGGCCCGCAATGAGCATTTTTAAGGCCATTATGGTATTGTTTTATTGTCATTATAGCTGTCAATGTCTAAATAACGGGGTCAGGAATTATGTTGCAGACGATAATGATTGAAATCTAGGTTGCGAATGATGTAGAGTTTGGCACAAAGGACAAAGATGATGATGGTGATAATGAATACCGACATAAAATGCTATATTTCTAGCAGTAGCAGTATTTTGTTACAGGTGAGACACTGACCTGAGTGCACATGGTACCTTAATGCACAGGGTACCTTTTTGCACCAATGGTGCGATATGTGGACATATCCCAACACACTGATAGTGATGTTTTGAATGAAGTGCACGAATCAGGCATCATCATTCGCCACCTAGATTTCAATCATTATCGTCTGCAACATGATTCCTGACCCCGTTATTTAGACATTGACAGCTATAATGACAATAAAACAATACCATAATGGCCTTAAAAGACACACTGACCTTTTTGCATCAAGGGGGCGATATATGGCCCATTGAATTATATAATCTCCACATCGAGGTTGCTACGATTATTATAATCTCATTAAATTAACTTTTGGGAGCACATATAACTATTGAATAAACTCTTTAATTGAGTTAACAAATGATATTTAATTTATTTTCATAACTCTAAGAAAACATGAATACCACAGCAATAGTTAATTTAATATATAAAACGTTATTTGCATGAACATAGTAACGAACTTTTTTCACGACATATCTCGGCGACGTGAGAACTGAGTGATATAGTGTATGGTTTTGTTTGTGATATAGTTTATGGTTGTGTTTGTGATATAGTTTATGGTTTTGTTTGTGATATAGTTTATGGTTTTGTTTGTGATATAGTTTATGGTTTTGTTTGCCGTTTGTATCAGTATTTCAGTCATATCACGATAAACAGTAAAACTACTCCGGACTATGCTGGTTTGCGAGTAATAAGTTGAAATACATGCCGGTAACTGACACCTGCACCATCTTCTAACTTAAAGTTTCAAGAAGACTACAACAATAAAACCGGCACATGTGTGATTTTGATAAACCTTCTTAGTTCTGTTATATAAGGTGCCACCTTCTTTAAGGTGTTTTAATTTTAAATTTATTGTATATTACTGATTGCATAGACAAATCATTTACATATTTAAAAAGTTGCACGTTGAGGTCAAGATTAATATGCAGTGGTGCAGATTTTGACATTTATGTAGCAATCAAAGAATTATCTATATTTAAATGTATGAAGTTAATGCCTGATTCGTGCACTTCATTCAAGACATCACTATCAGTGTGCTGGGATGTGTCCACATATCGCACCATATGTGCAAAAAGGTACCATGTGCCTTCTTATTTCAGTGTCTCATGGTACCTTTTTGCATCAAGGGGGCGATATATGGTCCATTGATTTATATAATCTCCACATCGAGGCTGCTACGGTTATTATAACAGTGTTGTATATATTTCAACAAAACATTAAAATTCATATGTCACGTAGTCTTGATTTGATCACGTATAACCGATATACACACGCTAATTTAAAATTGAAATTGAACTATTTCCATTTCAGATTAATTCACACACGTCCACAGATTCATCCAAAGTCATCGTTGAATCCAAACTTTTCCAACATCATGTGAAATCAGCAGAAAATATTTATAAAGCATCAACAAAAAACGGTAAGCGTGTGATAAGCATTACGTACGTTTTTCTCTTGAAAGTCAGATAGGGCATAAAATGGTGTACGCACTTTAGTTTATGGCTCATTCTCGCTTTGATTGAGGCTTGAAGGTTTACTTTCATCACATGTAACTTAAAAAATTAAGTATTAAGTAATTTTGGTACGTAACATTTCTGTAACGGTCAAATTCGTTGAATATTATAATCAAAGTACTGACAGTACTGGTGTGACGATGCTTTTGAAGAGTATTGATATAAAAGTCTTTATTTAATTTTAAGTTTATCTACATCACCACAATTGTGTATGTGGGTACGAACATTTCGGGTAGGAAAAAAATGGGTACGAAAAGTTTGGGTACAAACATTATGCCAAAATAAATTGGGTACGAAAAAAGATTTGGTTAGGAAAAAAATGGGTACGAAAAATGTAGGGTACGAAAAAAATTGGGGGTACGGGGAAGTAGTACCCGTGGGGAACTTGATCCATTCAGCGAAACTGGGAGGCGGGTTACATTCTCGATCAAATATAACAAGAAATATCTTTTAAAAGATATTCGACGTGCATTTTCTGTACCACTTATCTTAAAAAACGTTCTGTTACAGTAAAACGTTTGTGGGCTATTACATTACGTTTCAGCATATACCGGTAAATTCAAAACTTGACATGCTCTTTAATTACACCATGCTCTTTAATTTCTCATGTATATAATACCAAACTTTATATTTCGTTGTTTTCCTTTCCTAAGTTAATGATGCTATGTGTACGGACGTGATTTCACATGCCCATGTGCATGGACATATAATTTTTCTTTTTTGATTATTGTTTTTTCTCTAATTCAATTAGCTTAGGCATGTTTGTTCGTTAAGTACGGCAATAATTTCATGATGATTCCCGAAAGTAGGTATGAGCACATAGTCGTAAGAGCACTTGAATACGTCAGTTCGCCCATGAACGCATGGTAAGGTTAACTAAACCTGCGCGATATGACCTAATATGTGTTTAAAACAGCAAACAATATCCAACAAACGAATGAATTATCAAACATAGTATGCGCACTGATGTGGCTCTGTAATTTCTGTTTGAAAAGTTTATTAAATATGCAAAATGAGAAAGCATGCATAAGAGCGAGCATCACAAATGTCATACGGCTATTATGCTGTTTATATACCATAGTCGCTACGACGTTTACAAATGGCAGGTTCGAAATAATTCGTTTTCTTTACACTCATGATCGCGTTAATTTTACACGTTTTAATTCGCAATTTATTTACTGAATCACGACATATGTCAAATACAATACAGAAAATGCATAGTTGTTTCAGTGATCTATAAACATATAAATAAATTGAATATAACTGATTTAAAATTAACGTTTTCAAACTATTATTTATTTTTTCCCCCAGAATATGCTGTCCTATTTATAGTTGAGCTTCCTATACCTTTATCAATGAAAATCAGCGGGGCATGCCGATTAGAAAAATCGAGCTGTCTCAATCGGACTGGCTCGGTCTTTTACATAGGTCGCCATTGTGAAGATTTTTTTCATGGTATGTTAACTTAGACGAGCTGCTTTGCAGCATCGTCAAAAACAATACCCATGCTTCTGAATAACGCACTTTATTGGCATATGTCATTGTATTGTGTTTACGATTTGTTTCTCTCGACATGTTTTTCTGATATCTTTTCATATACATTTAAATATTCTCAAGGACTTTTCAAAAATGTAATTAGTTTTTCTTTGGTATTAAGGAGACACGCTGCATAATGGCGTATACTACATGCGCACTTTTATAAGAAAAATCAACACATAACGAAAGAAATTAAAGCATTTAATTGCATGTCGAATCTTTGATTTGTAGAAAACTACACGTGCATATAGAATGATTATATAGCTTGTAATATAAATTCCTTTACATTTGCAGACAATAAAAAATACAAATAAAAAAATCAAAACATAGTCCGTTCCACAGATTCATGCCACCAAGGATACGATACTGCATGTTGGTTTTAAATTCAAACCTAGTCACTAGTAATATACATGAATGTGTGTTTTTCAAGATGCACAGCAGGGTTTTATTGAAAAAAAACAACAAAAGCAAAATATGCGTCACAGTTTGCTTATATAAATCCGTCTTTAAAGTTTTCATGATCGGTAAAAAGCGTAAACGTGTAGGCATTGGGCGAACTATGTTCAATGCATCGGCATGCTCCTGTGAACAATTTAGTGCTGCAAAATTACTAATGATATTAATTGTTATGTCATGTCGGAACGTCTGTTTTATTATCAATCGCGCATTGACCCATTGACAATGAAAATAAATATACCTTTAATGACCCATCAGCAATGAAAATAAATCTACTTTTAATGACCAATACAACAGAGATCAGATGTAATTGCGAGTCACTTTGACGTAGGATTCAATTACTCGCCAGGTTTTCTTTGTAATGCACGAGCACGTTATATGTATTGCTTATGATTGTCAAAGTATCACGCGCTGTCAAGAATGTAGGCGAAACGGTCAGTCCTTTGACGGGACTGGAGTTTCATAATTGGTTATTGATTGAGCAATTATCTATGCCCATGTGCATTTATTTATTTGCTTGGAAATAAGCACATGAGTCATATGGCGTATATGTACGTTAATAAACAAATGAAGGTACTCCTTGTGTTCGCCATTCCCGAATACAGTTCTTGCATTTATATTACATATTATATATATTAAATTTGTCTATGCTTAACTACGCAATAAATTCCAGTTACTAACTGTAGCAGAGAAAAAATTATTATAAAAAATATTTCTTAAATATAATTGTCATCCTGGTATAATCAAATATGAACAAAATTGTAGTAAAAACAATAACGGTAGTAATAGTAGCAGCAGCAGCAACAGTAGTAGTAAAGCAGTAGCGGTAGTAACAGTAGCAGCTGAATCAGCAGTAATAATAATGATAATAAAAAATTAATAATAATAATAGCAGCAGAAGCAGAAGCAGTAGTAGTGGTAATAGTAGTAGTAGTTGCTGCCGCTGCTGTTGCTGTTATTAGTTTTCAAAATACGAAATAATAGTGGTAGCTATATTAGTAAAAATATATTGGGCGAATGTATCTATTTAAAAGGACATATCAATGTATCATACTTTGATGTAAATGAGTTTGTTTGCTGTGGGTTTAAAGCTTTATTATCTTAATTTATCTGCTCATTTCTTGCTTGAAATGGATTACAATTTAATGCAAACATAGCTCTGATGCATGGTGACTGTCATGTTTAAAACTGATCGAACGGTCTCCGTATGTCGGTGCCTTATTTTTCTTAAAGATGAAAGAGTTGTGTTTACAAAGCAAATTTCACAAGCGGGCACTTTGTTTTAACCCATTTTTACCTAGTGGACTCTCCCATTCTTCTAAATTGGATCAATTTATTTCCAAAATTAGGGATTTCTAGTATACTTATTTCTATATTTAGAATATTTCTTCCAGAAATTTATTTAAGCAAACTGCGTAGACCCTGATGAGACGCCGCATGATGCGGCGTCTCATCTGGGTCTACGCTGTTTGCCAAGGCCTTTTTTCTAGATTCTAGGCATAAATGGGTTACGATTGAAGCAGTGAATCTACTAAACAGTATACTTTACCCCGAGCATGGCAAGTTAAAATTGAAACAACTCTCAAATGGATGCGTGTCCGCTATTCAACTATTTGTCTTTCACACTACCAACATGAATACGTATTTTATTTTTGTGTCTGTTGTTTCGTTTACTGTATTGAGTTATAATCACAATCAATGTTTTAATATATACAAATGCTATCAAATGTTTGCTTCACACTGCGGTTTCGAAATTCCAATATCCCAGTACGAATCATGACATAAAATATAATTCATTTTATCAAAGTCTATAACACTTGAAATGAGTCTTAAAATTTATTTGGAAACACAAAACAACTTCCTTAGAAAGACATTAAAAATTGTTTTGTGGGTTCAATGATTGTGAACTATTTCATTAATAATTGGTTATGCGATAAAAGATCTCCGTTATACAGATGATGTATTACATATGTATTGATTAACTTTTTGACAAATAAGTTGTAGTGCTGACATTTTTACTCAGGCATGAAAATAATTCACCTTAACGACCTACGATTAATAGTTTTAATAGTTCTTTGTGAACTATTTGGTTTCAGGTAAGCTTTCCGTAATGAAAACAGAAGTACACGGCGGATTTATCATTTAAACGTACGCACGCTTGATATATTCTGCTTTAATGGGCGCAAAATATACATGAACGTGTGACATACTAGTATGATGTTAAAAGTATGTGAATACATAGAGGATATTTGTTGGATTCGGTGGAATATCGATTTTATTTCACGAGTGATCATATAAAATAATATTTTCACGAGTGGCGCAGCCACTGCGCCACGAGTGAAAATGTGTATTTTTTATGATCACGAGTGAATTAAAATCGATATTCCATCGAAGCCAACAAATTTTCTTTTTATTTTATGCTTTTGTCACCGTTAATTTACATTGTAAAACAATTTAACTGAATAATTTCGCTGGATTTATGACGTCATTTCGTTGAAAAAAAATGACGCCATTTCACAATAAAACAGTGAAAAATATCGATATTTTTCACTGTTATTTTTTACTATTTAAAACAGTGAAATACCAGTTTTATTTCACTGATTTTTTTCTATAAACCAACTGAAAGCATAAAATAAAAATTGATTTCAATGACCTGGATAGATAACACAACCTCATTTTATTATTTACTTGTTGTTACATATTAGGGGACTGGATATTGCCATCACGAAAGTTTGCTTTTCAATTTACATAATAAATGTGAACTTATTAATTCTATGCATCTTATATCACTTATATGCTCCAAAACGACTTTTACAGCAGTTTTCATTTCTGAACAACCTCATGTATGTGGGTAGGGGTTAGGGTAAGGTGGTATTTTTATCTTATTTTAATTATTTAGATTTGTTCTACAAATAAAATGTCCTTTGAATGATTGCAGCGAATTCCCGATCAAATAATTACCACAATTGAATGTGTTTGTTTTAGTATTCGTTGTCTATCTTGAATTGTGTCGTGCTAACACTTTGCCTCATGAATTCTTACAGCAATACGCGTGGTGTTCATACAATTGTATGATTCAACACCACAAAACATGATCTAAATAAAACGTTAAAATTTCAAAATAATATCAATTCTCATTTGTCAGCAGACTCGTTTCTTATCTTTCAGAAAATATGCAAAGGGAGCAGCATCCCGCGGACATAACAGTTGTCGGTGATCCAAAAGTCGACCCGGAAATAAGTCTAAATGTGCACACACCCATTCGTAAATATAATATAAATCTTCAAAGACTTAATAGCTCCATTTTACATGAAGATTTTAAAGTGCTTCACGTATTCACTGACAGTGATGGGAAGACAGTCTTTCATGAGGATAATAAACATGTAAGTTTGAGATAGACCAGTGAAAATATAAAGGAAATAAACATATCAAGTGTATCATGTGTTTTTATTCAAATAAATACGAATATGTAGCCTAATGGTAGAACATGTTGTATTTTACTTTTGTCTCTATACGTCACATGCTTTTTTTTAAATAATTCATCTGACGTGTTTCTCAACTAAAGATATTCGAGGATTGAAAACCATAAGGCTGTGTTTTAAAGCGGCCATCGCCACGTGAGCCTCGTTCTGGGAAAACAGGGATTTATGCCAGTGCGTAAAGTGTAAGGGACGAAACTTTCCGCTTTTATGGAATTTTTTGTTTTAAGGTGGTCCCTTCTAAACGAAAATCTAGTATAGGCGGAACGTGTTGTATCTGAAAAGCCTGTGCGTACATTTAAGTCATCACTCTTGAAAACTTAATTTCACAATTAAGAAGAAATGACGTTTAAAAAATAACGATTAATAAGCATAGTACTTGTTCATCAAGGACAATAGTTTCTTCTGGTGTTTTTCAGTTTCAACATTAGACTTGCGTTTTTTTTCAGCACCGGCTCCATCAGAAGGCGGACAAGCTACACTTTTACCACGATGTAGGGTCCGGTACCCTGGTGAGTCTAAGACACAACGACAATCACAACGGTGGCAACATGAAACATTTTGTGGTGAGTTGTGTGTTACCCAGTAGTTATGGTGCTTTTTATAAAAAATAAAAATAATTAGATGCAAACTGCGTTTTGTATTTATTATACATAACATAAATATTAAAGTCCTTACATGCAAAATGCGGTAAGATAAACTCAAATTTGGTTTCGAACATTAAACTTTATTCCGGAAGAAAATAATCGTAACGAATCTGTAAATATTGCAGAAATAGTTAAAAATAATTTTACCCTGCACTTCTCTCAAAGTCCTTTATCAAGATATGAACTTTCGTTTAACTACATTTACAATTTATAAGAAGTTTTCTGCACACACAAAATCAAATTAGGTCAATTACTCCAAGCATTCTATAGTTTGAGGTTTAGTCCGTGTATTCAGTGCACTTACTCTAGATGTCCTCCAATAATGTTTGAAGACGTATTGTATTCTCTATAATTCTCTTGAATTCATGCTTGAACACAATAGCGAACCGCAATAATTATATACAAACTATAGAGAAAGTTATTACCCTTGATTAAACCATATTTCATTTCTCTTAAAGTCATCTATAATTATATAAAGATTAATTTGATTTCATTTAAATTATTAGTTGCAGTTATACTCGATACAATAAAAAGACTATACCAAAAATTGACAAAGGGAACTGACTCTAAAATACTAATAACAGAGTTGTGGTTATTGGCGACGCACTTCCTCTCAATATCCTTTGTAAGTTTACTGTTTTAATGTCTTAATACTAAATACGTTATGCTATCCCTATGAGTATTATCTTAAATGCAACAACTATGCTGTTGATTGGTTTCCACGCCATTTGGGCGTTCGATGATGCATCGACACATTGATTATAATTGACGCTTAGTGACCGCAAAAGAAAAACGCATTGGTTTGTCAATTCATACAATAACGATGAGGTCATATCCATACTTTTATTCTAATTACAATTAAATAATTTGTGCAACATAATTATGATTAATTGTAATGATGCCAGATTCGTGCTCATTTGTATTTACTTCATAAAGTTGTGGTTGTTCTGCGTACCAAAGACAGTTCCTTCTTCCTTGTGGGCTTGTGCTTGATATATCTAGTTTTGTTTAATTCAACAACAACAACAACAACAACAACAACATTTATTTCGGCAATTAAGCTACAAATAAGCTTCTAGCCTACAATTAGATAAAGCAAATGGTAATTCTTCAGGTAAAGATTGCTGTGATTGTTAGTTGAATACAGAGGAAGAAAGATATTAGTATTACAGGTTAAGATCGTGAATGCAATGTTAGTGCTTGATGGTCATTAAATATTTATTTGTTAACATAAACATAATATACCGAAATCGCTTTTTGGTATATTGAGAAAACTATTTAGAATATATAAATATTACAATAGTGCATGCTTTTGGCATAATGAGAAAAACTATTTTTACTATCGATATAGTAAAACCAATATTTCACATATACAATGTAGTATTAATGGTACCAATATTTCACATATACAGCATAGTATAAATGGTACATGTTATCGATGAAAAATGTTGACTGATGTACATATATATACATTAACATAGTAAAACTAGTATTTCACATACACTCTAAACAAATAAAATGATGTATGTTATCGATGCGAAAAGTTGAATAATGTACATGTATACAGACAATTAGTTAAGTCAATTAGTAATTCAATTTTCATTGACGTTTGAAGCAATGATAATTATTTTATTTTTGTTGTCAGAAAGTTACATGCTTACGAGTTCTTCTCTTAGTCTACTTGCATCGTAAATATATTTTGCAATTTGAAGAAGTTCACATTTATTTGTGGCTGACATGAGCGATTTAAATTTGGTTAATGTTGGCCATCTACAGTAATATGATTTGAAGTATTTTCTTCTTAGATGTGAGTATAGTGGGCATGTTAACATGAAGTGATATTCGTTTTCTATTAAATTTGTACAACATATTTTGCATTTTCGTTCTGCTCTCTCTATATTATAGTAACGTCCTTGTTCAATTTCTAGATTATGCGATGATACTCTGAATTTACTTAGTGCTATTCTATATTTATTTTGTTTGATTATGTGCAAATACGGTTCAAATTCAAATTTGGTTTTAAACATACAATATGTGCTAAGTCTGCCAGGTTGATTAATGTTACTTAACCAATTTTGTTTAAATTGATCTAATATTCTAATTTTTATGCTCTTTAATGATATAGTAATACGTTCTTGATTAATCCATAAATTTGTTAACCCTAATTGTTCTAACATTTCTTTTATTTGTGAGGCCCAATTGTTTTTGTTATAATTCATTTTAGCTCGGCTGTTTTCGGAGAAAACCCGAGGTATAATCATAGCCACTCGTCGTCCGCCTTCCGCCGTCCGCCGTCCGACGTCCGCCGTCCGCGTCGTGCTAAAACCTTTACATTTTGTTAAGGTTTTAAACATTGGCTCTTAAATCAAAGAGCTTCAATCTACATTTTTGAAACTTCATATGTAGCTGCAACTTGATGAGTTCTACATGCCACACCCATTTTTGGGCCACTAGGCCAAAGGTCAAGGTCACTGTGACCTCTAAAAAAAAATTCTGACCAGCTTTCATTTATTAAAAACTGCACCCGCAGCCGAGCGTGGCATCCGTTATGCGGTGCTCTTGTTTATACAGGTTTTAGACCAACAGTTTCAAAACAATGAATATTTTGTTTAGCCGTTTAATTGTTATTAAACTCCTCTCCACGCATATCAATAATACCAATTATACTGATAGATTACTAGTATCCTTATTTTTAGTATTAAATAACTAAAGTATCAGACGTCAATGGCTTCAACCTGTTTTATTTGTATTATCTAGCTAATTAAAGATCTATCATATAAATGATTAAAAAATAATTAAACAATAATAAAGAACATGCAAATTAACCATAAACTTGTCAAATTATTACAATACAATCATAAAAATATAGAATGCATTGTTCAACAAGTAAGAGTGTCGACGTGTCTGCTGTCGGGTTATTTAATGCTATGTCATGCTATGTTCTCCGGTTTAAGATCGTAGACACACTATTTTAATACACAAACAGAGTATCTTAAGTGAAGAATGCGTATATTGGTTTACATTGAGCACAAAAAAGAATATAAGAAATGTACACATTATTTCATTGATGTCAGACAAATATTGTGTTTGCTACGGTTTCAGAAATAAGTAAAAACTAAAGGCTGGATCCTGTGATAATTAAAAAAGTACTCAAGTTAAGTTAATGAAACTCGGTATGTGTAAAGACGACCATGTGATGAATATGCATATTATTTCATCTTTTTCGTCAGACCAAAATTGTGGTTTCTATGTTTACAGAGATAATTGAAAACTAAAACCTGCATTCTGCAATGAAGTTTACTTTAACTAGATACTAGTAACTGAAGGGTATGGAGATCCTGTTCATGATCCCAAAACATTAACCCTTAAAGGAACTGTTTTTTTGTTTTAGACAAAGCTCTTGTTGTCTATATCTTGGTAGGCTTTTAATAGACTTGTTTATAGCCTTGTATATATACTTGTATGAAATCTTTTTAATACCAACATACATGATACTTAAATAGCCTGTCGAACTTATTACGGGTCGGATTTTAGAGAAAGGTTTCCAGTTTTTTCTATAAGCAACTAACACAATCATTTCTGGTATGATGTGTATAATCGCTCATGCCGCCTGTATGGTCCTTCCAGGCGATCTAGAATACACTTGCACGAAATGTAATCCGTTTCCATGATTACAGGAGGGCATTATCCACGAGGAAATGGTAATAGCACCGCCGTTGGCTCACAAAAGGCACAAACGGTCTCTGCACCTCGATACCCACACTATATGGAGGAAATCCCCGGACTCACATACATTCTCTGACGACGAGCTTTTTGGTAAGCTGGTTCAGTTGTAGTTAGTGATGATTAAAGACACGAGTTCCGCCATAAGAACAATGGGCTTAAAGGAGCCTTTTAACTATTTGGTAAATTGACAAAAATTTTTTTTTTCGAATTCGCACATTTTCTTTTTAGTTATGATATTTGTAAGGAAACAGTAATACTTAACATTTACCATGCTCTAAAATATCCATTATATGCATCTTTCAACGATTTAAAAACCTGCAAAATTATAAAGCGTTGCAACACGAAACGATTGAATAAATTGGAGAGTTTTGATGTTGTCGTTATATTTGTGATGCTTTGAGGATTGCTTATAAAAAGCACAAAATTCATCACTCATTGTATGAGCACGGATGGCCGAGTGGTCTAAGCGATAGACTTTTATTTCAGGGGTCAGTAGTTCAAGCCCAGTTTAGGGTTACTTGTTCTTTCTTTAATTTTATTCTTGTGTTTTTACTGGTGCTTTTAAGATTGAATGTTTACATTTATCAATATAAAGCATTTAATGAAAAACTTCAATACATGCCAAAATCTGTGAAAAGGCCCCTTTAAAGCATGTGCGTAAAGTGTCGTCCAAGATTAGCATGTGCGATACGAACAGGCTGAATGTTGACGAAACTTTCCGCTCAGACTTGATTTTCGATTAGAAGAGACATGCTTTAAAAGAACAATTCTGTCAACGCAGAAAGTGTCGTCCCTGAATAGCGTGTGCGAATTGCACGGGCTAATCTAAGACGGCACTTTTTGCACATGAACACATAAATGAAGTTAGTTTTTTTCTGGATCGAAGCTCATATTGTAGCTCAATTTCGTCCCAAGGTCAGATCAATATCTTAACTTCCTTAATTTAGTTCTCTGGGCGGGACAAACATGTAGTTTCTTTTATAGGTAGATCCATCAAACTCTTCCCGAGTCGGGATTGATTGCATGGGAGTCGAGATAGACACACAATACAGAAACAAAACGTCACTCACTTATCCATTTTAAAATACATTGTATATCATATTTGGTGATCAGTCATGGTTTGTTAATACAACATTAAATGTGTGTATTAATATCATTTGATGATGAATCTGATCTTATTAACACGACTGACGTCATTCCGATAGACGCCACGTTAATACTAGCATTTGATGATTGGACCTAATGAGATGACTTTTGTACTCACTTTCATTTGACATTTCCGTTAAGTTATGATGTCGCCATAAGTAAATTGTTTTGGTTACATTATCATAATATCATACATCGAAATGTTTGAAAACATTCAAAGGTCTACCAAATTAAAATTTTATGGTTCAAGACTTGTTCCCGAGTATACTATTCAAATGGGAAACACCTGGTTGTGAAATGCCAACGAATGGCCATATCATTTTAGATATAAATGGTTTGATATTTTATTACGCATCCGCATTGCGCATCTATTTGTACTTATTATTTAGCAAGATTGATATGTATTATTTAGAACAATTTGATGCATATTGATTTGGGTGTACATGAAACCCATTTACCTTGCACAACGCAGTAGAGCCGCGTCATGCGACATTGGGTCTTATGCCATTTGCGGTCAGCGTAGTTCCAGTTCAGCCTTCGTATGCGCGCAGTTTGGTCAAAAGCTACCGTGTTTGCTAATGAGAACAATACATCTTCGTGATTTCGGCAGTTCTTACCAGACTGCGCTGGTCTGGAATTACACTGATCGCATATGGCAAACTACCCATTTTCGCATAACGCGGCTAAGTTGTTAGCCGTGGACTTTTTGCGCCTCCAGTCAAAATGTTTTGTATGTGAATTTCCAAGTGAACGAGGTCCTTCTGCGCCTGAGGATGCATAAAGAAAAAAGTTGGAGTGTGTCCCAGCACGCCTACTTAACCCTTTGCATGCTGGGAAATTTGCAGTCTGCTAAAATGTCGTCTGCTGAATTTTTAAAATTAGCATTTTCTTCGATTTTTTTTCAAAGAATACTATCAGAATAGCAAACAGTTTGGATCCAGATGAGACGCCACGTTCTGTGGCGTCTCATCTGGATCCAAACTGTTTGCAAAGACCTTCAAAATTCGGTTCCAGCGCTGAAAGAGTTAATTAATCTACTAGACTCATGAACGTTTGACTGAATCTCAAATTTTAAATATTTACTGAAAGCAATTTAATTTCAATTCGTTTTTGTGCTGTGTGTTTCAATTTTCAAGCAAAGAACATACAGTTCGCAAAACAGACGAACTCTTCTTTCGTTGTCGCCGCTGACTCAATTCTTCAAATTCATCGGTTGTTATTTATTATTGATTTCAAAATAAATAGAGTAGTAAAATTGATTTTTTTTCAAAATTATTAACAAAACTAGCCAATAAATTTCAAATGTTTGTATGAATAGCAACCGATGATACTTTTTCATGGAAAACGATTAATATTATATTCGGGAATTTGACATACCATGTTAGTCCATTTCCGCATCAGAGCTTTCAATTTGTCATCGCTGATATGAAACAGATATCATGCCAACACTTCATTATGGCTTGTTATTGATTATATTTCTTGATTTTAAATCTATTTTTAGTATTTCAACAATTAATTTAGATTTTTGTTAAAAGTTTTATAACTTTTAATAGAATAGCTGGCGTATTAATAAGAAACATATCATACACACTTATTTTAAATATTTGCGTTTATTTTTGTTATGCTGATACAAAATGTGTATTTTAACTATATTGCATTTGAAAATAAAGATTTTGTGTATTTTAATGAGAAGACAAACAATTTCTCCTCAACAACAAACTTAATTATAATGCGTTCATATGTTCACACCAAATGACAGCGAATATTAGTATACCATGTGGCATTGGAGGTAAACATCGTGTACGATTGTTATATGTAATATTTTCTAAAGGTTACTTTAATGAAGCCATTAAACAGTTTATTCAACATTTCCAAAGTAAACGTCATAATGACTTTCTCAACCGACATATGTTGTCAAATATGAAATAACAAAAAAAAGTAACATAGCATACAAATTTACAAATGAAATCCTGTTTATATTTTAGTTCCTCCAAGCGTGGACAACTTAAAATTCCCATGGAAAGAGCTCTTGAACTTGACAACATTGAACTCGACGGCGTCGAAAAGCGTCGAGTTTGTGAACGTCTTTCAGAAACGTCAGAAACGTCAGGTAACTCTGAGCTCCTCGAAGATCGAGCCAGAGTTATTGCTCTTCTGTGATAACGCCATGGTCCAACAGTTCGAAGGCGACACGGACGAACTGTTAGAGTACCTCTTGCATTTCTGGCATGCCGTGAGTGTTTTTTATTATATGCGTAAAATTTGCATGTTTTTATTGTTAGTGTAAAATAGGTATATTAGTTTAAAATGTTCGTGTTTTATTGTTAGTGCAAAATATGTATATTAGTACGAAACGTGGGTGTTTTTATTGTTAGTGTAAAAAAAGATATTAGTGTAAAATGTGTGTGTTTTTATTGCTAGTGTAAAATTTGTATATTAGTGTAAATTGTGAATGTTTTTTATCATTAGTGCAAATATTCGATATTAATATGATTTATTTTCGACAATGTAAAATCGGTGTAGTGTTTAACAGATGCATATGAAATTGGTTAGTAAGTTCGATATGTCTGACAATAAAGCTGTTACAAATATTAGTCTGTCTCTGGGTAAACGGGGCTTAATGGATGTGCTTCAAGTGTAATCAATTCGTACAGGCTATTCTTGGACGACCTTTTTGGCCTTAACTGGATTTGCGATAGGAAGACACGTCCTTTAAACGGAAAATACCATACTACATCGGAAAGTGTCGTCCTTGGTTAGCATGTGCAGTCGACACATTTACAAACATGCGTTAAGCCCTGTTTTTTCCAGAGTGGGCCTAATATGCTATACTATTAAACACTTTCAAATATTTAAACGAACAGTACAGTTACTACTGTGTGTTATCTTTAACGCCTTAAACCTCTTGCTGCGAATGCTGCAATTACTGAAGTGAACAATTATGGTTAGACTCAGGTCAATCAAACTATTCCAACAATTTTCTTTATCGCGTGTTTTCCTTAAATCTCGACAATTGGTCGACTCTGACATTTTCTAAAATCACACACTCTGACAATGATCTCAGGGTTACTTTACACTTATTTTTATAGTTTAATGAAACCTCATCGTGTTACGATGTTTCTTTGAAGGTGAACTGGAAATTTCTGACAATCTCTCTACAACGGAAGTGGCCGCATATAGATTTAAAAATCCGCGAGATCGGGGTCTTCCGGGACGCCACTGCACAGCCGTTCATCGAGGAGAACCGGATACGCCAGGGCAGTCGGCTGTTCTCGCTGTATGACGCCATGGACAGCCTCCAGCGATGGCTGGTGAAGTACGAGACAGTTCTGCCACTACACGATGTGGCCTTTCTACAAACAGGGTATGCCTGGAATTTGGACATGAATTATTATCACTGTGTAGTAGAATCACTATGATGTTTTTGAAGGTTTGTTTGACGGACAAACATGAATAATGTATATGAAATATCAGATTATATATATATATATAAGCTTCGCTCTTGAAAAAAAAATGAGCTTAGCGCATGTGCATAAGGTGTCGTCCCTGATTAGCCAGAGCAGTCCTCTGAGCTTAACACATGTGCATAAGGTTTCGTCCCTGATTAGCCCGAGCAGTCCTCTGAGCTTAACGCATGTGCATAAGGTGTCGTCCCTGATTAGCCCGAGCAGTCCTCTGAGCTTAACAGGGATGATACTTTCCCTCAGAACTGTATTTTTTCTATGAAGAGACATCCTTAATGCGGACCATACCATTTTAGCGGACAGTGTCGTCCCCTATTAGCCTATGTTAAGTGCACATGAAATCTTAGATGATGTATATGTTCGGACTTTCTCATTACACGTATATTATAGAAACGTTACACAGTCATTTAACTCGTTCTGATAATGCCATATGATAGTAGTGACGAGACAACAAATATGACATTGTTCTAATAGCATATGAGTCGTGTTCTGAGAAAACTGGGCATAATGCATGTGCGTAAAGTGTCGTCCCAGATTAGCCTGTGCAGTCCGCACAGGCTAATCAGGGACGACACTTTCCGCTTAAACTATATTTTCGGTTGAAAGGGATTTCCTTTAAACGAAAAATACCATTAAAGCGGAAAGTGTCGTCCCTGATTAGCCTGTGCGGACTGCACAAGCTAATCTGGGACGACACTTTACGCACATGCATTTAGCCCAGTTTTCTCAGAACGCGACACATATATAAGTCGAGAGGCTCCGCCTCCATTTCAATCCAATCTGGTGCAGGCCACTAGACTGTAAGTACTCTTTGAACACTCGACTAGCGCAAAGTTTCTTTTAGTTTTATATTTCCACGCAAGTTTAACCCATGTATGCCTAGTGGGCTCTCCCATCTTTCTTTATTGGATCAATTTATTTCAAAAATAAGGGATGTCTAGTATATGTATTTCTATATTTATAATAGTTCTTATAGAAATTCCTTTAAGCAAACAGCGCAGACCCTGATGAGACGCCGCATCATGCGGCGTCTCATCTGGGTCTACGCTGGTTTCCGAGGCTTTTTTTCTAAACGCTAGGCATAAATGGGTTAATTTGACCGTATTTATTGTATTGCATTTGGTTAGTGTTATACTTTGGTCACTATGTTCATATATTCTGCAGTTTTATAACTATATTATATGCCGAAACACCTCCAGTTAGCATGGTGCTACACAGTTGGAAAAACAACGAGCTGCATAAAATGGATTCTCTTTCTGTCGACTTTTATTTACTAATTACTAAACGCACGTGGCGGTATATGATAATGCACTTTATTGTTTAAAAAAATCCGATATCGCCGAAAATACACGCAAATCGAAAATTGCATCTGATTAATTTAAAATTCAAGTACACGCAAAAAGAAACAAATATCGTAAAATTATTTGAAAGGTTCTGGGGTTAAGTATGATTTGATTAATATGATTTGACACCAGTTATGCACGATAATTGATTGGTTACACTATTTTTTGGAAACCGCCCATTTTACTGAGTCGATGCGCTTTACTAACCAACACATGCCTTTTTCCTTTATCAGATTGAGGGCGTAGCTAAGAATTACTGTTCTAAATCATTTGTTTTATTAGCGGGGCATTAATATGTCTGAAAATATTGTTAACAATAATTTAATTATACTTTATAAGATCAATTAACGAGACAATTTATAAACCGCCGTTACTATACTCACCATTTCATTATCTTCTGTCGTTAAGGTTAAGTCGAACATTAAAATATTTTAATATCTTTATCAAATTTTCTAATAGTGGTTGAAAGTGAACAGTTTTCGAATGCAGTGTTTGTTAATGCCTAAAGATTTAAGTGCGTTAAACGGAACGGATGAAAAAACAAACAAACAACTTTTTATTTCACACTGTGGTCCTCTAGATAAGCTTAAGATGTGACGACCTTACACAATGGCATTGGAATAAATGCTGCCATTATAATTGTATTGATAGCAAGTCAATGAGTTGCTTTTATTAAATACACAGACCATTAACGTCTAATACGAAAAATCGCATTGTACCCGCCCCCCTAACCGCACCACGACTCTCGCTCTCTTACATCTAGTAAGCATGATGCAAAAAAAATTGTCAAACTGATCATAGAAATAATTCTGAAAATCATTAATTTGCTTTAAGATTTTACAAAATATGGTAATCTATATGGGCATTGTTTAGTTCGACAATTGTTACTCTACATTTGCTGTCTTTTTTAAGGAAATTACAAATGAAAGTTGTGTAGACAGTTTATTTTAGTTATGTTTATGCATTGACTATTTTCACTATTATTTGCTATAGATGGATATTATTAAAACCTTCGTACTATTAACTGTAATGGTACATGTAATATCTTACTGTAAGTTATGTTCAATGTCTCCTCGTTCTTCTGATACATTGAGCCACTGGAAAAGGATTATTTTCAGTTTTTATCAATGCTTATTACATATACAACATACATTTATATTGATATTAGCGCTGTTACGAAACGTGCACGATGCAGGTGTTTCTTATCATAAATTGTCCTCTGTTGTCATTAATACCGCGGCTGTAAATTATCTCGGCTTTCACTGTCTGCGCTTTGATATTTTCTTACATTTACTTGCATCACCCATTCGTACGCTGAATGAGCTAATAACGATGAGTCAAAAAACCGATTTGCATTTAATGGTTCAGTATCATATACTTATAAATATTGGATTGTATATTGATACGATTAAAACAATAATGTTTTAACAAAAAGTAAACATGTCATACAACGCAAATATTTACATGTTATCTTGTTATATTTTGACAATCGTGAAAGATTTGTTTCAAACGCCCATTTTCCTGCGTTGACTGTTATGTGTCAAAGAATTCGATGTTTTCAAGCTCTTTGTTAGATTCTTACATGCAGGCTTATGAATTGCTAATACGTATGTCTCTACTGCTCATCTGCAGACACAATTTCAGTGTATCTGGTGTGTCTGATGTTTATATATGAGCCGTGCTCTGTATCAATGGGGTTTAATGCACGTGTCGTCCCAGATTAGCCTGTGCTGTCCACATAGCCTAATCAGGGACGACACATTTCGCCCTTTTTGATAATTTCTGTTTAAAGAAAGTATCTTCTTAGCAAAAAAATCCAGTTTCGGCGGTAAGTGTCGTCTCTGATTAACCTGTGCGACTATTTACTTATATTAATATATCCCGGCAGTTAAACGATTCGAAAGATTAGGTTTTATTACATCAAACCGTAATTTCTGGACTGTTGACCTCCTGTATTTAATGAATTTCTAAAACAGCACCACTTGATTCATGTCACATTTTCTATGATAGCATCTTAATATATATAAATATATATTAGTTAGCAACACTTGTTTCATTTTGAGGTCATCTCTTTTCAGTAATGACGCCTGCCGTATGACGTCACACACACGAAGGTTCAAGGACAGCCGGTTCACAAGCGATGATGACGAGGAGGAGGTTGACGGATGTGTGGCGGGAACGGCCGGTGAGTGACGTCACGAGATTCTTAAATATAAAAAAATACTTTATTACAAGGTACTTCCAGAAGTGGTTACAGCACACGTGACGATCATGATAATGACGTCCTTGTCGAAACAGGTATTTCTCAATGTTTTATACAATTTATTACGTTTGTTTAATTTTTAAATGCCGCCCGCTTTTCAGCCAAATTTATACGAAAGTGATTAGCGTTTATTTCGTATTAATATTCGATTTAGATCTATATCTCTACTTTACTAGCTATGATTTGTTTGTGATCCCGCTAAGAAATGTCGAAGCTAGTAGAGTATAAAACGGCTAAAGTCACTGTCTCGGCATGGGCGTCCTTTGGATAATCACGTGATGACCCCCTCTTTTGGTGCATATGTGTTTATTTATATATTCAGCTTTTGCAAATCAATTATTTACGGCTAATAACTTATTCTGCTGAAGCAGCTGACGACAAACTGTGTGTGCAACTACATATGTTGCTTCACGTACAATATATGTAATTTGTCTCGTAAATAAATGTGTGAGGGTCGATGGCTTCCCAATCAACACCGTATACAGTTTGCAAGCAATAAATGCATATTATGTAACATTTTATTTAACCTGAAATTTTACAATAAAAAATAAACAATATTTGTTAAGAAAATTGATGGCTGTACAAGGCTTCTAACGACCCTTAAAACAACTGTGGAAAAAGGGTAACAATAATGTCCATTGTTTACTTTCACGCAAATGATTAAAATGGTTAATTTTATTTAGTACAATATGGAAAACTCTTGCTCGATTTTGGTGCTTTAAGAGTGGTCTAGTTTGGTTCATTGTATTATGATAAATATACTTGCAGGGGTGGCCTACGTGCGAGGGGCGTGTTTGTCCGCACCGTACTTCCGGAAGTTGGCATACAATTTCGGGATTGGGGAGGCCTCCACGAGCTTCAATGGTGTCATTATAGCCGCCCATGAAGTTGGGCATCTGTAAGTGATGATAGAGAAGATATGGAACTCGTTCTGCTAAAACGGGGTTTAATTCATGTGCATTAAGTGTCGTTCCATATTATCATGTGCAGTACTTACAGGGTTATCAGGCACAACGCTTCGCTTGAATGGTACTTTTCGATTAAAGAACGTTTCATCTCAGCGAAAATCCAAGCGGATAGTGTCGTCGCTGATTTAAATGTGCGGACTGCACATCATTATCTGGGACGACTCTTTACGCATATGCATTAAACCCAGTTTTCCAAGAACGCGTCTAGATATTTTCTCATTTCAATTGTTGTGAATACGTCTGTTTAATGTTTGTATCCTTATTTTCCACGCTTTGCTCACTTGTTTTAATTAAAGTGTGCATTTCGCATGTTTTACTACAAAGGACAGCTTAGAACACTGGAAACATCAACATGTATAGATGTTCGTTAGAGATAATTACTAGCAATCTTTGATTAATGAGATATGAATTGTTTAATACACATTTGAACAATTAAACTATTGCATGAGAACGAAATTCTTGTGAGTACAAATTTTTCGACGGCGCCAAATTTACAACATCGTATGCAAACTAGTTCCTGATCGATAATTGTAGTATAAAGTAAGTATTACCTTTTGTAAATTCGGTCATGACCAAAGAGATAGGTCCTTTTAAAAATGATGCATCGAAATGATAACTCTGACAAAAATTTGAAAATATTTGCAAGTATAATTTCGCAAAATATAATAGTTGTTTCTGTTTGAAAATAAAGACATATCAATCTATCATCCAAACATCGAGCGTCGTGTCTCGAGCACTACCCTCTTGTTTAATTGTAAATATAAAAAAATGCTTAAGCAACGGTTTTAAAGTACGTGTGTTTATCATCATACCATCTTGATGTTAAATATGACCCACTTATTAGACAGCACACTCATATGTTATTTTATAACGGACAGTGTAGGTCCTGAACATACTGCGCGGATGTGCAGGCTGGTCTTTAGCTACGATGGCCGCATTTCGCATAAGACCCATTTTCGCATGACGCAGGTCATATAACTTACACGTTTTATTGTACATGTTTTCTTCAATTCTTAAATAAATTGATATTTTGGGTGGGATGGGGTGGGGGGTATGCAAGATTTTGAATATAAGTTGCTTTTTTTATTATTTGTGTCATGAATAAAATCTAACGGCGAAATGGTAAATCTTATATCTACAATTCATTTAAAGAAAAACAAAAACAGGAAACACATCGAATGATACACAGTTTTTAAGCCTTTTATTTTGGCCAGGATATTCGATGATGATTTAAGAATGACCTCTACATGCGATACATTGTAGATGCATACTCGCATTGCGTGTCAGTTTTTTTAAATGACACTATAACATTATTCTAACCATAATAAACTATCGTTCATTCGCTAATTATACAACAGAAAGTTTAGACGTTAGGTTCTGCAATTGTTTATTGTCCGTTTATTATTTTGCAGAAGACATTAATTACTCCTGTAACATTTACATGAAAATTTAAAGTTATGTTCAAAGAATGATATAATACTGGCACAGAAATCAGACATGTGCGCATACAAATTGCCTATGCAAGTGTGTACGATTAAATTTTGACAGAAATTGTTTTGTTTATTCTTCAACAATTTTTTTATCTTATTTTATCTAGGAAAACACTTTCCTTAATATTTGACGGTTTAAATTACTTCCTGAAAATGTTTGATTGTTTCACGACATTTTACGAGATTATTAATTAATGGGATGATATGTGAATCACCTCTGAATAGTACAACAGCACTTTTGATAAAGGCATGCCATTGTATATTCGACTTCTGTAGTACGCATATATGCCAGGCTCTGCCAGTGTGCCTCCTGACTGTATTACTATATCACAAACTGTGCCATGATCTCTGGCTTTGTCATTTTGAATTGTTACTTTTAGACATTAGTTCTCGCTATCTTATTTTAGATCTGTTTTCCGTTATCACTGGCTTTGCTTTTGCGTATTGTTACTGTTTGCCCTTACCACAGGTCTTGCTATATTGTTTCTTTTTGCCATTATTTTAGGGTTTTGAATAGTGAAATGTTGCCGCTTGTCTTTATCATCGGTGTTCCCATCGCGATTTATTACCGCTTCCCATTAAAACGGGGGTTGCAATTTTGAATTGTAACCCTTTGCTACTATTACGAGCGTTGCCCTGGTAAATTTTAAGCGTTTTCCATAATTAAGGGCGTTGCCATGGCGAATTGTAACACTTTGTCATTATCACGGGTGTTGCAGTTGTGAATTGTCACCGTTTACCGTGATAACAGGCTAATCTGTTTGCAGGGGTCGCCGTGGAGTAGTGGATTATGGCGTCCACCTAGCGACCGGGGTCACGGATTCGATTGTTGTTCTTTAGATCTCCTTCAAAGACAAGAAGGTGCAATCGAGCTGAGATAAATAGGTTTCAACTTTAAGCGTATTCTGTTTGCAGGCTGGGCGCCTACCACGATGGCGAGGCGGAGGCGAGTCCCTGCGCCAGCAACTCCGGCTTCATCATGAGCTACTCCAGAGAGGACGCATTCAAGTTCAGTAGATTCTCCGACTGCTCCATACAGAGTTTTCAAAACTTCCTCAAGTAAGTATGGACCTTTTTACCCGCTGCCTGAATGTACTGAAATTTTTGTCCCTAATTTGAGATACATAAATGCGCATTGACCCAACATAAGAATAAACTCTCGTTAACCATACGTTTTAATGGTGGGAGCGTTATAAAATTGAGAATGTCTCTTGGAAAACTTGGCTTAATGCATGAGCGTAAAGGGACGTCATCGATAAGTGCAGTCCGCACTGGATAATACGGGACGACGCTTTCCCTTAAACGTAAAATACAATCAAAGCGGAAAATGTCGTCCATGAAAAGCCTGTGATGACTACACAGGCCAATCTGAATCGATACATACATTCAGCCCGGTTTCCCCAAAGCGCGGTTCAGTTATATGTCTACGTTTAGTCAAGAGCTGATTAACGTCCGAAAACTTATTTGTAATACAAGTGCATTCATTTTAAATATGATACCATAGCAAATAAATCGAACAAAAGTGATGCATTAAAGTGCCAGCAAACCGATACGGATTGGTCTATAAGATAACATAAGTGACCGCAAACCGATTTTTCAGCATGGATCGTTCCGGATGTCTCAAGCAGCGGGCGAGCAATGAGATCATGCAATTCCCAACGTCATTTCCGGGAACCTACATGTCCATAACGGAGCAATGTCGACGTTTTACTGGCGGTCCGCCGTGTGAGGTCTGTGGTTAGAGCCTCATTGTGGGAAAACTGGGCTTAATGCTTTTGTGTACAGGGTCCAAGTTAAGCCTGTGCAATCCCGGACGACACTTTGTTTTAAGAAAGTCTCTTATTAAAAACAGTTAAAGCTAAATGTGTCCAGATTAGCCCGTGCAAACTGTGTTAAGTTCGGTTTTGCCATAACGAGGGTTCTTTGTTTTGATTTAACTAGTGTATGATGATAATTATAAAATTAGTTGGATGAAGCCCATCTTTAGTCATTTAGAGAAATTGCATGGACACTGCTTATGCATTTATACAATCGTGACCACCCTCATCCATTTTAGGTGGGCCCAAAGCAGTGTGAACACCTATGCTGTGATGATGCTAAGGGCCAGTGGAGGTACACCCGCTCCGAGCCGGCCGTGGACGGAAGCTCATGCGGGGCCAGAAATGTAAGTAGCCATCTTAAACGCCATCGGTTCGTTGCAAATACTGTGAAAACTAGTTTTATATTCTGATACGTATGCGGGTGTTAAGTGCGAATACATAATATCATTGGCTATATCATCACAAAATATAATTCAATTAATACATCATATATAATCGCTTGGTGCATTTACTTGTACAATACAACCATATACATGTAACAACATTTATACGATACCATTGTGATATATATCTTTACTGTTCATATCACTCGACCCACTAAGGTACCTAACATATATTGTTGCCATTTTAATACATGTAATTGTTAGCATGTTATTCTAATTTCAGGTCTGTTTGAATGGTCAATGTATATCGCTGACATCGTTTGGATAAAATGGACGAATTCGGTAAGACAAACCGACGTTCTATAATATTGCACAAAATGCTTACAAAGTGGACCGTAACTTCCGTTAGTTTTGCAATAACCGAATTTAGTCAGTTTAATACTATGCAAGATAGTTTAGTTTTTTTTTATTTATTCTAACTCCTAAATGCATTATCTTATCATCCTATTGATATCGGGCATTACCATAATGATCTGTGCGTACTCTTTGTTTTGAAAGCCGACTTAGAATTCTTGTAAAATGTGTACATGAACAGAACAATTTTCCGATGACGATTTCAGTCTAATATAAGATGTCTATCGTGGCAGTAGCATGTATATATGTTCGTTTCTTTCTTGTTTCAGATGGTTTAGAATCAAAGCCATTAATTTTCACGCTGACACAATAGAAAAGAAGATACGTTCGCGATGGATATTATACGCTCGCTATGTGTCAATAAACAACATAAGAAACCTAAAGAAAATGGATAGATGCGTTTTCGCACGAAGACCCATGAAAATGCGGCAATCTTATCAACGGACTTTGGATATTCATGTTTAATGTTCAGTAAAATCACGAGAATTTATCGTTAAGTGGAGACTGGAGAATGCTCTTGTGTGTGATTTACAAGTTTGTCAACTTAATAGAAGACAAGCTATAATTCCAAGATTAATATTTGTGAACACTAGAGAAGACAGTATTACGGAATGCTGAATTTTAACTTATATATATATAGAGGAAAATACACAATTCTTAAAATGGATGCATGGATGCATTCTATAAACCTCTAATAGTGCGTTTGTGAAATAAAAGCAAATAAATAGCGAATTATTAAAAGATGGGCCTAATATTGCTGCAAGCAACACTTTTCGTAGCATCTGAACAACAAAAAAGCGTTTATATAAGGTGTAATAAATGTTGGAAAACGGAAGGATATTGTTTTATGACTGATAGCGCAATGGTTGCGTTTCTTATTTATTGTACAGTATTTTTTATTAACATAAGTATTCTACTTGCAAAAATGATTATGTTTCATTGAGTTATGACATGTTGTTAAATGTTACTTGGTAGTTCCACACTGTCGCATTGACCTTTAACTTGCAATTGATTATGAAATTAAAAGATTCAATCTACCATTTCATAAGTTCGGTTTATTTATCAGTAGATATTATTGAACACGTTGTGTCCCTCGAGTCACTCCGACTATTATACCATGTTACGTGTGGCACCCAGACAAACATGAAAACATGTTTCGCCGAGTTTAGTAACGGCTTCGTATCGTGAATACACGACTGCAATAAGGTAGGGGATGGGAAATTCCGAATATCGCTGTAATGAAACCTTTTGAACATTCTAGAAGTCAAATGATTTGCCCAATCTTCAAAACTTGCACAGAATTTCGTGCATATGATATCTTTGCCAACTTTAAAAATAGTTCCAGCCACTTGAAAAACATTTTTTTTGCAAACGGGGGCAGGGGAATGTTTTTTTCATCAAAACCTGTTAAGATCAATTTCGTCCTTTGGGCTCTTATTTGAGCCTTAGGTCATCTTTTTTCGAAAAGCAACGACGTAAATACACCCAGTTGGAGGTTGAATGCTTATAAATTATAGTAACTAAGGATTAATATTTATTTTTATTTATTAATTATCTACAAAAACAGTAATTGTATGTTTGTGTGCATGCATGCGTAGGTTCCTGTATATGTGCGTTTGTGTGTGTGTGTGTGTGACTGACGTGTGAATATGGGTGGAGTACCAATCTACCAGAGTGATACCGATTCTATACATGTTAGGTCCGGTTGTAATTTGTTTGTCATGTATTTATCAGTTGTTTATTCATCACATGCCATTGCTATGTAATCATTACATGTCTTTTGGACGGATTCAAAGAAAAAAAATCGGTTTGTTCTATCCGGATAAGATTTAAATTAAATCAATGCTCAATTATTGCTTTGGTGCTAGTATTCGTCACCTAGACAACGAAGGCTAAGTGAAATTTACATGAAGTAAATATTGAACTCAGTTTTTATACATTTAATAATAAACCTCTGTTTTTATGGGGTATTCGTCTTGCGCTGGTCACAAGAGCGATTTCAAATGGATAGGCAAGCATCTCGAAAATATTTGTATTGTGTTTTTTCCCTCCATTTCAACGTATATGTGCATGTACAATAATGTCTCAAAACAAATACGTGTTAAGCTACGCTCATTTTATATTGGCAAGTCTTTGGCTGTATCTATTGTGTGTAACTTGCCTTATATTTTTATTGTTATCATTTATTATGTTTACAAAATAATGCATTCAGGTGAAATAAAAAAATGCAACCGATAAATTATAGTTGTGTTATATTTTAAATTTAATAACCGTAGTTATTATACATTTATATACTCGAACATTGTAAATTGTATGAGTCGATATTCGAACATCCTAATTATGGCACTCTCATTACTTGGAAATATTTATAAAATAGACCCCCTATTAAGGAAAATAAGGTCCAAATTTGAAGAAAAAGTGTATATACATGTACATGTATACATACATGCATTTTCGATGAATAGCCTTAGGGAATACACGAGCACGCATACTTCTGTTTCAGTGAATATTCTTTGCCAAATTTACTAGAAATCTCTAGTCAACTACTTGCTTTATTCGTTTAAATAAATCATTTGCAACAGCTTATAGAAGTCTCAACAGGGACAGATTTAACTGATCTGCAATATTAATATATGGTATTTTTACTTATCTGTTCTCTTGCTTCGATCTTTTTTTCTGAAACTAATTTATTTTAATGCACCCTTTTGTCTGTTAAGATTTCTCTTAATTTGGATGAATGTCTGTGTCCTTTAACTTTTATGCGACATGTGATACAATATAAACTATCATAATCAAATCAAAAAAGCTAATTCAGAGACAATCACTATTCAGCAAATATAGCATCGACAGTCACTACGTCGCTTTCCTAAAACCAATCAATATTTACACAAAAAGATTTTCAGGATAACGTCTGCAGCAATAGAAACATAGCAAAATAAAGCAACTTCATTTGCATGTCCCTTGTATCACACTACATCACTTGTCAATTATTTTAGCCCCGTGCTGAGTAAAACTGGGCTTATACTTTCAGTTCAGTTTACTGATTTTTTTGTTTAGAAGTAGTCTCTTAAACCACATAATCAAGTTTTGTCGGAAAGTCTCAACACTGATTAGCCTGTGAGGACGCACGTGCATTAACCCTTTGCATGCTGGGAAATTTGTCGTCTGCTAAAATATCGTCTGCTGAATTTATAAAATAAGCATTTTCTTTTCTTTTTTTTTTCAAAGAATACTATCAGATTAGCAAACAGTTTGGATCCTGATGAGACACCACGTTCTGTGGCGTCTCATCTGGATCCAAACTTTTTGTAAAGGCCTTCAAAATCCGGTTCCAGCGCTGAAAGGGTTAAGCACAGTTTTCCTATAACGAGGCTGAAGTCTAACTGAGAAGTCAAATAAATTCGAGAAATCTATAAACATAATATTCTAATCTAATTTTCATTTAAATACGATGATTACAATGAGCAAATGTATTAGCATCACGTATACAAAAAATTGAGTAGACTTCAGATTACGAATATAGTAAATGTCAAGAAGGTATTTGGAGTTTGTGTTCGTAAGTTGCGACATATACGAACACAATCATGAGTATAATAAACATCGGATTCTTCGAATAGTTATATATTTAGCCGTAAATTGGTGCGCACGATTATACATACATTATTAAAAATAACTGATATTGAACATTAGTGAAACGCAAAATCGCTTTTATTTCGTCTACTGTTACAGTCCTTCATAACACAAGTGCAACAAATTAAACACAAACAGACTTGATATAGCATTTCAACAATGAACGTAAATGAACAAACGGATCGATCGATTGTCAACTGATTTTCCAATAGGTTTATAGGGTTATTAGATATATTGGGATATATAGCGCGTACAAGAGTGGTTAAGTTTGTATAAATAGGGTATATGGTACTACGAGTAATATATTTCAAAACTGCTGATTCGGACAAAGGCGATTTGTAATCGTATGAACTAATATCAACAAGAAGTTTAACTGGAAATGAAACGGATTTGTACAAAGGTAAATATTTTTTTTTAAATAAAGCTAAGGTGGAGTTTTATTCGAACACATTGTCAAACAATTGTATTTTTTAAACATTAAAAACATTCAGAGCATTTATCTTGAGTGCGGTTTTTTAAATATGAGTCGTGCAACTTAGCGATTATATAAAAAACTAAGTGTAAAACTGAACAGAGAACAATAATACCAGTGTGTATCCCTTACTGGAACAATAACCCATTTATGCCTAGCGTCTAGAAAAAAGGCCTTGGCAAACAGCGTAGACCCAGATGAGACGCCGCATGATTCGGCGTCTCATCAGGGTCTGCGCTGTTTGCTTAAAGGGATTTCTGTAAGAAATATCCTTAATATAGAAATAAATATACTAGACATCCCTAATTTTGGAAATAAATTGATCCAATTTAGAAGGATGGGATAGTCCACTAGGCATACATGGGTTAAAAGCTTTTCGGTTCGCAAAGAACATTTAGGCAGACGCAGCATAATGTGCGTTGAGGGAAGTCTTCAACGTGATAAGTTTATATGCTTTTCAGACACTTTCATTACCAATTGAACATGTTTGACATAAAATTTATTCTTTATAGTCACGCAACCTTTATCTATTGAGTGCATAACTAATAAATTTAAAAAATGAACTTTAAAATACAAATGTTCTGTTTATACAATTCAACAGATATTTTGTCACACAAATACAAACTGATATGATTAATGACCCCTCTCTGCTTATCTTTCGTCTGTCTTTGTAAACAGGGCTTTGGTCAATCAAATAATGAACGCTTAACTTTTGTGCTGATGGTGCATGTGCAGTTTTAATTCGTTTATATTAAGAGATGATCCAGACAAAAATTAATAAAGTTTACATTACTGCCACGAAAGAGTATTTATTGAGACCATTCGTACATCAATTCAAAATCAATAAATCAAGCTCACATACCTTTAAAGTAAATACATAATTAATTTCTATTTATGGTAATACATATTTTTCATAGCCGATTCTGCAGGTGGCATAATAATTATCAGTAGACCATTTATTTTATCTTTTAAAATAAACTTCCGACATCATACATCATATAGAAAATATATAGGTCGATACATCGATCTCACTATACCCAGTTACCTTTTTATTGGCAAAGATATGTCTTAAGAAAACTAAGAATAGCAAAGCGGTATATAAGGAGAAATGAAGGAACATACTACAATTAAGTTCTATTGTAAGGAAGAATTTAAGTCGCGTCATGCGAAAATGGGTTTTAAACCAAATGCGCCAAAGTAGCTCAGGACCAGCCTGCTCAATCGCACAGTCTGGTAAGGGGCTAGCCTGTCCTGGTAAGGGGCTAGCCTGTCTTTGTAAGGGGCTAGCCTGTCCTGGTAAGGGGCTGGCCTGTCTTGGTAAGGGGCTAGCCAATCTTGGTATGGGGCTTGCCGGTCCTGGTAAGGGGCTAGCCTGTCCGAAATTAAGTCCGGCAAGGTATTCTGGTATCATAAGCAGACAGGGTAGCTCCTGAACAGTCTGAGCTCATCAGAAGACTGGTATGCAGCTTCGGTCGCTGCAAATGGCATAAAGCCAATTTTCGCACAACGCTTGTCATTTTATTATTTTCTCGGAAAAGGCGTCGCTTAAACCACAAATTTCGTTTATTTTGTTAAGAAAACACACAAAACAATAGACGATTCAGTGGATAAAGACATAAGTACAAGAAAAATGACTTTTAAAGGCAATGAACTTTTCATTCTGACAGCTTAAAGTACATTTTATGGCAACATCCTCAAATTTTCCTAAAATACGATTTATTAAGTACATTGTATAATCATACATGCATATGTTATATTTTATACGTATATGTTTTATTGAGTGGAATTCTATATTTAGAAACGTAAAGCGATGCTTTTATTGTAAAAAAACAACAGTTTAACACATTAAACTGTCACTGCAATGATAGGTCATTCACATTTTGGTTAAAAAATACGTGTTCACATATATATATTTTTTTAATTAAAACGATGCGATTACTATTCGATGAATTTGAAGCTCATGTGTTATTGCTAAATGTATGATTCCTCGCAACGTAAACTTACGAAGCTTTTCTTTATAAGTTTTAAAAACGACCAAATACGATTGCTAAGTCGATTTATGATATTTCAAAATCTACGATATATGTCAAAATTTAAAACTGTATGTTGACATGCTTGACACAAATATACATCTATCGTTCTCTAAAATATGAATCTGACAAAAGTAGGTGGCAATAAATTTAAAACAAGAGATGAAACGTCGTCGGGAAATTCAAATAATTGTGATTTTAGTTATATTTATTGTGCACGTGCGTCAATACTGTGTTTTATAAGAGAAAATGATGTGTGTACATCCAATATATCGAACGTAACGTAAGTAGACAACTGCTTTGTGGACGGTTTTCTATCAATAACTTTTTAAATACCGACGTCCACGATCTTGAAACAAAAAAAAACGTGGGGAGCGCAAACACCGTAGAGCCAAAAGGGCGTAATCATTAAACAAAATCTTAATATAAAGTGGCTTACCGGGTGAAAATATCCGCTACTCCTACACGAAAAACATAAAAACGACGCCATTTTGGAAGTAAGTTCCAACTTAGCTCACTTAAACCGGTAAGCTCCCGTATACGCATGCCCTCCTTTTTTTGTCAGTTGGAAATCAGGTCCAAAAATGTACTTTAAAGGAAGTAAGTTCCTAAATGGGGGGGGGGGGGTTGGCAAAAAATTAGTTATCAGTCATTAAACGTCGCCGGAAAAATAAAGTAATCGCTATCTCAGTTATATTATACTGTGCACATGCGGTTTTCCTTAAATAACTTTTTATCCCGTTGTCTACGACCTTGAAACCGAGGGAAGCGCCGACACTGTAAATCCTAATGGGCGTATTCATTAAAAATCTACACCATCTTGGAAGTACGTTCCAACTTACCTCACCTAAACCCAGTAAGCTCCATGTTACGCATGCCCCACCACCAGGTAAATATATACCCGGCTTTAAGCAATAATGTTTCATCACAATTGCAGAAAGAATTCGAACAAGAACTGCAAGACGCGGGCGACAGACTCGTGGCAGTGGATTTCACAGCTGATTGGTGCACGAAGAATACCGAAGTCCGCCGAAAGCTGACTGACGTCATATATCAGACGGAATTCGCAGAAGTAGTTTTCTTACAGGTTGACGTCGATGACAACCAGGTATTTGAAGCTTGATTGGTCATTTTCGGCTCAGGTACTCAGGTTTAAGTACCCCGAGTACCCTAAAGTATACTACAAAGTACCCGGCGCACGGAAAATATACTAAACAGTATCCCGTAGTACCGGTATTGCCGGCTGCCTTAAAGCGTATTTTCCGTCCCCGTGGTACATTATAGTCTACTGAAGAGTACCCGTAGTCCTTTAAAGTAGTATTTGAGGCGAGAAAACCCAAAAGAGCTTAGGTGAATGCTGACCACGATCTTCGAAGCTAATGGTCATTTAAAGTGTGTATACACGATTATAAAATAGTGTAGTCGTCATTCTTAAACCAAAGCATTCATCACATAAACAAAGATAGTAAAATTGCATAACTAAATTAACTGATAATCGTACTAAGAATCAAATTGTGTGTTCTTCAATACAATTTATGATGGCAAAACAATTCTGCGTATTGGAAAATCCCAACAATGTACAATAAAAAATGATACTAAATTGCATAACACTCTTCTTTCATGTTCTAGTATTATTCACTTTTGAACTTTCTATCTATTTTAAAAATATAATTCTTTCTTCTTTGAAGGACACCGCACCTTTTTGTGGAGTAGACTTCTTACCAACAATACAGTTCTACAGATATGGTCGTAAGGTAATGAGAAACAACCACCATGGGAAAATACTGATCAAATTTGTAATTGTTATTTTTATAACACAATTTAAAGTTATGTTCTTTTGACTTGCCGACTTTTAGTTAAATTGATATGTAATGCAATGTTGAACGTAACTTTCGGTGTAAACAAGGGACGCTACTGGCATAAAGTTAGAAGATATTTATTTTCTCGAATAGTTTCCCTTTAAGATCAGTGGTGGGTGGGTTTAGATGGGCGCCGATTCGATTCTGATTAATAAGCTGGCGAAGGTCAGGTTCCTTCTCAACTGTTCATTATAAGAAATTTGAGAATTCGTAACAGTTCATATAGATGTGCTAATGTATCTAAATGAATGGCTGAAATCGAAACTGACATCACATATGTTGAACCACGATTTTTTGGTGGATGCTGATTGATTTGTTGTTGCTATGGTTGATCCGACATTTGTTCTGTGTATTTTCTTTGTAGGTTGATGAACTGTACGAAGACTCCTTAGATCGACTGAAATCAATTCTACAGCTTTATCGATGAACACGTCTTTATGTCACCTATACGTGTTAGATGTACACATATATGTGAACATATAAGTAAAAATTAGCACATGTATATATGGCGTGTTCAGTATCAACACTTGTTACTTTTTTGTTTGTAATAATACCAATAATGGTGTACATGGTGTAAAGATTTTCATTTGAAGATTTAATTTAAAACTTGTCGCGAAACAGCGACCTTTGTCGTAATGTAGTGAATGTATGCCGCACTTTTCAGGGTAATTGAATCGTAACGAGGGCCTTCATAACTGGTTATGTAATCGCTTCCACCTATTTTGAGACTTAAAAAATTGAAAATTGAAGAAACTTAGATCAAAGCTGGTATTCAGCCCGAAGGAAAACCGTTATCCCGTTTTAATCTCAAACGAATTTCTTAAGATGAAGTTTGGAAATTATTTTTTTTCGTGAAAAATATGGGGGGGGGGGCGGGACTAATGTAAACTTATGAAACTTTAAATTGTAAAAAGATTTTAACATGCACCTGCCAAAGGCATGCACCATTCATGTATTTTTAAGTATTTATTATATATAAAATGCTCAATGAAGTACAGAATGTAAAAGTCAATATTTTAGTCATTAGCACATTAAACTGTAACACCTAACCATTTTGAGCATTGGTGCCACGCAATACCAAGATACGTTTATTTGGTAACTACTTTGTACGAAAACTGGAGCTAGCTAGAGGCTTATGTTTTGTTGTTGTTGATGTTTTATTTAAATTTTTTGATGTTTTTGTTTTCTTATTCAAATACACAGGTAAACGCAGGTTCCAGTCCCACTTATACCGTTTATTTAAAAATGTGTTATTTCTTTTATACCTAATGATAAAATATGACATTTCTGCAGTGAAATAACAGCAGTGAAAATAAACAAATTGTTCTTTTCACCGGTGTAAAGAACAACTTTTCGGGACCCTTTTCTATTTTATGATTTTCATAAATAATTGAATGTATATTTTCTATGATCATGAGTGAATTAAAATCGACATTCCACCGAATCCAACAAATTTTCTTTTTATTTTATGCCTTTTCACCGTTTATTTACATTGTAAAAGAGTTTAACTGGAGAATTTCGGTGGTATTATGACGTCATTTCGTCAAACTAATGACGTCATTTTGTATTTTGAAATATTTTGAGGCACGTCACGGGAGAAACTCCGAGAAAGGGTAACTTTTCATCGAAAGGGAAACAGCCGTTAATTATTTTTTGAAAAAGGGCATACAAGAAACAATAAAAATTTGTTTATGTTAGTGTAAGACTAAGATCGTTTGTTATTTCACTCGTGATCATAGAAAAATAATATTTTCACTCGTGGCTGCGCCACTCATGAAAAAATATTTTCTATGATCACTCGTGAAATAACAAACGATCTTGTAAACACTGACAATTAAAAATATCCTCTATGCCATTTGATTTTTTTGTTCTTTCTATTCCAATATACATTATTGCTTTAAGTGTGAAAAGTCACAACGTCCATTGTTTTAATACTACCGTGTCTATATGTAAATAAAATATCGTCGATATGTATGTTTTACTTTACAAAAGCTTAGCGCTACTGTCTGTGTTAAATCATCTTAAAATATGGCCAATGTAAACATTTAAGGAGTTTTTGTTTGTTAGGAAAGTATACATTTTATGGAAATAGCAATAATACGCTGTTCTCGAAAATATCTTTCTAGGAATCAATATACATGTACGCACATCGAGAGGTAAAATTAAAACGGTCTATTGGTAATTGTCGGGTTGCCAGAGAGCTCTATACATTCACTTTTTGATCAACGCCGCGGACATTCAAACAAGTATTGCATCGACATGCATGTACATAAACATCGTCAATGCAAATTAAAGTAAACAGGTAAATCATATCTTGGGTGGTTTGCGGTTTTCTGAAGGAATTTATTTTTTATTTTTATTTTCGGTAGCAATGGTTGGTGTTTGTTCTTGTTGTTTTACTATTGTTTTTGTGTTTTGTTGTTTTCAAAAATACCGTCAATCATGCTTAAATAGCTTTATAAAATACGTGTATGAAAATGAACAGCATGTACAGGTACACGCCGTTAGATTAAAATGCAGTCACAATACAAACGAGTTATCATTATTGTATGTAATAGTGCTTGTCGTTTTTGTCAAACATATTAATACATCTTTGGTTCTGTTAATTCCGTTAAGACTGCGTTGCTCGAAGTATATACATGTATATTTAAATAATGACTTGACATTAAAATATACTGTGTGACACTTATATTTTTAATGTATTATCTTTATCTTCAATTAATTACTCACATAACATCAATATATATCCATATGTATTCAAGACGCACAGCATATGCCAACGACTAACGATTTCTATTCCAATCCTGTATTAGAAAGACGATGAGCGATGAGATGTCCAAAACATTTTTAAAATTAACCATGAAAACACAATCAACCTGAGCACTTTTATTAACCCTTTAACACTCAAAAACGTATTTTGATACATTTGTAGGACCATAGAAAGTTAAATTTAATTAAAGACCTTTCTTACAAGATTTAAGTTTAAAAGGCGTCATTTTCAACCCTTAGATACTGATGAGCAGCAGACAGCATAAAACCTGAACAGACTGCGAGTAATAATTATGACTTTTCAACTTGTTTATATACTTCAAAGTTTGTGGATGTTTGAATAAACAATGAAGTTTGCGTAAAGTAACCGCAAAATAACAAGATGCAACGAAACTTTATTCGAGCAAAAATATATAAATTTATAAATGTTGAGCTTAATTATGAAACTGATGGCCAACGCACGAACTTCCATCACTCATTCCGTCACTCATTCGGAGGTACGCTGTCTACTAGAAAGTCACTAAATGTGGCTGTGCTCTCATTAGCGGACAGATTATCTGCTGACCAGAAAACGCGAATGAGCAGGCTGGTCTGAAGCTAGTGTGCACAAGCTCAACAGGGACGACCCCTTCCTTCTATACCAGGGACGACCCTTTCCGTCTATACCAGGGACGACCCTTTCCGTATATACCAGGTACGACCCTTTCCGTCTATACCAGGGACGACCCTTTCCGTCGATACCAGGGACGACCCTTTCCGTCTATACCAGGTACGACCCTTTCCGTCTATACCAGGGAAGACCCTTTCCGTCTATACCAGGAACGACCCTTTCCGTCTATACCAGGGACGACCCTTCCCGTCTATACCAGGGACGACCCTTTCCGTCTATACCAGGGACGACCCTTTCAGTCTATGCCAGGGACGACCCTTTCCGTCTATACCAGGGACGACCCTTTCCGTCTATACCAGGGACGATCCTTTCCGTCTATACCAGGGACGATCCTTTCCGTCTACACTGGGTTAGAAGAGGCTTATTGATAATTTAGACGGAACATTCCATTTAAGCGCACTGCGCATGCTCACCTGGGGCACCTTATCTGGGAGTCACTTAACGCACATGCATTTAGTACCGATTCCCAAGAGCGAGGCTTGTAAACTATACGAACTTTAACGTTTGGTATGTGAATATGTATACAACTAACTTTTAAATATAATGCGTACTGAAGTGATGTCATTATTTGAAAATGCAGCAGCAAATACTCCAATTCATTAAGGCATTGTGCCCGTTAAGGTGCATTGAACGTTGCTCTTTTACGTAACTACTTGTAACGTGGTCCGTGATTTTGGCTAATTTAGAATAATACTTAACTCGGTCATTTAACTGCGTTTTCTTTAGTCATTTCATCTCATCAATTAATGCAATTGTATACAAACAACAACAATATTATTGGAACTATTTAACGTGTCTTTTTTGTACTTTATTTTCCATAAGTTAGTAATATTGATATTCTCCTAGAATGAAAAGGTACCAATATCATTTACATTAAACACACAATACGTTTTCAGTGGTATTTCACTAATTCTATGTTATCAATACCGTTACGTGAAAAAAACACACACCAATAACTGGAAAGCTGTTTACAAATATTAATGAATTAATAAGTAATTGATCGAAAAACAACATCATCGCCGAAAAGAAAACCGTTGGAAGCACGATAAACTCTCGTAAGTTCAGAAACGTATCAAGCGGATTTCGGCAACTTAATGAACGTCACCGTATACGTGACGTCGACGTAAGGCTGAGGACAGCAAGCGTAAGTGACGACGTTACGTCTCGCAGACGCCGAGACGAAGTGGAGGCTGCTCTTTCCGGGATGCAGCAGGTCCGAGTTGAGCACGTCGTCCTGATTTATGACGTTAATCACGGTTCCGTCGTAAGTCCACGGTGAGAACTGGAGGTCACATGACACCCACTCCTTGTTCTCCTGAAAAACCCATCGTAACCATGATTGGGGTTATTTACCATCTGGACTTAGGTTACAAAACACTTTGCCAAAGCTGCTTAATAAAAACGCAGCGTAAAAAAATATTAGAAAACAGAGCGTAATGCATTGTATGTCGGTATTAAAACAATAATTATGTGAAACAATATTAATATAAATTATATAGGCTTTGTCATCTTTAAAATGACAATGACCTTAATGTTTGTATGTATTAAATTTTACTTACGGTAACAACGTAATTTTTTTTTACCGGAAATTGTGATTTGAATTTTCTCAAAAATCCGGTTTAAAGCGGCAAGTTTGAACATATATACATCAGCAAGGAGCATCTTTTATTAGTTTTGATATTTTAATACATAACAGATAAAATTTAATATCTTTTGACTTGTGTTGGAAAGGCTGATAAATGATATTATATTGGGAAATATTGCCTTATTTTAAGATAAATTGTTGTTGTATTTTTTTTAAATAAAAATAAATTGTTTAAAGTTATTTAGAAAATCTATCGCCTTACTTGTGTTATCAAGATATGACGCAATAACAGCTCACCTGGCATTTGTAGGTATTCATGATCTGGTTGTGGGTGGGGTAGAGAATAGTTCCGTCTGAAAACAGCTGCAGACGACGAGCATGCTCTGTGTTCTTGGGCAGTAATTCATTCGCGCTAAAACAGTTCCCGGATGTTCATACATTAAAATTAAATCTTAAAACTTAAAATGATTTCTTATCAAACTAGTATGTTCTTATTTAATACAGATCGCAATTATATTTCAATGAAGTAATGATGATGTCCGACCTCAAAAACACAGTAAATGAGTAATTATTTGTATATTGGGGTTAAAATATTATTATGAATGTATTGAAATTGGCTATTTTATTATGAAACATATCACTTCTTTGTCCACGAAACACATATCTCTTTTACGTCAAAAGTGTTGTTGCTGCTGGTAAATTAAAAACTTGAAAAGATTTAACACTACAAGTTGTAGTTCGTTGATTTTTATCATGGCGAACATATCCCAAACTCGTCTGGAATTGAATGCCTTAACTTAACTTCGATGTAATGTAGGACGGGTACCCTACCAAATAAATCCCTCATCAGTATCACTTCGGCGTAAAGTAGGAGGGTACCAGACGAAACAATTCCCTAAACACTCTTACTTCGGCGGAAAGTAAGACGGGTACCAGACCAAATAATACCCTTAACACTATTACTTCGGCGGAATGTAAAACGGGTACCATACCACACACAAACCTGAATAGCTGCTCAACATCCGGGGTCCACAGCATGTCGGTGGGCAGACTGAGGCTGGCAAGGTCGCTGTAGGCGTCCGGTTTCCAACCCAACCGCTTGTCCTCCCAGCTCAGCGTCTCCCACACGTCCAGGGTCAGAATGCCGTCCTCCTGTCATGGTAATATTATGTGCCGCGCTGTGGGAAAAGAGGGCTTAATGCATGTGCATAAAATGATGTCCCAGATAAGCATGTGCAGTCCGCAACGGCTCATCAGCGACGACACTTTTGGCCTAAAGTGAATTTTCGTTAATTCTTTCTTTAAACGGAAAATCCGATACATCGAAAAGTGTCGTTCCTGATTAGCCTGTGCAGACTGTATAGGCTAATCTTGGACGACACTTTACGCACATGCAATAAGCCTTTTTTTCCAAGAAGGAGGCGCATATCATACCTTTAAGACATTTCGATCCGTTATGTCATGCGTTTCGTGCCAAAATTTATGTTAAAGTCATGAGGCAAACTAGAAATTGTATCGTGATAAAAGAATAAAGAACACTTATAAACATAAACATAAGAGCGAGTTTTTGTTTCCGTCCGCTTGTTTTTTTTTAAATTTCGCGTGACCAATATAATAGAACATACAATCAATTCTATGTCCTTTAATCACCACGCATAATCTGGATTATGAGGGTTTGATATTGAGTGAGTTATCCTGCATGCGTTCTTACATTATCGTTTAAACCCCCTATTTGGCGAGTATAGGCAATATCAAGCGGGTTGTCCAGCGCTTGTACTTACATATCCCGTCAGACGCCTGCACTGGATTACGAGGGTTTAATATTGAGTGAGTTATCCTGCATGCGTACTTACATAATCGTTTAAACACCTTATTTGGCGAGTATAGTTAATATCAAGCGGGTTGTCCAGCGCTTGTACTTACATATCCCACCAGACGCCTGATCTGCAGCATGTGGGTGATATTGAGCGGGTCATCCTTAGGTCCAACAGGCTCTATCGCCTTGTGATAATTTTGAAACAGGTCATCCACGAGCCGGACCTTCTCGCCAACGTTCGCGTCGACTAGAACACGCCAAACTTAGGGATTCAAAGGCAGTATTCAATAATGAGCATGGTTCTGGGAAATCTAGGCTTATGGCATGTGCGTAAAATGTCGTCCAGGATTACATGTCAATGTTTATCTGCTGTTGTGAAAATGGTTAAATAAACTATTATTCAAGCAATCAAACAAAAAGCAAACGTTCTGTGTTCAAAAAAGAAATAACTGAACTACGAAAAGATCGAAAGAGCATTAATACTCATTATTGTGACGAAAGAAGAGCACGCGCTTTCAACCGCATCGACAATTTATACAGCTAGGTAATAATACTAATAAAAGTACACATTGTTTAACCGGTTATCATATGAAATTCATACATATAAATAAACCAAGGTGTTCGGTTATTATATATAATGTTAATGCGCAAATGTAAGCGCGCGCAGACTATCCAGATACGGCTAAGTTTTGCAGAACATAACTCTTCTTAGCACACACAAGTAAATAGACAATATTGAGTTTGTGTACATTATTTCATTGATTTTCATTGTGTCTTGCCTCGTATCATTTGAAAGTTTTTGATTGCCCCTGAACTCTACGTATACGCATGTATTTAATGCTCAACAACACTCACTAGCAAATAAAAACTACATCAAGATTTATAAGCGAATATTTCATTGCAACCTAGCAACGCATGGAAGAATTATAACTTGAGTGTTTTATTCTCTAAATTCCAAAACGCTTTAACCGTTCAGAGAAAAAACAAAATAATACGTACCATTTATCACAGAAACAAAGACTAAGCTGATAATTAAAAATCTCATCTTGAATACCGAACCTTTATACAACCGAATCTTTTATGACTGAAAAATACTTTTCAGTTCTTAAAATATAATATTTGTGTCTTATGAATCACACGACTGGAGCGTATTGCGGAAACAAAACGTGAGTCTTGTAAGTGCATTTAAATGGCTATTAGTCGTAATTGGCGAGTGCTATTTTTGTACTCAGGAGTTTTCTGGCGGACTCCGGATATTTGTGCCAGTTTTTCGTAAGTGTGTCAATCAACGATGTGCTAAAGAGTTCATTAAATCTTATTGGTTCGAGATGGCTTGCTAAGTGCGGTCGCTTATTTTGGCGTATCCCTTAGTTATGGTATAAGACAACACACGCAGTCAATACAATCCGAATGTGTTTATTGTTTTCATACACACTTTTATACCCTTATGGTCTTTCACGTTGTTTTATTTTAAATCACACACGTTCAAATATTTCAACGTAATTGAATGGTTGAAGACAATAACTATTTGAGGGAGCAACGGATGTTGTCGGGGAATCAAACTTAAAAAACACACGTGATTTCAATCGAACGGAGACTAATTTGTTGATTTAATCTCTCTAGAAATGTGTTAAGCAAGATGAAAGAAAAAAATGTATTCACACCAACAATTTTTAGTCAGTTTCGATACATGCAATTTTTATAATTGTATGTATATGTTTATCCCTATGGTATGCAAGTGGCAATTTTTTCTGACCGTTATTTTTTTTCAATGTACTTAATTAATATTGACCATACAGAAAATAATGAATTCACACATCAAACGATTTCTCGCATTTTTGGCTTTAACTTATGGCGACATCACGCATGCCTATATTTATATATGTGGCACCAATGTGTGAACTTTAGCGGTCATTACATCATAGAGGAACTCAAAATTGTCAGGCGTATTCCGTCCGTCGTCAAACATACGTTAACACACGATTATCAACTGGTTACCTTACCAACAGGATTTTAGCTTGCTTAAGGGACCTTTCCACCGAATGTTGAATGGGAGTTGTCCAACTTGTTGTCCCAGATTCAGGAAATAATTAAAGTAAAGTTTAAACACAAAGTAAATCAGGGAGCAAGATAATGCTAGTAACGTAGACTCTGATTGAAAATATATTTGCAATTCATCATTGGAAATTGATAAAATTATAACGCTTTTCAAACGCGACACGACTTTATTTATTTTTTTCTTTTCTGTTGCTTACCTCGGACTTGAGAACCTGTATCGTTTATATGCAGTATAAGATGCATGAAAAACGCAAGGCAAGTTTCTGAATAACAGAGTGGTTAGTACGGTAGTCGTTCATTCCAAAGCGCGCTGGTTCGAGCTCCGATGGGGTATTTTTTGTTTGCGTGTTCTTACATTAATAATGTTCTTGTGTTCTGAATTTTAAATGAATTTATTCAAGGAAATTATTTACAATTAACAAATTAATAATTCTGTGAACACTGCCATTTAAGGGGAACACGAATGTCGTTGAGTTTAAACTTATTAAATGGGATACTCTATGAATTTGACTTAACACTAAACCAAAGGGTTTAATGAATTACTTTGATTTTAAAGTTATTAAAAGGGATACAGACTGCTTTCAACTTATTAATAGAAACGCATGTACGGAACAATTACGATTTCGAATCACTTAACTGTCGTATGTATTTTGAGAGGCCAAGATGGCGTTTAAAACGCTCCCGCTTTGATTGACCGCTGCAAAACGGAACTTTCCGTTGCAATCATTTTGTATTTTATTTTTTGCCGAGTTATTGTCATGTATTGTGCAGGTTTTGGTCAGTGGCCTCAATTACTGATGATAATCAGTTAATATATACTAACGTTCGTTGCAAAATGACGGCCAGAAAGTCATTACCTGATTGTAAGGGATAAATATTTCAAATTAACTAATAACTTGTGTGACCAAATGTTTTGGGGCGAATGAGATACATGAACTTCATGTTTCTTCACTGTTACAACATAATTACCTCCCTTACTTTAACATCTGCCAAGTAAACAAATCTAAATGTGACTTGTTACTCACAAAGTAAGTATATTTTTTGTGGTAGAAACGATTTATTAATTATTTGTGGAGCAATTTATTATTTAGAAATGTGTGTAGAAAATCCTGAATATATATTCGGCTCGTTTCTGTGGCAGTGAAGAGATAGTTAAGATTGATAATCTCCGTAGAGTACGGAAGGCAATCGGTAAGCTTCGCCAAACGCGAACGAAATTAGGTAGCATCGTTAGTTTCCGTTGGCTTGGTGATGATCGGTTCGCCAGTATATAAAGGCTCATTCTATACATAAATGGTGACGTCACTACGTTATTGTCACCTCTATACTTAGACGCATCACGCACCTCCATTTGGAGGCATTTATGACTACGACACAAAGAAGTCCGCGGATGAATGAAGAATTTGCTTTATAAGTAAACTTTCATGTTATGATTTAAAAGTTAAGTATAATTTTGTTCAGTCTTACGGTCTTATGTTAGTATCAATTAAAATTTTCGTAAGTTTTCAACAATTTCGCTCTTTATTCATTTTTTTAAAACTGTACTTTCACTTTCGGTTGTATAACAACATGTATACTTTATTGACGAAAGTTTGCAATGAAATAGCGTTTTCAAAACCGCTTAAAAAGTTTCAGAAGGTGTATCTGGTGCATGTTATAAATAGACACAATGTCATAGCTATATTGCCGACTAGTATGGGAACAATTTGGTATTTCAAGTGGCTCCATTTGCATTGCAAGAGAAGTTCAAATTGACTTGTTCAGTTTGTTAAATTTTGACACCCTAATTATATATTTTTTTATAAGTGCCTGATAGATTTTTTTCTTTAAATAATTGAGATCAATGAAAATTTTAGTAAAAGCACAGCATTGATGTTCTATGATGGTCATTTTTAGTGGAATAGTATGTTACAATAAAACAATTATAACTATTGTATTAATGAATTTAGATTAGGTGTCATCTTTAAATGGGGTAGTAATTCATTATATGAGATTAGCACATTATATAGTTGAAAAATAAATAACATTTTAATGACTTACCATAGTAAAATAAAGCAGCATAGAATGTGTTGCAGGTCATAAAATGTAAAACTGAAATTGAAGAAGCTTTACAAATATTTTACACTGACAACACTGTTGGTTTTCAAAAAAAAATCCTTCCTATCTACCTGCCCTAGTTTTTTGGGGCAAATTTAAATATTATTAATATCATTGAGTTAAATTATTAAAATATCCATATGTTTTGATTACATTAGCTTATTTTATTATTAATAATAAATACTTTGCAAGGAAAGTCCAATTCTGTTTTAATTAGTCTTAATTAGGTACTAGTAAAATTGAAAATATCAGTGACATCCAAAACTTGGCTTAAATGCGTATGAATGCATATTTTCTTTGACAGTTACATAGTACCCTATTTAATTGGATTAAAAACAACAAATAACTATAGTTCCACAACCCAGCCCAAGTTGACTCAAACTGAATTAATTCATCAATTGATCCTATTTAATTATATTAAAAACAACATGTGTAAGATTTTGAGAATATCCCATGTATTCCTCTAGTATTCCTCTAGTACACCAACATGCACGTCTTACTGATTTACATGCACTCCTTAAACAGTTTAACAAAAATAATGAATGATTAATCCAAAGAAAACAACAAACAAGCTGCTTCATATAAAAAGTTAATTACATAAGATTACATAAGCAAAAAAAATCATTTTGATAATAAATCAAGATTTTACTTCAACCAAACCATTATAAATTTATTGTGAGGGGGGGGGTAATGTAAGCACTAAAACTAAAATGGGGGAAATGTCTGGTGAGGGAACATCTTAGGGGGGGCGTCCGGAATTCCTGCTAAGGGCGACAGTGTTGTTAATGTGTCTTTAGAGGAAATAACTGAAGGAAAGTACTCATTGGTGTATGCCCATCCAGAAGCATTTCTGAGCATATCAATTGGAACAGCAATATTGAGTGCATTTGAAAGAGATATAACTGTTTCATGCATTGCTTTTGATGAAGCCCACAAGTCATGGTCCTTTAATGGTAGCTTTCCTATTAGCGAATTTTATACTTATTTTTACTCTACAATCTAGCTCTTTTGTCATAAAATGAGAAGTTTTATTATCCAACAGGTTTTGTGTTTGAACCTCACACATTTTATAATACCAAAGTCCCATCATACAATCATCATCACAATCAGCAGCAGCATTATCATATTCATCATCATCATTGTTAGCAGCAGCATCATTGTGTTGTATTATCAGAATTCAATACAAATACAAACACAACCATTACAACTCTTACTACTTCTACTACTAATTAATTAATTATCTACTACTACAACAAGAACAACAACTACGACTACTACTACTGATCTTACTTCTACTACTACTAGTCTACTACTATTACTACTACTACTACTACTACTACTACTTCTACTACTACTACTACTACTACTACTTCTACTACTACTACTACTACTACTACTACTACTACTACTACTACTACCACCACCACCACAACCACCACCACCACAACCACCACCACTACCACTACTACTACTACTTCTACTACTACTTGGTACACCAGAACTTGTTGTCCATCTAGACGATAAGGAGAACTCCCAGAGTATTGATCGAACCCACGCCCAGCGGACATCATTCTCTACACCATAGCGACCATGAATTAATATTTGACGCCATGTACAACATAATTCACCTTATTACAAAAAACATGGAAATCACAAAGTGACTGAAAATGCTTTAAAATAAATGCAAATTTGAAATTTGAAACAAAACAACCTAAGCAATACATAATAAGAAACACTACATTATTGAAACACTGATACCATGAACAATTTAGGGTGTAACACCTTATGTACATGTACCAGACCTTTAATGTACTACCGGTACTTTGAAACTTTATGTACCACCTACATAAAATATAGGTGTTATTGTCCATTCATTCATAGCAGTCCTGATGAATTAAGGTCATTCTCTAAACATGATTAAAGTCTAAAGAAGGAAATAATTTTTATTTTTTTTACAGTTTGAACATTAAGGTCATTCTCTCTTCTCTTCAAAGTATCACATTTCAGTTATACAATATAATACAAACATTTTAGACTTTATAATCCTTAGTCAGGATAAGATAAGAGACAAATGAATTTTTATAATTTACTTCAATTTCAGGTAAGACTAATAAATCATTTATTAAGTACTACATGTACTTGGGCTAATAAATTAAACCAAGACACTCAGTGACACTTAGACAATCTGACAAAATATAAAATCTATGGCCAATATATAAGTCTAAAATCATAAATACTATCACACAAAATACATTTCATCAATAACACACATTCATATTAAATTAGTTATCTCTTTATATTATAAATATGGTACATAAAGTGTCAGATAGTGGTACATAAAGTGTCGGTATATAAACGGACTGGTACGTAATGTGTGACATTCAACATTTTAAAAATCAGTTAACAATATATGGACTTCATTGTTTTGCATATACGCAATCAAAGCATATTTATTAAAAATTAAAACACACTGTTCATGGCTGTATCTTTTTATTTATACATGTATAAACTATTCTGGTTATTAATACATTTTTAAAATTATATATAAACAAGAGCACCACATTATGGGTGCCAAGCTAGGCTGCGGTGCAGTTTTGAATAAATGAAATTTATTAAAAGAATTTTTTAGAGGTTGGTGACCTTGACCTTTGACCGAGTGACCCCAAAATGGGTGTGGTGTGTAGAAATCATCATGGTGCATATACATGTGAGGTTTCAATGTTATAGGTGGAAGCACTTTGATTTTAGAGCCAATGTAAAGGTTTTAGCACGACGCGGACATCTGACGACGAGCTATGACAATACCTAGGGTTTTCCCCGAAAACAGCCGAACTAAAATTGAGCGCCATTAGTCCAAATTTTTGACGCTCTTAAATATTAAGCTATTTTTTATATGGGTAATATTTGGAGCAAAGAATTTAGCCCATATAAAAAGTATCTCTAAATTCTTTGCGCGTCTTATAAATAAGACTAGAGCGCCATATAAATTAAATGGAAAACATACAACTTTATGTCAAGAAAAATAAAGCTGTAAAAATCTCACCTGCTCGTCTTTGATGTTGCAATAAGAACATTCAGCATTTTCAGTATCTACTAAATAAATATATGAAAGTGCCAAATGTCCAAGATACCATGACGTCCTCCTCAAAATGTTAGATCCTTTGAACTCCATTTATTTTTTCCCTGATTAATCCTCTCACACATGAGGCCTACATGTAAGATTCCTTGTAATGTTCACAGCGTTTATTTTGAATCGTTTACGTTCTCAAATTTCAGCAGGTATTTAATTATAAATATTGATTTATGATTTTGATTTATTAACTATTTCGAAGATATAGTCTTGCAACGTGTTTAGTTAGTCTAAGTTACGTGTTAGGTGATTCTTACAAACAATAGACTGACATGAAAAGTGGCTCCTTTTGAAGCACAAACTGCATCCATGTATATATTACAGCTGGCCCGGTTTGATGGGGCCTGTTTTTGATAATAATTAATTACCATTTTTCACTTCCCTGTTTATTTTGTTTACCAACGCCATGATGGAAAAAAGTCCGTTTCCCACAATGCTTAGCGCGCATTCACACAGGTCAGTAAGACCGGTGTGACACAATGTATAAAGGCTTGCAAGTGGGCAACTTAGTGAGCGGGACAACATCTGAAGAAAATGTACGGTCATCTAAAGAACAGTTCTCTGAGGCATTTGGGTAAGTACCTTGACTTCAAACAGTGCTGCCCGGGCTGCAAAGTTACTGTTTCAAGTGTAGAGGTTCTTCAGAGCGTTTGAGTCTACGGAAGTCGTACTAGGTTGTGACAGAAGCTTCACCGAGGGTTAGGTACAGCTTAATTGAACTTAGAAATAATTGATCGTCGAAGCTAATAAAACAAAACGGTTCCCTGTTTTTCGCATTGTACATATAAGTGGCGACTTATTATTTTTTAGCTTATACTCATTAGACAAGCAGCACGAGGAAAATTATTTGTTATATTGTATTAAAGGTGTAATTAGCCTTCGGAGAGCTTCGGAATGCATATTGTGTTTGTTAGGTCGCGCATAAAGCGCTCGGTTTCGGCCTCGGGAATTGGGCTTCGTGCTACACTTGCACGCATCAGAAAGAAATTAATTATGAATTGGTGCCTTTTCCGTTTTAAATAACTACATTTCCGATACATTAAGTAATTGCAACGCCTGAATGATTTGTAATTTGTTAATCTGTTTCCGTGATTTTTTTTTCTGTCCGAACTGATGAGTGTCTTAATTTATATTTTTTTTTTCAGTATTGAAATGCAGTCCTTTTCTTGTTATCGCTACCTTCTTAGACTATCAATCTATTTACGAACGGGCTGTATGTTTTAGTGTAGCATGGAGCTTGTTTTCTTTGATTCACGGAATTATGTTTCTTGTTTATTTCTCCAGCTTAAACTATCTCTCAGATCTATGCATTCGATGAGGGAATATGTATTTATTTATATATAACTTTATTTCCTCCAAATACATGAAAGGCTGAACAAATAAAAAGACAACAGTTTACAATAGTTAACAAAAAGCTTAAGAATAATATGTATACATAGTACAATATCTTACACTTAGTCAGCTATCAACACAGTTAACATTGACACTATTAACAGCGTAAACTTATATACACATATGTTTGAACTATTATTTATAGGCATGGAATTAAATCAAATCGATATTTTTAGAAAAAATAATTCTCATAGAGGTCAACGAAACACAAAAACAGAATGCATGTGGTTAAAACATTACTGCTGATATGCCCCTTTACATGCGAGACATATTTGAAATACAATATAATATAAGCCTTATGTCATAATTAGACTGTATAATCAATACTTGGTTGACAAAAATTGGAAGACAAACTTATTATGCGAATACGCTTAACACAAATATTGCCAACTACAGGCATGTAGTTTAAATGATATCAGGTAGATATCCAATAACTGTAATTATAGCAGTCGAATACCTGAGTCGTTAGATAAACATTAAGTGTGCAATATTTGAAGAGCCTCGAATGATCGATTTGATATGCACAGTAAGCAGAGTAAATAAAGAGTAAAGGACTATTTACTTTTAAAATGTAAGTAAAGTCTTTTAGAAATTGTATTACCAGTTTCCTTTTGTAAATTGCTCTATAATAACTTTGAATACACAAATATAAACACGTGTGTATGAAACGACATAAACCTAATCAAATCGAAAGTAGGCTTGTTAACTCCAATGTCACCGTGTACCTTTGTTACTATGAATGTATTTACATGTTCTTCCTACATCGTGTTTTTACATAGTGAAAGCTTTCGTGACATTGTGTATACAATAAGGAAAAACTTGAAAAGGAAAAATACATGTGATCGATGCAGGTACACACGACCGTATTTGTTAACCGCTGATTCGGAAAGTAAATCTTTTCAACTTCTTTCGCGACCAAAGGCTCATTCAAACGTATTTCGTTACTATTGATAGATTTTAATCAAAAAGGCTTAAGCAGAACGGTTATTCATATACATGCACTTTTCATTTCAGTTTAACACGAGGCTTGGTAACATAACATTCATGTGACGTCAATAATTCCAGCCATTTACTTTAACTTTATAAACTGCTACTTGGGGTGTTGATCGTGAAAAGAATAAGGAATATTGAAGACAGCCTCATGCTACAATGGGAACAGTGGAGGTTCAAAATGAGGCTGGTGACAACTCTATGTTGGTTAAAGGCCTTTGTTTTTGTGGCGCTGGTTTATCTTCCATAATCGAAAGAACCCTTTCTGCGATTGATAATATCACACATGCAATATGGGTCATGCTATCGGGAGCAACATACATTGTTACTGGAATTGTGGATTTTACAATTCGTGCACCAGTTAAAATAATAGTATGGCTTTTATTTGCAATTCAGACTATTTTAGAAACTATAATCTATGTATTTCTTGATTTGTTTTTATACGGCTTTTCCGAGATCTTGATATGTACGATCAGTTCCATAACAAATGCCATCAATGTTATTATCCGGACTCCTTTTTATGTCCTCAATTGTACTGTCTCCTGTTTGTTCTCGATTGTTATTAATTACGCCAGGGCAATTGACTTCATTGTATTTAAAATAGTCTTTCCTGTAGGGGACGTTATTTACTGGTATGCCGCTTTTGTGCTTACTGTAGTCGGTATTTTTCATGTAACTATGGAGTGTACTAAACTAACTAAAAGCGAAATTAAAACACTTTGGCATCAGCATGGATACAAATTCCTAATCATGGCTCCACTTTTATATGCCGCATTAGACATATGGCGCATTGTGCTTTCACTTATCTTAATATATGCACTTCATCCTGCAGTGTATATGTTCATATTTTTGTGTGTAAGTTTAGGCATCGTTGCACTCGCTCAGTTATTGCATGAAAGCGTCCGGCAGCCGGTACGCAATCGGTACGAACAAGCAATGCGTTCCATTAACGGACTTTTGTATCTTACGAGGGCAAGATCAAGATTAACACGGTTGTGGCTTCAGCGAAATTGCAATGCCCTGGAACTATTTTGGAGACGGAATTTTCAAGAACGTGCTCAACAAAATGATACTCCTCAAGTTCGACTGCAGACAAATTTGATTGACGCCGAGATAGCAAACGAGTGTGTAATATGCTTCGAAAGGAAGTCTTTCATCACAATCTTACCCTGCATGCATAGTAACATTTGTCAGACTTGTGTTTCGCAGCTTCTTCAGAATGACTACCGGTGTCCTTTGTGTAGGGGAACTATAATGTTCATTCGTTCATAGATCTCATTTGACCTTTTACGGTTTCTTATGTTGATGCTATGCATACATGTAGTTCGTGCCATGTTATTATTATTTGTATGAATGTTTGAATATTAACTTTCTGCTGCCATATATTTCAGAGTTACGTTTGACATATTTTTTTATTTGCCCTTTACTCTCTACAGCTGACCACTTCTGTGTTGCTTAACTAAATATTCACCCGGATGTGGTACCGGGGCCTTCTCTATATTACAAGAATAGATGCAGCTGTTTCTTTAATAATAATATTTTTTTTTACAAAATACTAGTATGCACAAGCATTTAACGATTGAGTCGATATAATATTGTGCTCAAATCAAAGAACGATTTAGTCGATGACAGATGTATGGAGTTGTGGATGAATGAATGGGTGGATGATGGGTAGGTGTGTTAATTTTTGGTTGGTGGGTGGACGGGTGGATGAGTGGGTTGGTGGGTGGACGGATGGATGGATGGGAGGGTGAGTGGTTGGACTGGTGGGTTGATGGATGGATAATTGGATGGATCGATTAACTGATGGATGGTGGTTGGTGCATTATTTTTTGGTCGATGGGTGGACGGATGGATGAGTGGATGAGTTGGTCGGTGGTTTGACGGATTGATGGATATGTGGGTCGGTGGGTGGACGGATGGATGGGTTGGTGGGTCGGTGGTTGGAAGGATGGATAGGTGGGTGGGTCGGTGGTTGGACTGATGGATGGGAGGGTAGGTGGTTGGATTGATTGATTGATGGCAGGGTCAGTGGTTGGACTGATGGATGGATGGGAGGGTCAGTGGTTGGATTTATGGATGTATGGAAGGGTCAGTGGTTGGACTGATGGATGGATGGGAGGGTCAGTGGTTGGACTGATGAATGGATGAGAGGGTCAGTGGTTGGACTGATGGAATGATGGGAGGGTCAGTGGTTTGACTGATGGATTGATGGGAGGGTCAGTGGTTGGGCTGATGGATTGATGGGAGGGTCAGTGGTTGGACTGATGGATTGAATGGAGGGTCTGTGGTTGGGCTGATGGATGGATGGGAGGGTCAGTGGTTGGACTGATGGATGGATGGGAGGGTCAGTGGTTGGACTGATGGATGGGAGGATCAGTGGTTGGAATGATGGATTGATGGGAAGGTCAGTGGTTGGACTGATGGATGGGAGGGTCAGTGGTTGGACTGATGGATGGATGGAAGGGTCAGTGGTTGGACTAATGGATGGATGGGAGGGTCAGTGGTTGGGCTGATGGATGGTTGGGAGGGTCAGTGGTTGGACTGATGGATGGATGGGAGGGTCAGTGGTTGGAATGATGGATGGATGGTTGGTTGGGTCGTTGGGTGGACGGATGGATTGATGGATGGATTAATGGGTGGGTTGTGGGCGGATGAATTGTGCTAATTATTGACTTTTTCTACCTTAAACGAATAGAAATATTTAAAGATTGCTACACCGTTAATTGAAATAGATTTGCTTTCCTTCTGTAGATTATTAGTTTTCCTAGGTAGTATTCTTTCTAAATCAAGTTAGTCAATATTTCATTTGCCGATATACAGGTCCACACGTTTTGTTTAAATTTGGATGTTTTGTTTATGGCCCTTGATTAATCATAAATCAATCTTTTTATGTGCTCACTCCTTTTAAAAAGGTTGTGATCCTAATCACAAGATGGATTAAATCTGATACATTTTTAATTGCTCGTGCTTTAATATGAACACAGTAAAGTAAGCGTGGCAATCGACGCGTAGGTTTGAACTGCCGCTGTTCCTCTTGGTCCTGTAAATATGTCGAATATATGAACGTACCACAGTATTGAATAGTCCACAAGCTGAACGTATTTTAAACATACTAAAAACATACACTTTAAACCAGGTGCCAGTTGCAGTTTCTAACCATTTATCATTGAAAATATATAATCTACATACTACACATCTACACTTAATTACATGTCTATTATAATAAATTAACGGAAATAACGGTTGATAATTTACAAACAAATATGTTTGTAATACAAATGAAGTATAGGGTATTCTTGATGCATCTTTATATAAACAGGACAATGTTCAATATCTATGGCGTGTCAAACGTTGCAAAATTCAATGTTTTCATATGTATGTGGTTATTTGTATATATATGAAGTATATTTCCAGTTGTGTGTGGTATAATTGCATATGTATGTTGGATAATTTCATATATATATATATATATATATATATGGTTAAATCCGATATATGTATTGCATAACAAAAATATGTTGTATAATTTCATATTTATGTCAAATATTTTCATATATATGTTCTATAAGTTCATATATGTATGCAATATTTTGATATATATGTGGTATAATTATGATATTTGTGTTGTATAATTTTCAAAATATGTGTGTTATAAACTTTCATATTTTTTGCAATAATTCCATATGTTTGTTGTAAAATTTGCATATATATGTTCTATTATTTGCATCATGGGAAATATTTTGAACAGGCATGACTGAAAAGCGGAGATGGCTAAATCCCGCGTAAACGGCTTTAAGTGGAAGGAAAATGACTCATAAATATTAAAGCTGAAATTTCTATAATGTTGTATGAGTTATTTATTTAGATCATTAGTACATTTCTTTTGTATCTATTGGAAAATATTAAAAATAAAACATATGAGGCCCTTTCCGTTTATAGAAAACCCTGTCCTTGGAAAGGGGCACTTTCCGCTGTTCAATCATACCGATTTGAAAAAAAGGATTTCATTCGACGGAATCACAATTGAAGGTTTTTGCAGGAAACTAAACAGATACAATTTAATGAATATTTAATTTATAAACAATTTTAGAACGATTTTAACATATCTTATGGCGGTATATGGTTTAGTAAACTTTACGAGAATCGATCGGAATTTGTGCGATCAGTTTAGTTGGTAGAATTTTGTTAAAAAGTGCTTATCATGTGAACGCCTTAGAGCTGGAGAAAACGATAAGGTTTTAGAGTTAAAAGAATATGTTAAATAAAAAATAGGGTCGAATAAGCCCCCTTGATGGTCCGAATAAGGCTGATGCCGAATAGACCCAGGTATTAGGACTAGGCCGAATAAGCCTGCTACTGGGATAATGTACGCCTGTTATATATGAAAAATAGAACTCATCGTGACGGTTCACTCGTGAAGAAGACACATAGACGCACTTAACGCTCGAAAATGCCATATTCGCTGTTTAGTCATTCCCGTTTAAATATTTCCCATGTTGCAAATTATAGGACATTAATATGAAAATTTAGCAACAAACATATGGAATAATTGCACACACATATGAAAGTTTAGAACACACAAATATTTTGAAAATTTGCCACACAAATATCAGAATTATGCCACATAATGATAAAATATTGCATACATATATGAACGTTTAGAACATATATATGAAAATATCGGGCATAAATATGAAATTATATAACATAAATTTGGTTTTTCACGACATATATCGAATTTTACCATATATATATGAATTTATACAACATATATATGCAATTATGCCACACACAAATGGAAATATACAACAAACATATTCAAATATACCACATACACATGGAAACATTGAATTTTGCAACGTTGGACAAGCAATACATATCCAACAATTGCCTTTAATGTTGTTTTGTAATAACAAACATTCATTATAACGTTTGCTCATTGCAAATTGATGTTTTATGATGAATTGTGTAAAACAGATCTCAAAACATTTATTTTCAAAAATCAATGCAATCGGCATAATGCAGACGGACAAAACAACACCGGGTCGCATACAGAAGACCGGTTCAGTAGGTGACAAACTAGTTGTTATAGAGGGCAAGATCTGTACATATACGTTTACAACACTTTGTCATTCAAAACAATCCAGTATGTAAATACAATTGAACAAAATGTGAAAATATGTACTCATGGATGGCAAGTGTCATCAAAAGTGTTGATATCGAATTTTAGAAAATGTCAATCACGAAGATCGACTTCTTTAGCTCCACTGGCCAAAGGGGCTTATGTCATGGTCCTGTGTCCGTCGTGTGTGAATGCGTGTGAGCGTGCGTGCGATAAATTTTCCTTTAAACATCTCCTAAACTACTGGTCCAATTCTGATGAAATTTTTCAGGAATGTTCCTGGGATGAACCTCTTTAAAATATGTTCAAATTATGCCCCTGGGGTCAAATTTGACCCTGCCCCGGGGGTCACAAAATTGAACATTTGCTTACATAAGGCCTATTTTGTATAAAACTTTAAAACGTCTTTTCGTCCATAACCATTGGGCTTAGGGCTATCAAATTGGTATGTAGAGACATCTAATAGTCCTCTACCAAATTTGTTCAAATTATGCCACAAAGGTCAAATTTGACCCTGCCCCGGGGGTCACAAAGTTGAACATATGCTTATATAGGGTCTATTTTGTTAAAACTTTACAAATCTTAAGGTCCATAACCCTTGGGCCTAGGGCTACCATATTTGGTATGTAGTGGCATTTTATAGTCCTCTACCAAGTTTGTTCAAATTATGCCCCTGGGGTCAAGTTTGACCCTGTCCAGAGGGTCACGCAATTGAACATATGCTTATATAAGGCCTTTTTTGTGAAAACTTTAACAACCTTCCTGTCCATAACCGTATGGCACAGGGCTACCAAATTTGGTATGTAGTGATATGTAATAGTTCTCTTCTTAGTTTGTTCAAATTATGCCCCTGGGGTCAAATTTGAAACTGCCCCGGGGCCACAAAATTGAATATATGCTTATAAAGTGCTTATTTTATGAAAACTTAACAAATCTGCTTGTCCATATCCATTGTGTCAAGGGCTACAAAATTTGGTATGTAGGGACATCTAATAGTCCTCTACCAAGTTTGTTCAAATTATGCCGCTGGGGTCAAGTTTGTCCCTGACCCGAGGGTCACAACATTGAACATATGCTTAAATAAGGCCTATTTTGTGAAAACTTTAAAAAAATTACATGTCCATAACTGTATTTTTTAGGGCTACCAAATTTGGTATAGAGTAACATGTAATAGTTCTCTTCTTAGTTTATTCAAATTATGCCCCTGGGGTCAAATTTGAAACTGCTCCGTGGGTCACAAAATTGAAAATATGCTTATAAAGGGCTTATTTTGTGAAAACTTTAAAAATCCACTTGTCCATATAACCATTGGGCCTAGGGCTACCAAATATGGTATGCAGTGACATCTTATAGTCTTCTACCAAGTTTGTTCAAATTATGCTCCTGGGGTTTAGTTTGACCCTGCCCCGGGGGTCACAAAATTGAACATATGCTTATATAAGGCCTATTGTGGGAAAACTTTAAAAATCTTCTTGTCCATAACCCGATGACATAGGGCTACCAAATTTGGTATGTAGTGACATGTCATAGTTCTCTTCTTAGTTTGTTCAAATTATGCCCCTGGGGTCAAATTTGACCCTGCCCCGGGGGTCACAAAATTGAACATATGCTTATATGGGGCCTATTTTGTGAAAACTTTAAAACATTTCTTGTCCATAACCATCGGGCCTAGGGCTATCAAATTTGGTATGTAGTGACATCTAATGGTCCTCTACCAAATTTGTTCAAATTTTATCCCTGGGGTCAAATTTGACCCTGCCCCAGGGGGTAACAAAATTGAACATATGCTTATATAAGGCCTATTTTGTTAATACTTTAAAAATCTTTTTGACCATAACCATCCGGTCTATGGCTATCAAATTTAGTATGTAGTGACAACTAATAGTCCTCTACTATATTTGTTCAAATTTTATCCCTGGGGTCAAATTTGACCGTGCCTCGGGGGTCACAAAAATGAACATATGCTTATATAATGCCTATTTTGTGAAAACTTTAAAAAACATTATTGTCCATAACCATTAGGCCTAGGGATACACAAACTTGCTATGTAGTGACATTGTATAGTCCTCTACTTAGATTGTTCAAATTATGCCCCAGGGGTCAAATTTAACCCTGCCCTGGGGGCAACACAATCGATTATATGCTTATATAGCGCCTATTATGTGAAAATTTTAAAAATCTTATTGTCCTTAACCATAAGGCATAGGGCTACCAAATTTGGTATGTAGTGGCATCTAATAGTTCTCTACAAAGTTTGTTCAACTTATGCCCCTTGGGTCAAATTTGACCCAGCCCGGGGGGTCACAAAACTGAACATACGCTTATATGGGGCCTATTTTGTGAAAACTTTAAAAATCTTTTTGTCCATAACCATTGGGCCTAGGGCTACCAATTTTGGTATGTAGTGACATCTAATAAACCTCTACCAAATTTGTTCAAATAATGTCTCTATGGTCATCTTTGACCCTGCCCCGGGGGGTCACAAAATTGAATAAACGCTGATAAAGCGCCTATTTTGTGAAATCTTCAAAAAAGTCTTGTCGAAAACCATTCGGACTATGGCTACCAAATTTAGTATGCAGTAACATCTTATAGTCCTCTACCAAGTTTGTTCAAAATATGCCCTTTGGGTCAAATTTGACCTTGACCCGCGGGTCACAAAATTGAACATTATATACGCTTATATCTTGCTTATTTTGTGAAAACTTTAAAAATATTCTTGTCCTTAACTCTAGGACCTAGGACTACCAAATTTTGTATGTAGTGGGATATAGTAGTCCTCTACAAAGTTTGCTCAAATTATGCCCCTGGGGTTAAATTTGACCCAGCCCAGGGTGTCATAAAAAGTGTACATGTGCTTAAATAAGGCCTATATTTAAGTATTTGCACATGCCGAGAATATTTGTTTCAGCCTTTTTTTCAGCAGTGGATCGATACAGGGCCAACAGGGCCTCTTGTTTTTAGAAAATGTTAAACCCACACTTATCATGAGGAAGTTTAAAATACGGAAACACGCTTTTTAAAGAAGGCGGACGATAAGTGTTCTATATCTTGCCAGGATATATTACATTCCTTACTAATCAAACACTGCTGGGGTACGCGTGAAGGCAAACGTACAGTTTTGTATTCATTGCGATTAGTTGAAAAATACGTAAGTAATTCTAAGATCTTTATTTCATCTTTCAATTACAGTATATCAAGTTTTAATTTCGTAGAAATGGCACATGCAATATTGGAGCACATATGAAAATATTACTCTTTAAACACAGATAAAAAATTTAGTAAAATAAAAAAGAAAGTTGGAATGGTATCCGCATTTAACACGCGTAGAGATTACGACAATTTTAATACTATGGTAGTCATGTGCATTAATATTATATTTGCTCGTTACCAATCAATCGAGGATTGCCAATTTTTAGCTGTGTACGCTACAAAGAGAAATTATGCTATTTACAAACTTATAGCAGTTGGTGCACTTTCATGACTTATTTCCGAAAATGTAAAGGATCGGAACTGCTGAAGAGCAATGAGTGTTATCTGTGTTTGCATAAGGCACATTCTGATGACAGTGTGATACCAGTACTAAGGGATACAATTTATAAATAAAGAAGGATTAAACTATGTTCGATCAGGGGGTCATTTATTAAGTTTATAAGTTTATGGTTAACTGTCAATGATCTTTTGTCTCAACTGAATGAGACATATACATATATATCATTGACAGTTGACCATATATATTCTGTTTACTTGACTTTCACTCAAATAACCTTTTTTATTTTAGATAAAGGTCACATTTGTTTTAGAAACCAGACCAAACCATGTTTACGATAGCGCTTGTGTTGTGCAATATCAAAGACGAGAACAAATGGAGCCATTGTATAACTGAAAGATGTGTGAACGCCGGTGTTGAATAATGGATTAACTAAGCGTATTTTTAATTCTTCACTGAAACCTGAAGAACATTTATAAACAATTGACTTTATAATGGAAACGGACGCGTCTTTAATGCTCAAATGTGTAATATTATGCGAGTCTTGTGTGCAATATCTTATTGGTAGTCTTATTGCTGGTCTTGGTATACTAACACTCGGATTCGAGCAGTGTTTAAGTGGAATCGTTTTCATTGTGACTGGAACTTTGGATATTGCACTCCGTTTTGCAACACAAATAATTGATTGGGTATTACTAGCAATACAGACGATATTGCATGCCCTACAGGCAATAATACATACTTCTATATACTATATTTGGGATGTTATTTTACGCAATGTTTCAGAAAGCTTAATCATTGTTGGGAACTACTCAACAAACATAATCCATTCTCTGGGAGCGTACCCATTGCAATTTGTTAAATTTACCGTCTCGAACGTTTTCACAGTACTCATTTTATACGTCAAAGATGTCGACTATATTGTCTTTAGTTTTGTCTTCCCACTGGTTGAAGTCATTTTATGGTACGGTGAAATGACGTTTGCTTTACTTTTTATCATATTGATTTCCAAAGGTTTTCATGAACTCGTAATTATGTATCCTCCTAGACTTAAGGAAAAATATAGTTTGTTTCCCTTATATTTCATTGTTGTGTTTTGCTTTCTTGTTGGATATGCATGGGCATTGGTGTGGTGGTTTCTAGAAAGATATGCAATTTATCCGTGTGTGTACTTGCTCTTTTTTGGAGGAACTAGTTTCGTTGTTGGTTTTGGTATATATGCATTGATTGTACTGTTGTCTTACTGTTATCGTAGTATAAATGGGGCGATAGGCAACGGTGCAAGACAATTACAGAAGAAAATTAGAAGACAAAAGTGAACTTATCTGTTAAATTAAAACCCAACACATGTATGTTCTTTGTTATGAAGAATGGCTTTTCGTAACTCTTCTTTGTTGTTTGATCATAGATGTACTGGATTAGTGTGTTTACCCGCGACGATTAGAGGACGCTTTAGTAAATACATATGAATGTTTAAAGTTAAGAACAAAATCTGATTTCCAGAATCATAATTGTAGCGAACACAAGTCTGATGTTATATCGTTTTAACTGCAAACAATTAAACTTTTGCAAAATGTTTGCAACTTCAACAGTAAAGATTAATCGGACGTATTTGTGTTATATTTGTAAACGAAACGAAGAAACGTGCTTTTCGAAAAATAAATGCATGCACACTAAAATTATTTACTTGATTAATAATTATATTGATTTTCTTGATTGAAAGTTTGTTAAACTCGCATCGACTGCTTTAAAATATATAGAACTAATTGATGATTGTAGTGCATTTACAATGAGAAGCAGTTAGAAAACGAATGTTGCTCTTTGCGGGCCCGCTTTAACATATGCTGCACATATTTAATGGCAACAACTCTATTCACAATAGTCTAAACCTATTGATATGTAGAATATCAAACACTTGTAAAAAACCAGAAATAATTATTTTAATACGTTTATGAAATAGATCAAAGGTTAGCGAAATGAAAAGCCTACTCAATTTTGACATTATTACATAGTCAAAAAATCTAATAGTAGTGATATTCCCAAGGCTTAAATTGTTCATATAATAATGTGTTTAGACAATATTCATTGTTAATGTCGGACTAAAAACATATTATCCTGTCTTGTGTTCTCTGGGCAACTATATGGTATTTGCATCACACAAAGCATACACATATATTACAGATACACTAATATTTATGAAGGTAAAAAGTATTGCAAAGAGACTACTAATTCTCACGCAATTTTAAAATCGTTTGATGAATTGTTTTTGTATAATTGCAGAGGCTACTGTACAGATATTTCGCAGACCATGTATTGTAGGGGTTACCATTTTGCGTTAAACGTTATAAATAAAGTGTTATACTTTTCAGATTGTTTACCAACTGATTGCAATAAATAGGTCCAAATCAAAAGTGAATTGATATCAATGTTTTAATAACAGATGTGATGAGACATAACAATCATTGCAACTCCAAAATAGATGAACAATATTTTCTGTTTCGGTTTTACAGAATTTACAAATGTCAGAGTCTCATATGTTCATTTGTTTAATTATTATTTGCAGGTTGTATATTGTGTGTACGTCTTATGGAACCGTTGATTGAATGAAACGTTTTTTTTAAATACCAATATATGTATATTTTCCCATTCTGAGCTCTCAATTCAAAAAATGCTATTCCATTTTGCTTGACCTATTGGTATTTGATAGTTGTGTATCAATAGCTTATATTTACAATAGTTACTTTTGTTGTGCAACAGAATATGTTTCATATATCCTGGAAACAATAGGGGAACAATATTCATCCTTCATTGTTGTAACGTTCTCGAGTTTACATTTTTGCATCGCTTTAGAATTCCTTCAAATTGATGAAAATTAACACTAGCGCCAAGGTTTTGTTCTGGTTATCAATGTTCCGTTGTAAATAATGATATTTTTAACAAATCGTACTCCTTTGTTATTCAAACTAGATACATAAAAAGGCCGCTGCTCAATTTAAATCTTGTGATTAAAGATTTACGGAAGTTCCTGAATGTTTGTGACATTGTCAATAGAAAAATATCATTAAAAGCTACGAATGGTCCCGATACGTCTATCCAAAAACAATTAGATATATTTTTTGCACACGACTCAATATAGTATTCACCAAAGTGTTTTTGTTTACAATACAATTATATGTGTACGTACAAATCCATAGCATTTACTACATTAACATGTTATAAGTCTGTTTGACCATAGTATGTTTTAACTTTTTAACAGCACAAAGACATCAACCATTTTTAAGTCTCCACTGTCATATCTAATAAGAACTTTACTTTGTATTCTTGACTGACATTGCCAAACAAAATCGTAAAACATGTTATTAATTGTATTTAATATTTGTGACTTTAGAGTTGCTAATGTGGAAAATAAGTTAGTTAGAGGCGGTAATAAAATACAGTTGACAACTGCTATACTAACAATTAGCGCTAACGTTCTTCTATTCCATAATTTGATACATTTTGTTTTCAATACTTTGTATTTTATAGTTAACATTTAAGGGAACCATGTTCTCCAAGCCAATATGAAACTGTTTTCCAAGTTATGTAAAAGTATTGTTCCCTTAAACCAATATATATTTCGTTTTAGTCGAACGAGTTCTATGTTTTAAGGAGCCTATCCAAATAACATTTGTTTTAGCAAAATTTACATTTGGACCAGAGTTAATAAAATGTGGTTTGGTAACTTGAATCTAATTTAAACATATTCCAGCTGAAGTTTAATACCGGATATAAGTATTTGTATTAAGATATTTGTGTGAAATAAACATTCCTGCTTGTTTTGATCAATTATACGACAGTTAAGTATATAGTCGATCATGACCCTCGCGTGGAATTAGATAAAAAAACAACATAATTGAACTATTGTGAAGATTTAAAATAACCTACGATGAATCTATCGTGTAGTCCACGGTTTTATTTAATTCAAGCCAGTAAGAAACATTTGCAATTTAATTTGTATAAAAATGGGAAGCATGTTTTAATTTCATGCGAATCGTACCAATCTTCGAACATGTCGCACACGCACGATATATGTGTTCTATTTCATTCTAGGTTTGATGCACACCCGTTTTCTAAACTTGGACAACCTCTTTCTAAAATAATAATCGGGTTACGGAAAACCTTAGACGTGAAGAAAGAAAACAATTGGACAACTGAATTTTGGGCTAATAGCAGTCCAGCCACTAGTTAAGCAGAGTTAAATATAATGGAACCGGTGACGGAAATTAGCGCTTCTGTGATGCTTAAATGTGTTATTCTGTGTGATTCGTGTTTGCAATATCTTATTGCAATACTTATTGCCGGTCTTGATACATTCTTATTCGGATTAGAGCAGTGCTTAACTGGATTAGTTTACAGAACGATTGATAATATCGATTATGCATTTCGTGTGGGAATCCAAATATCAGACTGGGCATTCATGGTACTCCAGACAATAGTCGAAACTTTTCAGACAATAATGCATTTAAGCATACATGTGATTTTGGACAAAATTCTATGTAACGTTTCAGAAAATTTGATTACTATTGTGAATAACATAACATATGTAATCCATGTTCTGGTAGCTTATCCTTTTCAATCACTTCAATTGATCATCTCGTATATATTCTTGATTCTTATAAACTGCATCAGTGCCATTGACTATGTCGTCTTTGGTTTTGTATTCCCTGTTGTTGAATTCATATTCTGCTATGGTGGAATTCTATTCGCATTATTTTGTGTTGTGTTTGTTGTAAATGTAATCCATGACACAATGAATACTCCGACACTGCGAAAGTATGCCTTTGTGCCGATATATTTCATTAACCTATTTTGTTTCATAGCAGGATATTTTTGGAGATTTGCGTGGACGTTTTTATTAAATTTTGTTATTAATCCTTTTGTCTATTTGTTTTGCTTTGGAGGAGTATGTTGTGTTCTTGTTATTGGAATTGAAATGACGATTCCACGTATACCTTACTTAGTTCGTGGTATTTGTTTTCTTTTATTAATAATTGTGCCCATTGATCTATGGTTGGCCATTCACACAATGTTTAGAAAGATTCAGCATTTATACAAAGAAAGAAGTAAGAACTGTATCAATTATGACTTCAACGAAGACTCGACGAAAGAGTGTGTAATATGTTTTGAAGAAAGGACTTTCGTTACTATTTTGCCGTGTATGCACGCGAACATGTGCCGGACTTGTGTTTTCCGCGTGAAGGAAGATAACAATAGGTGCCCTTTGTGCAGAGGAGAAATAATAGTTATAAAAGAATTAACTTGTGCATGAAGTAAAATTTAATGGTGCAATATTGTCGTAAATTTTAGTGTTTTATGTACATTTATAAAACGATTACTTATTTAATGTCTTATAAAACTGTATGCTATTCATTTATAATCCGCGTAGTCAGTTGGCACACAATATTGAACAGATAGTGTTCATGATTCATTGTTAGTTTTATATTAAAATTCTATGTTGTATGTGATTTGCTGACTAAATGATGTGTTCTAAATAAACTTAATATTTATGCACACCATGAGATTGTATATTTGTCAGTGAATATGGACTTTAAAAAAAAGACAGTCTCACCATAGTATGCATAAAGAGTAACTCATATAAACTCAAAGTACACATAATGTATTTTGTCCCGATGATAAAACAATCGCTACCAGTCGAAAATATTAAATATAATTTCATTTTTTCCAGAACGTGGATGTGCATTTTCTTTATTGATAAATTGATTGAACATTGATAGTTATTAAGCTTGAAAAAGTTTTATTGTTTTTGACAGGAATATGATAGTTGGTGTGACTATTTTATATATTTTATTATGTTGCACATTGATTATTAAAAAGAATAAATATTTACAGAACATTTGTGCTTTTCTATTGAAAAAAAAATTAGCAACCCCTCCTTTATCATGTTAAAAATTAAAACCAACAGCATTCTTTTTCTGAAGCTCAAATATATTGTCTTGAAAATGATCCGAAGACGAAATATTTGTTTCAGAGTGGCCATATTGTAATATATATGTGAATTCTGAAGTTAGATTTTACATAGACCTGGACATACGATTGGAAAATCTGTCAACGTTTGGTCAGAATTCTCGAAAATAAAACAAAGTGTACCTGGTGTATTTGGAAGCGAATACCAACTTAGAACTAAGAATAATACCGTCGTGAACTTTTCTTTTAATAACACTAGTAATTTTATTCATAATAACCCGGTATCACATAATTTAACCTAAACAAAAACATTTTGACGATGCTGGAACAGCATCGTCTAAGGTATGATAACCATCAAAAAATTCTTCACAATGGCGACCTATGTAAAAGACCGAGCCAGTCCGATTGAGATAACTCGATTTTTCTAATCGAAATACCTCGACCTCGTTGATTTTCATTGATAACATTCTCGTTGCAGAGTTGTCGTTCGTGTTTCAACATTCAACAATGGCCGCCCCTATGAGAGTCTCGAGTCAAAACTTTCTTACTGCATAAATTGGCTTGTTTCGCTATTAAGAAGCTGTCATTTATGATATATGAATTATGTATTCACTAAATCTCCGCTAATGACAACAATTGATGGAATTCGAAGGATATATTCGATGTGAATGGATCACTTTCTACAACAATGGCTTCGCCCATGAGAGACTTGATAACGCTCGTGTCAAAACTTTCTTACAGCTTAAATCGGCTTGTTTCGCTATTTAGTTATGCAACAATAAATGGAATTCGAAGGATATATTCAATGTGAATGAAGCACTTTCTGGATCTCGACAGCTTGACAAGCTAAACTGGCATACTGATGATACTGGTAATTTTAGTTATCAATTTAAGTCACATTTTGCTTTATAAATTTTGTTCGAGCATTTTGCGACTTATTGAATGGCTATGATACCCGATATCAACATGTCATATGGGATTTGCATATCACCAAGCTGTCCTGAAATACAACATTGATTACAAACTCTTTACTCAAATTACTGGTTTGTATGAATTCTTTCTTCTTTCTATTTCAGTAGTTGATATCATTATAGTCCAAATAATTAGACGTAATTTACCGTTTAGTCCATGTATATCGACCTCATATTTATAGGAGTACATATTCTGTTAAAGGGGCCTTTTCACATATTTTGACATGTTTTGAAGGTTGTCATTAAATGCTTTATATTGATAAATGTAAACATTGGATCTTAAAAGCTCCAGTTAAAAATCCAGAATAAAAGTTCTTTAAAAAAAAGTAGTCCGCAGCAGTGCTCGAACCAGTGATTCCCTTAGTCCTAGAGTAAAAACGCATTAGCCTGCTCGACTATTCTGCCAAGTATAAATGGTTGACGTATTTTATACCTAATATAAGCAATCTTCGTAGTTTCACACAATTAAACAACAACATAACTCTCCAAATTATTCAATCGTTTCGCGTTTCAACGCTTTATAATTTTTAAATCGTTAAAAGATGCTTATAATGGCTATATTAGACCATGGTAAATGTTCAGTAATACTGTTTCCTAGAAATAACATAACTAAAACGAAAATGGAATCCGATACAACTTTTTTTCAATTTTTGTCAATTTACCAAAATGTGAAAAGATCCCTTTAAAGTTAGAGTGATAGTATGGGCATTTTGCACTGTTGAATTGAGCTGAAAAGAATTAAAGGAGCCTTTTCACAGATTTTGGCATATTTTGAAGTTTGTCATTAAATGCTTTATATCGATAAATGTAAACATTGGATCTTAAAAGATCCAGTAAAAAATCAAGAATAAAATTAAAAAAAGGAAAAACAAGTAGCCGGTACCAGGGCTCGAACCAGTGACCCCCGGGGTCCTGGAATTAGTCTGAAGTAAAAACGCATTAGCACTCTCGGCTATTCCGCCATGTAAACACAGTTGAAGTATTTTATACCTTATATAAGCGATCTTCGTAGTTCCGTAAATTTAAACGACAACAACAGGTTTTCAAATCGTCAAAAGATACATATAATGGCTATATTGGACTATGGTAAATGTTCAGTAATAGTGTTTCCTCACAAATATCATAACTAAAACGAAAATTTGCATATCTGAAACAACTTTTTTCAATTTTGTCAATTTACCAAACCGTGAAAAGATCCCTTTAACAGATCAAAAGAGTTAGTTAAATTGTGGTTACTGATCAATTTTTTGCAACTCATTTTGCTGCCAGTTGTTTATAAAAATATATTTTATATTCGATATTCTTACGTGACCCACCCAGTCCTGTAAGCCAAAATGATCCGTAAAACAAAATTGTGTCTTTGTGTCGTATGAACGAATCTGCACTAAAACTAAATTTAGGTTCAAAAAGTACATGCATGATTTGTTGTCAAATGAAAGTACGGTCGATATTCAAATGCATTATTTTTCTCTTTCCGGGATAGTGTTTTAGTATGTTGATGCTGCATTCACATATAAAGTGAATATGAAGTGAAAACACCAAAAATAAACAACGGTTGCCATAGACACCTATAAACTGTTAGATACCCATAATATCACTTTAAATGAACTCATTTTACTGTATCCCAGTAAAAGAGACATTAAGGCGATTGTGGCCAGTTTAGATCCAGTTCAGCCTGCTGTTGTTTGAATGCTGTTTGCTTAAGAGCGGTTTTCTGACAATGACAAATAGTTTAATTGGATACTGATTAGACTGCCCTTTTCCTGTGACCTGGCTAATTAAATTCAGAAGCCTGGTAACAGTTTAACGTTAATTTCTACTTCTTCTACTTCGTACTTCCTACAGTCAATTGCTTACTATTACAGGAAGGCTTATTATAGGCAGATGTGGACATTGTCGAGTCCGTTTCCTGGGAAGAACCAGTACTTGGTGTCTGTAGAGGAGATAATGAGATTGCTCTCCGAGTAGGGAGCGAACCCACGAACTCTTGATCGCTAGGCGGACACCTCATCCACTACACCACCGCGACCTTAATGTTAACAATGTGTCAGACCAGGGCGTGGATTTTTAAATCTAGGACATGCATGGTCAGAAGATGTCATTTAAGATTATACATTTTTTCAAACACATACAAATGCATACAAATATAAATAGTAAAATGCACTAAGTCAGAAGGCATTTGACTTCGGCTGGTGCCTTGGCACACCAGGTGTTTCGGTTGCAATAGTTTGATGGACTCACTACTTGGATGTGTAGTTACATTATTTACAGTATTTCAAACAGTATTTAGCATGAACCAATGATTTTTTCAAACATAAATAATTGATGTAAAATGCTTGAAGGAATAATATTTAAGGTTTAAGAAGGCATTTTCTTTTTGTTTTAAATGATATCTTTGAAAACTATATTTTTTTTGATTTTTTTTGGCAACAAGGGGTAACGCATTTAAAAAAAAATGTTATTAGTTTTCTGACAAAAAACTGGTACCATGAGTAGCATGAAACAATAATTTTTTAATACATTTGTAATTGATGAAAAATGATTGCAAAAATAATATCTAGGGTCTAATTAAGCCTTTTTTTATTTCATTTTAATAGGTTACTCTGGAAATTCTATTTTTCATGATTTTTTTTTGCAACAAGGGGTTATGAAATTTAAAAAATGTTACTGGATTTTTAGACCAAAACTGGTCCTTAGATAATACTATGAAACACTTCGCCAAACATTTATAATTATATTGTTTATTCTTGAAAATGTATTTCCCCTATTCACTAAAAATAACACTTTTGATAAAAAAATTCATATATAATGATGTTTACTTTTATTTTCAAGAAGCATAATGCCTCTTTTTAGTTGTATTCAGCCACAAAATCTTGTCAGCCACTTAAGGGTTATATGTTGCCTTTCTTTTACTAAATGCAAAATAATTCTACACTTTGAGACATTCATAAACTATTTTATGTCTTGACAACACCGGCAGGCTAATAAATTTATATATCAAGTACTTCCATACTAACAGGACCATTCTAGGCGGGCAACCTAGCAACCTTGATTTGTTCATATCTTCCTATCAATCTGTTATATGTGTTATGAATCATTTGTTCGGAGAACATTTAATGTTTGTTATAACTTTTAAATAATTCAATGTTCAAAGTGATATTGTTATTGACCGATAAACCAACATACTGATTAAAAGGGAATATTTTATTAATTATTTGCATTTTATCTTACATGAGAAACATTTGCCTTGTTAACTCTGTGGATGCCACGTTTATATTCCAATCTTCATAAAATTTGGCCAGCATATAAGTCTCAATGATATCTTGGATCAGTTTGAAAATGGTTACAATTGGTTGAAAAACATGTCTGCCAGGGGGTGGGGCTTTTTTCCTAATATTGCTATAGTAAAACATTGTTAACATTCGAGATGTCATATTTATTTTCCGATCTAACTGAATTTTGATCTCAATATTTGTCCCAATAATAACTTGTTATCTCAGGTGAACGACTTTGGGCCTTTCAGGCCCTCTTGTTTGTTCATCTTACCATTTGAAGAAAATATATCATTGCACAGATGTCTTTTACTTTTAGAATGTGTTATGCTGCATTTCTTATGTGGCTTAATCGGGGTATATTGTTTAGCACATGTCGGTCAGTCCGTCAGTCGATCCGTCCACCAGATGGTTTCCGGATAATAACTCAAGAACACTTAGGCCTAGGATCATGAAACTTCATAGGTACATTGATCATGAATGGCAGATGAACCCTATTGATTTTCAGGTCACTAGATAAAAGGGTAAGGTCACATTGACTAGAATGCTTAGGCCTAGGATCATGAAACTACATAGGTACATTGATCATGACTGACATATGACCCCTATTGATGTTTAGGTCATTAGGTCAAAGGTCAAGGTCACAGTGAGTCAAAACAGTTTAATGATTTCTGGATGATAACTCAAGAATACTTACGTCTAGGATCATGAAACTTCATAGGTACATTGATCATGACTTTCAGATTACCCCTATTGATGATGAGGTCATTAGGTTAAAGGTCAAGGTCAAAGTGACTCAAAAAAGTAAAATAGTATCCGGATGATAACTCAAAAATGCTTACGTCTAGCACCATTAAACTTCATAGGTACATTGATCATGACTGATATATAACCCTTATTGATTTTCAGGTCACTTGGTCAAAGGTCAAGGTCACAGTAACTCATAACAGTAAAAAGGTTTCCTGATGATAACTCAAGAATAGTAAGGCCTAGGATTATGAAACTTCATAGGTAAATTGATCATGACTGGCAGATGATCCCTATTGATTTTCAGGTCACTAGGTCAAAGGTCAAGGTCACAGTGACAAAAAATGTATTCACAGTCACAATGGCTACCACTACAACTGACAGCCCATATGGGGGCATGCATGTTTTACAACAGCCCTTGTTTGTCTTATGTTGGTAAATGTTCATCTCGGTCAATTCTAGGTTAAGTTTGAAAGTAGGTCATATGTGGTCCACACTGGGTCAACAAACCAAATCACAGAAAAGGTAAGTGAACATACCAGAGGTCACATTTTCTTCCAGATCTTCATGAACATTGGAAAGAATGTTATCTCGATGGAATAAAGTTTCAGTTTGAAAGTTGGTAGTTTGTCAAAAACTAAGTCATTAGGTCAAAATATAGAAAACTTCCTTTACCTTTCTACAGGTCACATTATCTTCCTGATTTTCATGAAAATTGCTTACAATGTCCATCTTAATCAAATCAAAAGCTGAATTTGCAAGTTGGTCATGTGCAGGCTAAAGCTAGGTTACAACTAAGTCAAATCATACACAAGTTTTTGACACTATAGAAGGAGTTTTGGGTGAGCGATACAGGGCTATCTTGTTTTAGAACAGCCTGTAGTAAGAAAGGGTAGGTATTGTATTTGTTTCAAAAGTAACATTTTATTGTTATTGGAAGTAACTGAGCAATTATATGATATCATAGTTTTGTTATTTTGCTCACCTGTTATGATGTGACAAGGTGAGCTTTTGTTATCACTCTTTGTCTGTTGTATTTTATCCAAGTTAATTGTGAACACATAAGATATCATTTTACAATGTTTAAATTTGGGTGTCACCTCTTTGCCAGATTCTTATGAAACTAGTCACCTCTATGCCATTTTGGGTTTCATATTCTATCAAAAATTAGGGCACTAGGTCAAATATAAGAAAAGGTCTGTTAATACTTTAGTGGTCACATTCTCTCTTTGATCCACTTGTAAATTGGTTAGAACATTATTTTAAATGATTTCAAAGTGAAGCTTGAAAGTAGCATATTCAACATTTAGGTCAAAAGGTCTAGTCTCAGTGATTAACAGGTCAAGTTCCAAAGTGGGTGATGCGCTTCCAAGCTTTTGATCAATAATTACAATCATTAAAATCTATGTTTACACTTACATTTTTTACCTGATCTTCATGGCAGTTGGTCAGAATGTTCAAATAAATAAAAGTAGGAACTCGGTAACAAGACTCAACTAGATCGGATAGACGCAAATAGTTTGTTCATACTCAAAATGCCTTTTTTCTAGATCTTCATGAAAAACTAGTCAACACCACTAGGAAACAATCAGTGTCAGGTGAGCCACATTGTGCTGTTAAAGATATCTATGTATAGTATAGATTATTACAAAACCTTGTTTATCAATAAAAATAAATGAAAAAAAATGGCTTTCTAAAAGTTGTAGTCTTGGATGATATATTCCTCAACTTATAATCTACGACAATCTTTTGAGAAGAAAACCAAAATTTGACTATTATTATACCCCAACATACTGTGATTGGGGGCTAGCACAGGAATTCAATTATGTTCCTCGAAAAATAATGGGTTAGCATATTGTTGCTGTTTTATCCAGTTGTCTGGATCATTACTCCCAAAAGAATTGTAAGTTCAAATATGAGATATTTAGGTAAATAAATCTCATTGAAGGGAGTGCAGTGTCCAAGAACGAAAACGATTGCACCACAACCATTAACTATTCACCTGCGGATAAATGACAAGCAATAAAAATTACACAATTACGGTGATGTAGATTAACTTAAATGGATGCTTATTTATTTGATGCTTTCCGGTGATTTATACAGAAATATCAGTGAAAAAAACCCTGGTATTTCACTGTTTTAAACATTGAAAAATAACAGTGAAAATATCGATATTTTTCGCTGTTTTTCTGGGAAAGTCGTTATTCCACCCAATCCAACAAATATCCTCTATATATCCATCCGCTTCAAAAGCATCGTCAAACGAGTACTTTCATTACTTTGATTTAAACTTACGCTTTAAGTTAAATTTGGGTTGGTCCTGTTGTTCTTCAAATTTGTTGGCAAAATAAATCTTATTCTAAAAAGGAAAAGGCGTGTTTCGTGGTTCGACAAGATGACTTGCTGTATGAGCAACAGTAGATGAGATTCGCATTTCGCTCATAAAATATTTCCATATAAGTCTTGTGCAGGTGTATCTGAACTTGAATACTAGTCAGGATTTCTTTATAAAAACCTTATTGGTACTTATTTGAAAGGAAAAGATGTATATGCTTTATTATTAAAACGTTTATAGTTAAGAAGAACTCACATTACAATTACAAATGTACTTTATTTAACAGTTTTGTTATGGGCTTATTTTTTCAAGTTTTTCAAATGTAATGTTTGGGGAATTGTATTCACACAAGGTTTATATGTCGCTTATTGCATCTATTGAACATCTTACTTTCCTAAATAAAAGATGTAGAGATTATAGCAATTAATAAGAGTTTTAGATATGAATTTTTGTTAACTAAAATGCGTGGAACTAAGTATCAACTTACAGTAAATAGCAACAATAAAATGGGTAAATTCTCCGCATAAGACTATTATTGGCTTCCCATTTGTTAAATACGCGCTTTAAGTTTATGGGGTTTGTTTTAAATTACGTTTCAGTAGCTTCGGGTCATTAATAGCCTCTTATCTGTTCCCACGAAATTTGCAAACACAAATATTCATATGATCGCTATATTTTACTGTATGCGTATTTTGTCAGTCGTACTTCATAAGGTACTTTTTTTACAAATATGCTAATGTTTTGTGATTTAAGGTGTTTGAATCACATTATGTAACAGCATGGAAACAAGCAATGGCATGTGGTAAAGATCTGCATTAATATTTTCCCTATTCTACACACGTATGTGTTAATTGTTGAACAAGGTTTGAAAACAAACTTCATTGATTTGTTTTAAATAAGATTATCTATGCATAATTCCAACACTAAGTAAAGTATAACTCATGTTGGGACTTCCTGGCTACGGTGCGAAATTATTTTTAAAATCAACTTTTTCAAACAGTTTTTGCTTCTTTTTGCAGAAGTTGCCATCTTAATTTCAAACTCTAGATCCATTACTCTACATGACAAACTGATCCTTCTTTCATAGGACAATAGTAAAAACAACAGCGTATGTGTCAGTAATCTTCAACTCAAACGAAAATTGCAATCGATGGGTAGGATTGAACTGCATCTGTTTTTTTATGTGTGGTGAATATTACAAATTTATGAACGTACAGCGGCATTTAAAGGTACACAAACTGCACGTATTTTAACAGTCTTGTAAAAACAAACACTTTTAAACCACAGTTCAGTAGTAAGTTAAAATCGTTTAATATTGAATGCGTATCTACATTCATAGTCAAAAATGTTTCACATGCATTCGATAGTTAATAAGTGAAACAAGTTGTTTTGTTTTTACAAAAATAAAGTAAAGAATAACTTGATACCTATCTGTATAAATACGACACTGTGTAATATCAAACTATTATAAAACAATTTAATTGGTAAACACATTAATAATAACATTCCCGTCTTTCAACATTTCATGCGTCTACATGCTTCCAGGAAATAATGGGCACATAAAACATATGCATGGAGAAGTTGCATGGATGTTCACCTGCGTTACATAGACATTTGAACAAGGATTTATCATTGTGATCACGACCATCAGTCAGTCCAGATGGACATTCACAATAAATAAATAGTGCTCGTAAATTGAATGTAGAATCTAAGTTGGTGTGTAACAAAAAGTGTCCCAAATAAATTCTGTCACTTACATTAAGTAAACATGAGTTAGTTACATCTGAATCGGATACACATGGGGTGGTTTAATATTTAAGCACATGTGTGTTAGTTTTTTCCTTGTTTTATTTTGTCGACTGATCAGAAAGTGATATTTTCCAGAAATATGACCATTCAAGAGCGGGCGAAACACCCGACAACCCAACAAAAAGCCAATGTGGGAAAAAAAAACTTTGATCACACCCGGGAACGGATTATGCGATACATCAGGGGTTAAAACTAGTTCAATGTCCATCAAACTTCACTTGCACAGTCATAATAAATCATTAAACATGTAAAATACGAAAAAAATGACGTTTTCCTGTTGATAAGTCTGAAGATAATTTTTTTATCGAAATATAAATCAATCGGAACAATCGCGTGATATGAGTGTTAATGCAATTATCAGTCAGACCGATATCGCAAGATAAATAAATATACTTTTGACCGGCAGGTCGGAAACACTCCTGTAACACAATTTAATCATAAAATAAAAAGGATGGTGGTTGAATTCGGTAGAATATTTCATTTGAGCGAACATCATCATAATTGCATGTTAAAATATTACAAAACACGTCAACCTTCAATTGAATATATTAGTATTTACGGTCGGTATTGTCTGCCGAAACGAATAAATCGAAACAATATTAAGGTGTTGTTGTAATTAAACAACTAGATATACTCTTCAAAAAATGCACGACACCTAAATAAGCCCTCTATCAGTATCACCGGGGGACTATAGAATTACTCCTGTCATTCATGTCTGTCCGTGTGTAATTTCCTACGTATGTCCGTCTGTTAGTTCGTCCGTAGGCAAATCGTGTTTTTTTTACGATTTCTCAAAAAGTACTTGGATAATTATTAACGACCATTTGAGAATTATATTTGACTGCGTGGTTTGAACCAGAGGGTAAAGGTCACTATTACTAAAGTATAATGGTTTATATGCATTCCGAAATAAATATGTTTTTACCAAAGTATAATAGTGTAGGTATTCAACAACAACATAAGGTATTATAATACAAAGTTTTATATACGCGTGTGGCGATATGTTTCATTGTCGGTCTGTCAATTTGGTGAAACTGTCTGACCGTCCCCAAATAAAATAACAAGATAACTACATAGAATATGATCGTGAGAAACGATGCAAATATTATACTGGATTTTGAGTGACCTTTCATTTCTGCATGTCTGAAATTTATCGTAAATGGGAAAACAAATCATCCTGTTGTACACAATATAGCAATGTCTAATATGCACAGCTTTTTTCATTGGAGGCCAATTATATTGTTAATGTTATTCACGAACAAAATCTGTGATGTAACAAATGGATATTGTAATTAATAAAGAAATATTGCAAATGTGCAGAGACAATGCTTTTTGGAATGAAATAACATTTTGAATTGATACAGATTTTACCCACCAGTTAGTTGTCTCCTTGTCTGCTATACTGACAAAGCCTGTTTAAGGTGCATGATCGTTTTTTCTCGGCTGAATCATCGAACGCATGTTAAACTTGCAAAAAGGATAACTATATGTGAAATCTGATTAATACATTTTCCTTTGCAGTTGGGCCTGCCGATGCAAGTTCAAACCGATTGAAAACATGAAATCCCATCCAAAATCTGCCGTTAAAAAATGAGCTTTAAATTAATTAAGAATTCGATTTCAATAAAAAATTATAATGTACCTATAGAACATATGATACATCCCGAATCGCAAAACAACTGAGGTAACGAAGGACACAGCCTTTTTGACGATGCTGGAACAGAATCGTCTAAGGTATGATAACCCTCAAAAAATTCTTCACAATGGCGACCTATGTAAATGACCGAGCCAGTCCGATTGAGATAACTCGATTTTTCTAATCGAAATACCTACCTCGTTGATTTTCATTGATAACATTCTCCTAGCAGAGTTGTCGTTCGTGTTTCAACATTCAACGATGGCCGCCCCCATGAGAGTCTCGAGTCAAAACTTTCTTACTGCATAAATTGGCTTGTTTCGCTATTTAGAAGCTGTCATTTATGATATATGAATTATTTATTCACTTAATCTCCGCTAATGACAACAATGGATGGAATTCGAAGGATATATTCGAAGTGAATGGATCACTTTCTCCAACAATGGCTTCGCCCATGACAGACTTGATAACACTCGTGTCAAAACTTTCTTACAGCTTAAATCGGCTTGTTTCGCTATTTAGTTATGCAACAATAAATGGAATTCGAAGGATATATTCAATGTGAATGAAGCACTTTCTGGATCTCGACAGCTTGACAAGGCAAAACTGGCATACTGATGATACTTGTATCTTTAGTTATCAATTTAAGTCACATTTTGCTTTATAAATTTTGTTCGAGCATTTTGCGACTTATTGAATGGCTATGATACCCGATATCAGCATGTCATATGGGATTTGCATATCACCAAGCTGTCCTGAAATACAACATTGATTACAAACTATTTACTCAAATTACTGGTTTGTATGAATTCTTTCTTCTTTCTATTTAAGTAGTTGATATCATTATAGTCCAAATAATTAGACGTAATTTACCGTTTAGTCCATGTATATCGACCTCATATTTATAGGAGTAGATATTATGTTAAAAAGACCTTTTCACAGATTTTGACATGTTTTGAAGTTAGTCATTAAATGCTTTATATTGATAAATGTAAACATTGGATGTTAGAAGCTCCAGTTAAAAATCCAGAATAAAATTCTTTAAAAAAGTAGTTCGCAGCAGGGCTCGAACCAGTGACCCCCTGAGTCCTGGAGTAAAAACGCATTTGCCTGCTCGACTATTCTGCAAAGTATAAATGGTTGACGTATTTTATACCTGATATATGCAATCTTCGTAGTTTAACACAATTAAACAACAACATCATAACTCTCCAAATTATTTAATCGTTTCGCGTTGCAACGCTTTATAATTTTTTAAATCGTTAAAAGATGCATATAATGGCTATATTAGACAATGGTAAATGTTCAGTAATACTGTTTCCTAAAAATAACATAACTAAAACAAAGATTTGCGAATCCGTAACTACTTTTTTCAACTTTTGTCAATTTACCAAAACGTAAAAAGATCCCTTTACAGTTAAAGTGAAAGTATGGGCATTTTGCACTGTTGAATTGAGCTGAAAAGAATTAAGAGATCAAAAGAGTTAGTTAAATTGTGGTTACTGATCAATTTTCTGCAACTCATCTTGCTACCAGTTGTTTATAAAAATATATTTTATAATCGATATTCTTACGTAACCCACCCAGTCCTGTAAGCCGAAATGATCCGTAAAACAAAATTGTGTCTTTGTGTCGTATGAACGAATCAGCACTAAAACTAAATTTAGGTTCAAAAAGTACATGCATGATCAGTTGTCAAATGAAAGTACGGTCGATATTCAAATGCATTATTTTTCTCATTCCGGGATATTGTTTTAGTATGTTGATGCTGCATTAACATATAAGTGAATATGAAGTGAAAACACCAAAAATAAACAACGGTTGCGATAGACACCTATAAACTGTTAGATGCCCATAATATCACTTTAAATGAACTGTATCCCACTAAAAGAGACATTAAGGCGATTGTGGCCAGTTTAGATCCAGTTCAGCCTACAGGTGCTTGAAAGCTGTTTGCTTAAGAGCGGTTTTCTGACAATGACAAATAGTTTAATTGGAAACTGATTAGACTGCCTTTTTCTTGTGACCTGGCTAATTAAATTCAGAAGCCTGGTAACAGTTTAACGTTTATGTTACCAATGTGTCAGACCAGGGCCTGGATTTTAGAAATCTAGGACAAGCATGGCCAGAAGATATCATTTAAGATTATACATTTTTTTCAAACACATACAAATGCATACAAATATAAATAGTGAAATGCACTAAGTCAGAAGGCATTTCGGCTGGTGCCTTGGTACACCAGGTGTTTCGGTTGCAATAGTTTGATGGACACACTATTTGGATGTGTAGTTACATTATTTACAGTATATCAGTATTTAGCATGAACCAATGATTTTTTCAAACATAAATATTTGATGTAAAATGCTTGAAGGAATAGTATTTAAGGTTTAAGAAGGCATTTTCTTTTTGTTTTAAAGGATATCTTTGAAAATTATGTTTTTTATGATTTTTTGGCAACAAGGGGTAACGCATTTTAAAAAAATGTTATTAATTTTCTGACAAAACACTGGTATCATGAATAGCATGAAACAATAATTTTTTAAAACATTTGTAACTGATGAAAAATGATTGCAAAAATAATATATAGGGTCTAATTAAGCCTTTTTTTAATTTTATTTTAATATGTTACTCTGAAAATTCTATTTTTCATGATTTTTTTTTTGCAATAAGGGGTTATGAAATTTAAAAAATGTTACTGGATTTTTAGACCAAAACTGGTACTATGATAATACTATGAAGCACTTCGCCAAAACATTTATACTTATATTGTTTATTCTTGAAAACGTATTTCCCCAATCACTAAAAATAACACTTTTGATCAGAAAAGTCATATATAATGATGTTTTCTTTTATTTTCAAGAAGCATAATGCCTCTTTTTAGTTGTATTCAGCCACAAGTTCTTGTCAGCCACTTAAGGGTTATATGTTGCCTTTCTTTTACTAAATGCAAAATAATTCTACACTTTGAGACATTCATAAATATTTTATGTCTTTACAACACCGACAGGCTAATAAATTTATATATCAAGTACTTCCATACTAGCAGGACCATTCTAGGCGGGCAACCTAGCAACCTTGATTTGTTCATATCTTCCTATCAATCTGTTATATGCTTTATGAATAATTTGTTCGGAGAACATTTAATGTTTCTTATAACTTTTAAATAATTCAATATTCAAAGTGATATTGTTATTGACCAATAAACCAACATAATGATTAAAAGGGAATATTTTATTAATTATTTGCATTTTATCTTACAGGAGAAATATTTGCCTACATGTTTTTCAAACTATAGAGAAATTTATATACAATTAATAATTGACGACGTTTATAAAAAAAAACATTTATAAAATGGAATTTTAAAGATAAAAATAAATAATGCAAGTTTTATCAGATATTCGTAATAATTTCCAATATAATTGAGTGTCTGAGCAATGTGGATGAATGGATATATCGGATAAAACGAACACTTGTTCTACACTTGAATTATGATTTATTTTTCAATATTTTATGCACTTAAGTTTAGCCTTGATGCGTCTTTATAAGCATTTATAGGCAGTGTCCCTCCCCAAAATCAATGAATTATTACTTGTCATTCATTTGTGTAATGGTATACAATAATTTTGTGGTAGAATATTTGAGAAAAACATTAGAAACGAAACTTGTCAGTGATGAAATTTTCCATATGGTTATGGAAATTACCGATCGTCGGTTTCCGAAAAACAATACGTCAGGTTTCCAAAAAATATGATGGTTGTGCCCAAAGATTTTGGTGTTAATGAACATTACTGGTTTATATTTTAATAATTTCGATTCTCATTTGATTAATCGGAAATTTCAAGGCTGATACATTGAAATATACAAGCTATTCTTTTGCATATGTATGTCGATACATCTGTACAATCGCTAATTTCCGTAACCACTCGTTGTTTTTAAGTAGACACAAGTTTAAATAAAAAAAAATGTTTTACACTAATATTCTACCTCTTTCTTGCTTAAAACTAATGCATGAATGATTTAAAAGTAATATTGCATCGTTTTCAGTCAGGAACACTGTCTATGACCGCGGAAAAAAAACATAACAAACTTTTTGATTTACGATATTTACTTTATAAATATCTTGCATGCGGCATGGCATTGCATGCTCCGCAAGAAAAATATCTCGACTTTATTTATTGGATGATTTCGGACTGTTTCATCCAATCAGAAAATAGCTTTTAAACGTAATTTAGACCCATGTTTACCGAGATAATTAAGTACCACTTTTTATACACTGCCAAATTGTGACATTACAAGTTGCCTCCCTTGTTGGTTCAAGCTACTGTATTATTATGCCCCCCTTCGAAGAAGAGAGGGTATATTGTTTTGCACATGTCGGTCCGTATGTCCGTAGGTCCGTCCACCAGATGGTTTTCGGATGATAACTCAACAATGCTTATGCCTAGGATCATGAAACTTCATAGATACATTGATCATGACTCGCAGATGACCCATATTGATTTTGATGTCACTAGGTCAAAGAGCAAGGTCACGGTGACCCGAAATAGTAAAATGGTTTCCTGATGATAACTCAAGAACGCTTATGCCTAGGATCATGAAACTTCATGTGTACATTGATCATGACTCGCAGATGACCAGTATTGATTTTGAGGTCACTAGGTCAAAGGTCAAGGTCACGGTGACCCGAAATAGTACAATGGTTTCCGGATGATAACTCAAGGATGCTTATGCCTAGGATCATGAAACTTCATAGATACATTGATCATGACTCGCAGATGACCCCTATTGATTTTCAGGTCACTAGGTCAGAGGTCAAGGTCACGGTGACCCGAAATAGTAAAATGGTCTCCGGATGATAACTCAAGGATGCTTATGCCACGGATCATAAAACTTCATAGATACATTGATCATGACTCGCAGATGGTCCCTATTGAATTTCAGGTCACTAGGTCAAAGGTCATGGTCACGGTGACACAAAATAGTAAAATGGTTTCCGGATGATAACTCAGGAATGCTTAAGCCTATGATCATGAAACTTCTTAGGTACATTGATCATGACTCGCAGATGACCCCTATTGACTTTCAGGTCACTAGGTCAAAGGTCAATGTCACGTTAACTTGACACAGTAAAATGGTTTCCGGATGATAACACAAGAAAGCTTACGCCTAGGATCATGAAACTTCATAGGTACATTGATCATGACTCGCAGATGACCCTATTGATTTTCAGGTCACTAGGTCAAAGGTCTAGGTCTCAGTGCCAAAAAACGTATTCACACAATGGCTGCCACTACAACTGACAGCCCATATGGGGGGCATGCATGTTTGACAAACAGCCCTTGTTTCAAAAATGTTTTCATGTAGTAAACTTATATTGATATTTACAAAGTTGATGCATATGAATGATAGACTTTACTGCAATCATTTTAATGATACTGAAATCATGACAGTGGATTAATACTGAAAATTATTTAATATATTTTGCTTGATACAATCATGTACATCTATATCAAATGAGATCATACTGTAACTTCAGTGATGAATTTCAGTGAATTAAATTAAATCCAAAATATAAGTAACTCCTATATCTCTCCCGCAGCGTGCACACCTAAACATCCTGCTATGTACCTATCCAGATCCAGATAAAATGATATGATACATAATTATGTATCATATTGTTCAGAGGGGATGATTTTACCTCTGTTGTATTAATGTATTGTTTTACTTCTTTAATCAGTGTGTTTAAAGATATATAAACATTGCTACAGGGTCTCTGCTTCAGGCAATGAATATTTCATATCCTGATCTCTTTTTCTTATGAATATTTTAACTAGTTCCTACATTCAATACAATCAAATATATGTTAAGTAGTATCTGGACACATTGCTAGATCAAATTTGTACATAAAATATTATTTTTTAATTGTTTAAAAAAATATAGTTCAAATGTTCATACTAGATTGATTAAGAATCTTAGTCATGTCACGGAGATCTAGAGTCCGTGGTCATGTGGTAATTAAACATTTTTAAATATAACCACTTTTATATGGAGTCTTTACCAGATCTCAAATGCAAATCCCTTTTCTCTGTCAACCTGGTCATCTCCTATCAAAATGGCAAATTATATGCAGAACCGTTCTTTATACACAATGGTTGAATGAAAAAATTGACATCCTTTTCACATGGAAAATTCACTTTGACAGTCATGGAAAAAGAGCCTGCACAACACAGATCAAAAATACTTTTTATTTGTGGATAATCCCATATCTTGAAACTCTATGTGCATAAATATCTCAAGTATTCATGAAATCAGGACAACAAAAATGTTTTTTAAGTCCTTAATTGACCTGGCTATAGTAATCAGATTATTATACGCTCAATAAGTCTATTTATGTCATATGCTTTGTGTATTGTAAACATACACACGATATTGCAGGTCTATGATAGCAATAAATAATAACAAAGCCATCCATACTATAAAGGTCAATGGCAAAGCCTGTGAGAAAAAATTGAACGCATTGAGTGTAATCACACAACGTGCTAATGGTGAGCTTTTGTTATCGCTTTATGGCCGTCGTAAGCCGTCAACATTTGCCTTGTTAACTCTGTGGATGCCACGTTTATATTCCAATCTTCATAAAATTTGGCCAGAATATAAGTCTCAATGATATCTTGGATCAGTTCGAAAAAAGGTTACAATTGGTTAAAAAACATGGCTGCCAGGGGATGGGGCATTTTTCCTTATATTGCTATAGTAAAACATTGTTAACACTCGAGAGGTCACATTTATTTTCCGATCTTCATGAATTTTGGTCACAATATTTGTCCCAATAATATTTTGTTATCTCAGGTGAACGACTTTGGTCCTTTCAGGCCCTTTTGTTTGTTCATCTTATCATTTGAAGAAAAGATATCATTGCACAGATGTCTTTTACTTTTAGAATGTGTTATTCTGCATTTCTTATGTGGCTTGTTCGGGGTTTATTGTTTAGCACATGTCGGTCAGTCCGTCAGTCGGTCCGTCCACCAGATGGTTACCGGATGATAACTCAAGAACGCTTAGGCCTAGGATCATGAAACGTCATAGGTACATTGATCATGACTGGCAGATGAACCCTATTGATTTTCATGTCAGTAGATAAAAGAGTAAGGCCACAGTTACTAGAATGCTTAGGCCTAGGATAATGAAACTACATAGGTACATTGATCATGACTGGCATATGACCCCTATTGATGTTCAGGTCATTAGGTCAAAGGTCAAGGTCACAGTGAGTCAAAACAGTTTAATGATTTCCGGATGATAACTCAAGAATACTTACGTCTAGAATCATGAAACTTCATAGGTACATTGATCATGACTTGCAGATTACCCCTATTGATGTTTAGGTCACTAGGTCAAAGGTAAAGGTCAAAGTGACTCAAAACAGTAAAATAGTATCCGGATGATAACTCAAAAATGCTTACGTCTAGGACCATTAAACTTTATAGGTACATTGATCATGACTGGTATATAACCCTTATTGATTTTCAGGTCACTTGGTCAAAGGTCAAGGTCACATTGACTCATAACAGTAAAAAGGTTTCCTGATGATAACTCAAGAATTGTAGAGCCTAGGATCATGAAACTTCATAGATTAATTGATCACGACTGGCAGATGATCCCTATTGATTTTCAGGTCACTAGGTCAAAGGTCAAGGTCACAGTGAAAACAAATGTATTCACCCATTTGCTACCACTACAACTGACAGCCCATATGGGGGCATGCATGTTTTACAAACAGCCCTTGTTTGTCTTATGTTGGTAAATGTTCATCTCGGTCAATTCTAGGTTAAGTTTGAAAGTAGGTCATATGTGGTCCAAACTAGGTTAACAAACCAAATCACAGAAAGGTTAGTGAACACTCCAGAGGTCACATTTTCTTCCTGATCTTCATGAAAATTGGACAGAATGTTATCTCGATGAAATAAAGTTTCAGTTTGAAAGTTGGTAGTTTGTCAAAAACTAGGTCATTAGGTCAAAATATAGAAACTTCCTTTACCTTTCTACAGGTCACATTATCTTCCTGATTTTCATAAAAAATTTCTTACAATGTCCATCTTAATCAAATCAAAAGCTGAATTTGCAAGTTGGTCATGTGCAGGCTAAAGCTAGGTTACAACTTAGTCAAATCATACACAAGTTTATGACACAATAGAAGGAGTTTTGGGTGAACGATACAGGGCTATCTTGTTTTAGAACAGACTGTAGTAAGAAAGGGAAGGTATTGTATTTGTTTCAAAAGTAACATTTTATTGTTATTGGAAGTAACTGAGCAATTATATGATGTCATAGTTTTGGTTATTTTGCTCACTTGTTATGATGTGACAAGATGAGCTTTTGTTATCACTCTTTGTCTGTTGTATTTTATCCAAAGTTTATTGTGAACACATAAGATATCATTTTACAATATTTAAATTTGGGTGTCACCTCTTTGCCAGATTCTTATGAAACTAGTCACCTCTATGTCATTTTCGGATTCATATTCTATCAAAAATTAGGGCACTAGGTCAAATATAGGAAAAGGTCTGTTAATACTTTAGTGGTCACATTCTCTCTCTTATCCACTTGTAAATTGGTTAGAACATTATTTTAAATGATTTCAAAGTCAAACTTGAAAGTAGCATATTCAACATTTAAGTCACAAGGTCTAGTCTCAGTGATTAACAGGTCACGTACCAAAGTGGGTGATTTGCTTCCAAGCATTTGATCAATAACTAAAATCATTCAAGTCTATGTTAACACTTACATTTTTTACCTGATCTACATGGCAGTTTATCAGAATGTTCAAATAAATAAAAGTAGGAACTCGGTAACAAGGCTCAACTAGATCGGATAGGCGCAAATAGTGTGTTCATACTCACAATGCCTTTTTTTCTAGATCTTCATGAAAAATTAGTTAACACCACTAGGAAACAATCAGTTTCAGGTGAGTCACATTGTGTTGTTAAAGCTATCTATGTATTGTATAGATTGTTACAAAACCTTGTTTATCAATACAAATAAATGAAAAAAATGGCTTTCTAAAAGTTGTAGTCTCGGATGATATATTCCTCAACTTATAATCTACGACAATCTTTTGAGAAAAAAAACAAAATTTGACTATTATTATATCCCAACATACTGTGATTGGGGGCTAGCACAGGAATTCTCAATTATGCTCCTCGAAAAATAATGGGTTAACATATTGTTGCTGTTTTATCCAGTTGATTTATACAGAAATATCAGTGAAATAAACTGGTATTTCACTGTTTTAAACAGTGCAAAAATAACAGTGAAATTATCGATATTTTTCGCTGTTTTTCTGGGAAAATCGATATTCCACCGATTCCAACAAATATCCTCTATATATCCATCCTCTTCAAAAGCATCGTCAAACCAGTACTCTCAGTACTTTGATTAATGTTTGCTACAAGTGTAAAGTTTCTTTGAGTCTTAAATGTTATCTGTGACTGAGACAATTATCTCCGCCGTTGTTCAGTGAATTTCGGATTTTTATACGGTTTAACAAGACTGATTAATATTGCTATTGAATATTTGGACGTTGTATGTCGTTCACTAATACAAATGATACTCTGAATCAATTAAGAAAATTCCAGTTATCGCTGTCAAACCTGTTCTGGAAAAAGTCTTTGCAGAGAATGTGCTAACAAGTGTGGTTAGTAATGTTATTTTTTAAGAGCTCTATTCCGATTTCAACATTTTATCATTTCGTGTTTATTTCCTCTTCTTGTAAAATACACCAGAATAGCTGGCAACGTCGTAATCGTATTTGTAAACCTATTTACTTACGCCATGTTCTGTACATATTATTTCATATTGTGTTGTAGCTTGGATTGCAATACTGCTCATTACGCAAACGCTTATCGGCACTAATAGCGCAATTCTCTTTTTTCTCCTATGTCTTCTTGCAGTATATTATTTTCGAGAACTTATGGCGTACCTCAGTGTTGGGCTTATGGTGCTTATTATTATATAAATAATATATATACTGTAGAGAGAGGAGAGCGATCTATCATGCAGTATGACCGTAACAGAAGCATGCGAGACGAAAAAGTGTACACACAAGGAGAGAAAACATGACAGAAAAAGTAGGTGTATACAGGTTCATTGCATCTCATAACGAAAGCGCAGTAACATCAGGGGAGTGTGTAATATGTTTGAGAAAAGGCCTTGCTCTCCAATCTTACAATGTGTGCACGCGAATATGTGTCACACGTGTTTTTTTCCGTTTGCAACAAAGTGACAATATGTGCCCTTGGTGCGGGACAGATATTATCCATGTAGATGTGAACACGTTTTCTGTTTAGAAAATAGAGGGCGCAATGAGGGAGTGCGTGATATGTTACGATTCTTTCCATAACCTAATAGAATCGCTAACCCTTTACAGAATGACATCGGGTCTTAAACTAAACAAAAGTAAATGTACTGTGCTACGAGTAGGTAAATTAAAACAAAATAATGTTCAATATAAAAAAGAAATGAAATTTCATTGGACATCCGATGAAGCCACAACGTTAGGAATTACTTTCACAAATAATGAAAAGGATACAATTCTTAAAAACATACTACCTAAATTACAGAATTTTAAAAACTGCTTAAAATCATGGCATCACCGTAAACTTACACTAATCGTAAAAAACACAGTATTGAAAACGTTTGCACTTCGTAAACTAATTTATGTATTAACAGTCCTCCCAAATCCACCAAATGCTGTTATTAACGATATAAAATCAGCAATATTTAATTTCATATGGGACGGTAAGCCTGACAAAATAAAACGAACTCAGTTAATTCAATCTGTAGAAAATGGAGGTATCCAATCAACGAACATTGACTCATTCTTGAATGCAATCAAATGCAGCTGGGTTAAAAGATACCTAGATAATACCAATACGAGTACATGGAAACTATTCTACCAGAAAATCCTAAAAAAATATGGTCACTCTTTACTCTTTGAATGTAACATCAACAATACTATCCTACATGAAATTGCAAACGAAAACATATTTCTGTCTGATGTTCTATCAGCATGGAGTGATGTCACTCATAATCTAGAAACCCAAAACAGCAGTAAAACTATTTTATGGAACAATAAAGACATAACTTCAAACAATAAGACGTTTTTCTATAAATATTGGTTTGAACGAAGCATAAAATATGTCGACCAATTATATGACTACAGAATTAAGGATTTCTACTCTTTTGATAATATATGCTACATATACGGAATACCTTCAAATAATTTTCTGAAATACTACACACTAATCAAAAGCATACCCATACATATTAAATCTGAAATCAATACAAATAATACACCATGTACTCAAACAACATTTGTAGAAAAAATACTTGGAAGAAAAAACAAAACAAATAAAATATTTTACACACTACAAATTAAAAACCCTACAGAAAACTCCAAAATCCAAAATAAATGGCAAGTCCTTTTTGGAGGAAATGAACTTAATTGGAAACACATATTTACCATGCCATATAAAGCAACTATTGAAAGCACACTGAGAAATTTTCAATATAAATACATCCATAGAATTATAGCTACAAATAAATATCTCTTTAAATGCAAATTATCTAACTCAAATCTGTGTGACTTCTGCAGTGAAAACATTGAAACTATAGAACATCTTTTCTGGGAGTGCAAACACATCCAGCCTATTTGGAATCAATTAATATCTTTTCTTAAACAACATCAACTAAACGTTAAACTATCTTTCTTAAATGTTAGTTTCGGAATTAACTCATTGAAATCAATAGACTGTAATAATATTGTGAATTTTATGGTTATATTGATGAAATATTTTATCTTAAACATGAAGTACAAAAAACAAGTACCAAATTTCAATTGTTTTGTCCATAGTCTTAAACTAAAAATCCAGATTGAGAAAGAAATAGCCCTCAGAAATGACACATTACAAATCTTTGAACAAAAATGGAATCGGATTAAATTCTCATAATGTTTTGTCCACTTATATACATTTCACTCGAATGCTAGTTTATCTCTCTAAAATAGTTTTGTTTATTTTTTTTATTATTATTTTTTTTTTCAATCTGACAATACCATTGTGAATATACAACAAAACACACAAGCCCAGTATGCTTTCTTCCGCCTTTACACAACTTATCATTTTTCATAACTATTCCTCTGTTGTTCTTTTCTTTTCTCTCTAAAAAAATATATATTATATTAGCATATCTTGTATACATGTCTGAACTTTATTGCTTTGTACAATCACTATGTTGTATGATCATATACATGTTTACATTGTATGTATGATATTGAATAAAAAAAAATGTAAAAACAAAACATTTTTTTCGCAGAAAGGCCTTTCTTAACTATTTTACCGTATCTATATACGAACATATGGTGGTGCGGTGGTCGAGTGGTAACAGTCTGGTCTACCATTCCAGAGGTCCCCGGTCAAGTCCCGGCCGGGGCACTGGACATTTCAGAAATTCTTCAAGTGTTTCCCACCCAACTAGAGATGTACTGGTATGAAACCCAGGTAATGCTCGCGTGTATCGGTGCTATACACTGAGCACGTAAAAGAACTAAGGTATCTATTTGCAAAGACCTAGGGTATCGCACCCGGATTCCTTGTTTCCCAATACTGTCTCTTCTGCTTGCTGTCTCTTCAGCAAAACCAAAGGACCCCATTGAAAATAAGTGCTTGCACTTGCATGGGTTATCCTTGACCGCAAGGTCAAAATAAATACATACATACATACATATGATGTACGTGTGTATCCCACTTGCAACAAAGTGAAAATAGATGTCCTTGTTGCAGGACAGAGATTTTAAAAGTAGAAAGGAGCGTATCATCTCCTCCTCAAGAAAGAGAAGACAATTCGAGAGAGTGTTTGATATGTTTCGAAGAAAGGCATTTCGTTGCTATCCAACCGTGCATTCATGCAAACATGTGTCAAGTTTGTGTTACCCTTTTGCAACAAGCAATAAGTTTCCTTTTTGCAATCGACATATTGAAGCAGTAAGACCATGACCGCACGTGCATAATAAGGTCTGGGTTACATTAGTTATTGAACGTATATACAAATTCATATTGTAAGGCTCTGGAGTGTTCATTAACTTGTTTATTATCTGTTATTCCATAATGTAAACAAACTGTTATTGTTTAAAGTATCATTTACATTGTTATATTAACTGATAGAGTAATAATTTAAATATGTTTTGTCTAATGATTATAAATAGAACTTGAATTCCAAAACTTACTGTCAATATCCGAACTTCAAGGAAGCTAGTCCAACCGTCATATCACAGTGATTCTATTGATTATATTCATTTAAAGTGACTTAACATTGTACAATTCTGATAATACAACTACAAGTTACTTTAAAATACTATTTCATTGTTTTTAAATGTTCAAATGTGTTGTTTTTTGTTAAAATTCGCCATTCCTAAAAAGTACTTTTCAGCTGTTGCAATATTTCAGATATATTGTAGCGTAATATTTCTTCCTTGTTATAACTGCATGTTTGTTTAGGTCAGAGAGGCGTTTATTTGTTAATTGTTAGATGTAGAATCTTTTGCTTATTTATATATGCTCCTAAAATGATTTTGTTAGTTAAAATATAATGTTATTGATGAATGTTTGCCGCTGGAGAACTTTTTGGGGATTTAGGATTCCTAAATACATTTGATTGGTTGTCACAATCCTAAGTCATTATGATTTGCTTAGCCAAATTTCTAAGTCATTATGATTTGCTTAGCCAAATTTCTAAGTCATTTTCATTGGTTGGTGCACAAAATCCTAAATTCTTAGTGCTTAGCGACAGATATAAATATCGCCGAAAAACAACTTTTGGCATCTGTCAAGATCAGTTCAGATCGCTTATTGAAAGTTCTTGTAAAATCTATTGATCTCTTTATTTAAAATTAGTACTACAATTTCGTGTGGGTGGCTTCATTCACCATTCCAAAGATGGTAAGCGTTATTCAGTCGATTAAATGAGCGCTTTGTTAGGAACTCCAGAGAGCTTTATTATGAAAGTTTATGGGCGTTATTAAAATTATAATACTGTTCATTGATTATTTGTTTATACGAGAACTGATTCATATTGAATAATTTAAATGTCGATTAAAACAAGAATTTGAAACTTTGCAACTGTGTTCTTCACTTTATTGAAAGTGCTCAATATAAAGTTGTTTCCTGTTATTTTTACAAATAGTTTCATTGTTGAATGTGACGAATTTTGTGTGTAATTCTTTACCGATTCCGATCACTTACATGTGGAAACTGTGCTTATAAATAACTAAAATTGAAAAAAAAACTGAATCAAATATATGATTTATATGCTTGTCATTGTTAAGATATATAGATAGATAAAGGCTGTTAGATTACAGTTGACCTTTATTTTAAGCTGGTGTGTACTCGTATGTATAGTTTTGAACAATACAAACCACCGTTATCTGTTACTTTAACAAACTTTAAATCAATACAACGGGTATTTATAAGTCTATGTTTATTGACTCATTATTGGAAACATACATGTGCTTGTTTTAATTATTGTTTTGGACTAAATTGAGGCATCGTTTAACAATTAACATGCATAAGTCAGGCTTGAAGGAAGAAAATCATACAGCCATTTTTCGAGTTACAAACATGGAACGTTTTCATACTATGTGCAACCCAGTCAGGCGTTTCTAACAGCCTTAGTTTAATACAAAGTGCAATACCAGAAGATCGAAACTTCAAAGGAAAGTATATTAATGAAGGTAACTAAGTATGGTGAGTATTAAAAAATACTATTCGTTTTTTGTCTTTCATAGTACCTTTATTGCTTTTTTATGATAGTTAATGTAATTCACGCATTCCGTATAAAATATTTGGTGTTTAAAATATTATTCTTGTAGTTATTTAATATTAACCGATACTTTATGATCGAAAATGTGTCAGATCAAACCAAAATTAAAATAGTCTAAACTTGAATGACGCCATGATACAATTTACTGGAAACATACAATAAACGAAATGTATATAACAATTAAACCGAAAATGACAACTATAGTGTATTTATTTTATACCTTATGCTTTAGCTACCGTTAGAATTATTGTTTCAATGTCGACGTAAATCTGACATTAAGAAACCGCTCAATACGCTATTTTAATCATTTTGAACATTTGAACATTGCATTATTATAACATTGATCATGTTTTAGGTACAGTGGATTTAATTTTCAACTAAGAACCGTCGAAGTGTGACCAATCAGAAGCATGATCAGCAAAAGAATGTGATAAATAATGAAATTATTGAGCTTATACATTGTTCCAATCCAGTCAAAAAAGGTGCTCACCGAAACAAAACAACAATTAAGACAATCAAAAACATCTAAAGAAATCGTTTCCCGTAAATGAGGAAACATGCGTTAATTAAGCAGAAAAGTAATAATTTAAATAAGAAACGGAGATTGTAACATCCACGTTTTGAACGTTAATTACTGAAGGCAATACAATGGAAGTAACAACGGAAATATTTAGTTTCAGGTTCGCACCATATGTAAGTTGCATCAAGTCTTGTATGCTATTCGGCCATGTCTTAACAGGATTGATTTGCATTGTAACTGAAAGTTTAGACTATGTCGTCTCCACGTTTGTGTTCTGGATATGTGTTGTCGTGTTTACTTTCGTTGGAGCTGTGCTAATAGTTGTCGTTGTTAAGGAAATAATAACACACAATGAAACTATTTTATTCGTAATTTTTCTATTGTGTTTTGTCGAAGCCTATCAACATGGAGGAGCATTTGTTTACGTTTTGTATAATTTTGTTCATCCAATTGTGCACATACTCTTACCAATTTACCTTTGTGTTTGTGTTTTACTGGTAACATTGCAAGTTGTGTTGTCATTCCTGAAAATATGTCAATCATATTATGTTAATAGGGAATTAGTAGTAAATGAACTCCCTCAGAGTGTCCCTAATCATAATGGCTTCAGCGAAGTGATTAATGATGTAGAGATTACTGATGTAGATGAAAACCCAGTGATCACTGATGTAGAGGTGGGCAGCGAAACTGATCATGAAGAAGGTAACACAGAGATAAATTATGTAGAGGGTAGCACATATACAACTGATGTAGAGGGGAACACAGAGATAAGTGCTGTAGAGCGAACCCCAGAGATAAATGATGCAGAGGGACACACAAAGAGTAATGTTGTAAACATGAAGATATTTCCACTTCACGACGACGATGACACACCCAAAGAGTGTGTGATATGCACTGAGGAAATAATTTTCATTACTATTCTACCGTGTATGCACTCGAACATGTGCAAAATGTGTGTTTTTATGTGGCAACAAGATAACAATAGCTGTCCTTTTTGTAGGAAAAAGATTGAAGGATTAACACCAAGCGAGTGTTTGATATGCGCTGAGGAAAGGTCTGTCGTTACTATTCTACCGTGTATGCACTCTTACATGTGCAAAATGTGTATCTGTAAGTGGCAACAATATAACAATAGCTGTCCTTGTTGTAGAGAAGAGATTGAAGGCTTAACACCCAGCGAGTGTTGATATGCGCTGAGGAAAGGTCTGTCGTTACTATTCTACCGTATATGCATTCGAACATGTGCAAAATATGTGTCTGTATGTGGCAACAAGATAACAATAGCTGAGGAAAGGTCTGTCGTTACTTTTCTCCATTCTATGCACGCAAACATGTGTAAAGCGTGTTATTCCCTGTGGCAAAAATGTAACAAATGTTGCCCGATTTGTAGGAAAGCGATTGAAGGAGTAATTTCGTATTTGCACGTGTAGTATTTATGCGAAGTTATGGCTCTATTTGGAATATATGACTTCCATTGCTTAAATATGAAAGATCTTCTTAGTTTTGCTTCAAAGTATGAAAATGAACCTTAAACTTGTAAGGCATAGCAGGTATATGCAATAACCGTTATTAATTCATATATTAAAAAAATCAGTAAAGCCCAATGTCGCACAATTTTAAATATAAGTGTATTTTAATAATAATTTAAAACTGGTGAGTCTTTGAACGAATGTATCTTTTGTAATTTACATTTTCAGTAAAAAAGGAACTTGCAATTTGATGAATGGCTATGGTTGGTATTGAATAAAATGTTTTAAAAAATATATTATACTGATATCGTATACGTAGATTTTTATAAATAGTGTTTGCAGTTGTATTTCATATAAATACGTACAAGAAGAATTTGTTTTTGGATTTTTAGATTCATGTCGCATCAGCGATGGTTCTTGCAATAGTATATTATACAGTTTTAAGGCGATGCATGTTATATGACGTGTACATGTTTATTCTATAACATAACTAATATCCACATAATTTCTTTTTCTTATTGACCATCTCAGAGGTTCCTGTCTTGTTAAAGCGTATCAGTGTGCTTTGAACATTTTCTGAAAAATATCCGGATATTAGCATAAGGTGTATCATTATATTATTATCGCTGAACATAGTTGAAACATTTAAATATTGCAGGTGAACCTCTTAATTTATTCGAATTGCATTTGAATAAATACAATTCATGAATAAATGTATTCTAAACGTTTACTTCGTTCGTGAAACTCGCTGAAAGTCCTATAAACATAGAACACAATTAACGCTTATCAACATTACGTGGTACACAGGCGCTTTTCAAACGTATATGTCAATATTACTGAGATATGAATAATACACACAATAATTGACAAATAAATATGAAGAAATAAATCCGCAAACAGGATCGATCTTACGATTAATGTAGCCATATAGTGCTGTTTAAACGGACTTAAGTGTCAATGCGGTGTTTTTGCAATTGCAATTTTATTTCATGGAAATCATCCCATTCCTCCTACTCAGCATCTTCATCTTTATATACAACAACAACTTAAACACCATGATTAAAATATAATCCGCACCACAGCATCGTCGTATTCAAGAGAACGAAAATGACTGTTATATTAAATAACACTATGTAACATCATCAAGAAGTTATTCACTATATTAATTTATATATTATGATGTTATTTATTGACCTTTGTAAGATTTTGCACATTTTGTAAAATTTTGAGACATTAAGTAGGAAAAAAGTTTAATCCTTAGAAATTTTTTAGAACTGAGCTTATTTCTAAAGATTATACTGTAAACATTTGTTTGGTTTTTTACTTTTTAATTTCTGTGTTTTGTGTAATATTGGTGTTAAAAACTTGAAACTTGCTAATTTGATGAAACGCCTATTTATATAATTATATTCAATGGCGTTGTACGAAACATATATATGTACATAAAATTGATAAAACATAAGAGGTATTGATAATATTATGCAGCATTAATTAAAGGATTAATGATCTTAAAATGTGTGATATCAATAATAATGCTGTAAGGAACTTAAGCAATAAAACAATACCGGCTACACTATTAAAACACAGTAAAAGTAAAATATTATGTAATAAATTGATATAACTAGAGTTAAAACAATAATTATAATGATAATATGAGCAAATATTTGGCAACATAAAGACACTGTATTTCATTAACTAAAAGGATACGTAAAAGGATATTTCTGCACTATTGCTGTCGGATCCCGCAGCTACCGGTCACCTGTCATACTTAAGGACACTTCTTTTGGGTTTTAACCTTATTTGAACTATCATGACTACAAGTCACAAATAGACTGACCAAGTGTGACTACAAGACACAACTTGAAGGTTAAAATTACAGTGTGACTATAAGACACAGCTAGAAGGCCTAAGCATGACTAAAAGACAGCTGGTTGATGTAACTCAATCATTGAGCAAAGAAGCCCTAATGATTCTTGGTTACCAGTCACTTGTACAATAATTTTTTTTAATCACAGGTATTCAAATTAAAATAGGTTGTAAAAGTCTTTGAAGAGAAATGTTTTCAAATTCCTTTTGAAAATGTTTATTGATGCGGAAGTCCGGATTCTTGATGGAAGGTCATTCCACAGTTTCGGACCAACAACTCCGAAACTCCTGTCCATGAAAGTTTTTCTCTTTGTGCGTTTCACATCATAACATCCGTCATACGAGACGGTAGATCGTAGGTTACGTGCTGGTACTTTTTCTTTAAAAAGTTCTGTAAGGTATTTTGGAGCGTTACCAACAGAACAATTATACATGAAGTTCAGTAATTTGAATGTTATCCTAGCCTTTACTGGTAGCCAGTGTAGTTCATACAAGGCATCTTTTGAACTGTCATATTTCTGTCGGCCGAGTACCATTTTGGCACACATGTTTTGGATACGTTGCATTTTGTTTATTTCGCATTGAGCTGTTCCATACAAGATGAGATTACAATAATCCAGATGGGATATTACCAAAGACAAAACGAGTATTTCTGTTGCTTCTTTTGTTAAGTATTTCCTTATGTTTTTGATTTTAAGGTAGTTGTACATGGCTGTACGGCACTTAATTTTGATGTGTTCTTTAAAATTTAGTGTTTCGTCTAAATATGCACCCAAATACCGTATGCATTTTTCTGATTTAACAGTGTCACCAGCAATATCTTTTTCTTTAGATTGACATTTATTTAATTGGGGTCTACTACCGAACATGATGAATTCCGTTTTTGATGCGTTCATTTTCAGTTTATTCTCGTTCATCCAGTTGTTAATAACGAGTGCACAACTTTCAAGTTCTTGAATGGCAGTTCTTTCAACAGAAGAAGATGTAGGTTTGAATCGCTTGTTTGCGGTGTGGTCGTCTGCAAAACCGTAGACTGTGATGGAGGGAGGAACGACATCAAACAGTGTTCCAGCGTACGTCAGGTAGAGCCATGGACCAAGACAACTACCCTGGGGGACACTACAAAGAACGTGCCGCCGATAAAGCTGAATTAACACTTATGCGACAGCTTCTTGGAAGAAGATACGAGTCTATCCAGTTTAGTGCCGTGCCACATGCACCATATTGTTTTTGCAACACGTCTAGTAGAATGTCATGATCGACTGTATCGAAGGCAGCACTCAAATCAATGGCGATAAGTGCTGTAACCTCTTGTTCCTCCATACCTTCGAGTATATCATTGACTAGTCTAAGTAAAGCAGATTCACAAGAATGGAATTGTCTGTAGGCTGACTGATTTTTTGGAAGGAGATTGTTTTTATTTACGTGTATATTGAGTCTAAACAGAGCAGCCTTTTCAATCACTTTCGATAGAAATGATAAGTTGCTCACTGGTCTATAGTTGGCATAACTCAGGTCTAGTCCAATTTTCTTAAGAAGTGGTCTTACTATTGCCTGTTTAAATTTTGAAGGAAAAACTCCTTGACTCAGAGAGAGATTAACCAATTTTGTCACGAACGGTAGTAACTCGTTTAAAAATGATTTTGGTACTCTTGTTGGCAATGCATCTAGTTCGCATGATTTTGTTTGAAGATGATTGATGATCTTTTTCACTTCATCTTGGGTTAGCTCCTCGAACATACCGAAACATGGTACTTCCTTGTGATCGGGTGTGAATTTTTCGAAACTTGCAAGGGCATCTCGAATTTTGTTAATTTTATCCAGGAAGTGATCGGCAAAATTTTCAGCTATCGCGGTGTCGCTTTCACCTTCCGGCATAGGGTTATCAGTATTTTTTCCTGTTAATTCTGATACAAACTTGTAGAGTTTTTTAGAATCTCCGTGAAAATCAATTACTTTTTGACTAAGCGATCGTTGCTTCTCTGCATTCAACTCGAAAGTGTATTTATTTCTGGCATTTTTGAAAAGTTCATATTGGTCTGGTTGTTTGTATTTTCTCCACATGCGTTCCAGTTTGCGTGTTTTACGTTTTAGTTCAAGAATGTTTACATTAAACCGTGGTTTTGGTGCACGACAGATTTTGTTTTTCTCAATGTATGGAGCGTGTTTATCAAGAATTCTACAGATTTCATCTTCAAATTGCTCTACAAAAGTGTCTACGTTGTCTGCTGTAATTGACATTTCATTGAGGTCGTTAGTAAATGCTGAGTGGTCCATGTTTTTAAAATTTCGAAATTTTATTGTTTGACTCTTGATATTTTCTTTTTGTACTTTGGTAACGACTTTAACTACACAATGGTCCGAAAAGAAAGGGCCTGGTTCACACGAATTGATTTCATTACCATTTGTAGCCTCAGAGATTACTAGGTCGAGTGTATTTCCCTCTGTGTGTGTGCTGAAATTAACATGTTGTTCCAAACCCATTGCTACAAGAGAATTCTTAAATTCAGTCACAACACTGTTAGTTTTGTTTACATGCAAGTTGAAATCTCCAAGAATCATAAGATTTGAATAGTTGGGAACAATGTCCTCCATGAATTCAAAAAATTCTGTTAAAAATTGATGTTCAGTCCCTAATGATTGTGGTCTGTAAACGCCAATTACATTAATTGTTATGTTTTTGAGAATCACACATCTTTAATAGTATTGTCATGAGTGGTCAATTTAAATTAACGGTAGTTCTTTTCCACACAAACTTAATTTTTTTTTGTTAAGGGTGAAGCAGAAATTCTCTTTAATTGAACATTCTTACAAAGAAGGCGACTAAGAAACAAATTTGCGTCATAAAGACACGGTATAGTACCGTTGTTTTGCATATTAAAAATAAACAATTTAAGTACATTTATTACATGAAACAGACCGTTTAAATCGTGTAGGCAAATAGGTATGAGAACATATGTTTGAGTTTCGTATCTTTTAGCAGAACAATTTCTACTCTTATTTCAGCTTTATACATCATTCGATTCAGATACTATGTTACAGAAGTTATGTACACAATCCGGGTGTGCAATGGTGGGGTGGAATGCGTATACAGATGATGACGATGTTTAAGTGAGGTTATTTAAGGTTTATTTCACATTCTTGGAGACCGCTCGGGATGACAAACATGTACGAACTATGGCGATATTGCACGAAGTCCATTACAGGTTAAGGCCTAAATTGGCGGGATACATTTATTACGCAAAATGCAATATCTGAAAGGGGACATGACCAGTGTTCACCTCAAAGCATCACAATTAACACTAAGTAGAATAAAATATAAAACATTTCAATAGCAAAACTATTTAACTATACCAAATGGTCGCATGTTTAACAGAATGAAACTGCAATTCAAACTAAACCAATAATCAATTAGGTATTGTCTTAAATGTAAACGATTGACAGGCATAGTATTATATTGTAATATATTTAGACATTCGTCATGCACTTCCAGAAAGAAGACCTTATGTTTGTTGTTAACAGCCAGATTGCAAATGCTGGCTGAATGTATTATCTTAATATATGTAATATTTTGCCTCCTGACAATAGACACGATACACAAATCGTCTGTGCATGTCGTTAAATACCGCTGTGTAAACTCAATATCACGATAAAAGCATGCCAGTTCTGAGTCTGCGATACACTGGTAAACGTTGTATAAATTCTTTACCTGTGAGAAGTTCAATTTTGGGTTTGTTAATTCATCACTTTTTAATTTAACTGGCTAAAAAAGTTGCATTTATTCGAAACAAAAATGTAATTACTTTCAACTATGTAACTTTTACTATTTCTCTAGTACGAACATAATACTATTCTTGCATTAAAAATAAAAACTTCGCATACATCAAACAGTAAAATATTTGCTCGTTAATCGGTTTTGAACGATTATGCATATATAATTTAAATTTACTGAAATAATTGTGGAGCAAACACAATTTCGCTTTTACTAGTATAACGTCTACTTTTATAGTCATATATCATAAAAGTGCAATAAATTAAACACAAACAAACAAGATATAGAACTTCAACAATTAACGTAAATGAATAAACGGAACGATCGATTTTCAACTAGTTTATTGGGTCAATAAAAATATAAAGATATAAAGCGCTAACACGAGTGGTTAAGTTTGTTTAAACAGGGTATAATGTACTATGCGTAATAAATTTCGAAACTGCAGATGCAAACACGCGTGATTTGCAATCGTATGAACTTTAATCTTCAACAAGTTGAACTTAAAATGAAACGTTTTTGTAAAAAGGTAAATATTATTAAGATCATGAAGTAAACTTTTATTCGAAACGAATTGTTTAATAAGTTTAATTTTCTTTCCATTTCACCCATGTTATTTTTTAGAAAAAAAAAACAACAACTCGAGTGCAGTCGTTTAACTATAAGTCATGTAACTAAGAAAATAATTGTAAAACTGAGCAGAGAATGACAATACGATAATGTATCAATTACTGGAAGATTTAAAGCTATTCGGGTGCGATCTAGGCAGAAACACTCAGGATGTTCCCGGAACCCATTCTACGCAGCATATTGTGCGTTCAGCGCAGTCTTCAAATGATATCTTTATTTGCTATGCAAACACTTTTTTTTAGTCTCTAGTCTTTGTAAACCTGGCGAATGACTTCGGTAAATCAAATAATGTCCAATTTAATTTTCTCCCGTTTATGCATACGAAATTTCAATTTGTTTACATTTTTATTACTACAAGGGATTATCCAGAAAAGAGATATAAGAAATTTGGTAATTAAGTTAACATTACAGACATGAAATAGGGTATTTCTTTAGCATCCCTCGTTCAATAAAAATAACCCACAATTCAAGATATGTTTTTTGTCTATTAACATGTACCAACGAGTGGTCTGCAGATAAAATAATTATTATTTAAGTCGCCGATAATACACTCCTGAAATAATATACTGAAAATAAAGGTCAACAATTCGAGTTCAAAATATCATGTTGCATTTTCTTGGCAAAGTTTTTAAGTCTTAAAAAACGATGTCAAGACAGGTACAATGAAGCAAGTAGGATCATGTTGATACAGAATAATTTAATTCTGATGAATTTGAGCCGCGTCGTGCGACATTGATTTTACGTGCAGACTGACCAGGAGATACTTTGTCCGCTATGAAGTCCCGCAAAGTCTCCCTGGTCTCAATAGCGGACATAGTTTCCAATGATCATTCCGGTCTGGAGCTAGTCTGACCGCATATAACATAAGACACATTTTTGCATGACGCGGCTCATTTAATTTGAATAAAATACTACTGCATCAGTTGAATATATAAGATTAACATAAACTTATTTCTTCGCACTACACGTTCTAATTTGGGAACTCATAAAATATTTATTTTCTCGGAAAATGCGTCTTAAATCCATGTTTTTGTCTAAACGAGACAGTCGAAAAAAAAATTAAGACATTAATAAAATATGACTTTTCTTAAAGCAATAAACTTGTATTCTGACAGTTCGAAGTACATTTCATGGCGACATCGTCAAATGCTCTTAAAATATAGGTTGTTCAGTCTAATCTGCAATGTAGATGTCATATTTATTCGCACATGTTTCATATATTTAGAAGAATTCTACATTTAGAGACGCTTAATGATACATTTTTTAAAATCTGAAAACAGTTTAACACGCCACCCCGTTCAACTCTTAAACGTTATTTTTTTCGTTTTTACGTGTTTGTGCTACAATAAGTATTTCACATCTTTGTGTTTTTTAAGTAACTATTATTAAAACAATGCGACTTGTATTTTATGAAGTTTAGCCTCCTGTAGCCTATTGCTAATTATTACATAAACTCTGTCTATAATGCCATCTGGCGGGGTGAAGAAACTTTGCAAAAGGAGGGCTTAATAAGTCGTGTATTAACAAGGCGATTCATGTGCCGTTCAAGCCCTGTTATCACTGGGAGCAGACAAGGTCAAAGCGTAGTCCGTTTCTCGTGTACGCAGTAAACAATAACCTGTGACAGAAACCCACGCCACACCTTTACAACAATACATCGATTAGGCAATTGCGGATTTGTGCCATTGGGGTCTTATTATCCACACCTTAGGGCTGTTACAGGTAAAATCATGTATACGAACATGAAATTCATCTCAAAATTAAGTGGCGATAACCGATTTTCAAGAAAATCGCTTTGATATATACAATGTAAAAATCAAAATCCGTATTAGATAAAGAAGGATCGAAGTTGGGACATGTAAGTGTAACAAGATAAATTTTAATGAATCAAAATGTTACGGCAACTTACAGAGTGTTACAGTGCATTTACTACAGCAAATTTAAGGTTACGGTATAGTATCGACGGATACTGGAGGTTTCGGTAAATAACAAGTTCGGTAAATTTTATTTATATAGTAAATGTTGTGGAGGGTTCGGTAAAATGGATCTTTATAGAGATATACCTACATTGAGGTGTTAATGCCACCTATTATTGTCTTACATCAGGGGCTAATATTTGCAAACTGTGATTAACATTTAATTGATTTATTAATGCAATACCTACAGTAAAGAATTTAGGGGTATGAATGGTCTACCATTTAACTTTTTAAAAAGAATAATTTTAGGTACCAAACCAAAAAGTGTAGATTGAATTTAAAATGTAACTTTATTGAAAGTAAATTTACGATTTAAATAAATCAATACTAAATTTTTTAAAGATTTGGTGCATTTATTATAAACAAATAGTAATAATAAATGTTGATTTAAAGACTTAATTAATATAAGATCTTCAATTTAGATTCATGCTATTAATAAATGTTCAAAGTCTTGTAAAATATTGTAGTACTGATTAAAAGAAAAACAACAAATATAAATGAATTTGGGATTTTAAGATTTAAGGGGCATTTTCACGTTTTGGTAAATTGACACAATTGAAAAAAAGTTGTTTCAGATTCGCAAATTTTCGTTTTAGTTATGATATTTGTGTGGAAACAGTAATACTGAACATTTATCATGGTCTAATATAGCCAGTATATGCATCTTTTGACGATTTAAAAATCTAAAAATTATTAAGCGTTGCAACGCGAAACGAATGGATAATTTGGAGAGTTCTGTTGTTTAAATCTCTGAAACTACGAAGATTGCTTATATACATTAAACAATACGTCTCACATGCATACTTAGCAGGATGGCCAAGCCGTCTAATTGGTTTTTACTCCAGGACTCCGGGGGTAACTGGTTCGAGCCCTGTTGAAGGCTACTTTTTTTCCTTTTTAGCTCGACTATTATATATGAAGTATATATAGTGGAGCTATCCTACTCACCCCGGCGTCGGCGTTAGCGTAAGTGTTAGTGTTAGCGTTAGCGTTAGTGTTAGCGTTAGTGTTAGCGTTTGTGTTAGCGTTAGCGTTAGTATTAGCGTAAGTGTTAGCGTTAGCTTGCAAATGTTAAAGTTTGCGTACCACCCCAAATATTTTCAATGAACCTTGACATATTGCTTTCGTATTTTGTATACTTCTTTACCAACATCACCCCAACCTATAACAAGAGCAGGCAACTATCAATCATTTTGTAAGAATAATGGCCATCTTTTCACTTAGAATATGCATATTATTAATGTTAAAGTTTGCGTACCACCCCAAATATTTCCTATGTCCCTTGACATATTGCTTAAATATTTTGCATACTTCATTACCAACATGACCCCAACCTATAAACAAGAGCAGACAAGTGTATCAAGCATTTTGTAAGAATTATGGCCCTTTTTTCACTTAGAATATGCATATTATTGATAAATCTATGTGAAAGTTTGCGTACCACCTCAAATATTTTCAATGTCCCTTGACATATTGCTTTCATATTTTGCAAACGTCTTTACCAACATGACCCAATCTATAGACAAGAGCAGACAACTGTATCAAGCATTTTGTAAGAATTATGGCCCTTTTCTGTCTTAGTAATTGAATATTTTGTTAAATTTTGTGTTTAGATCCACTTGACTTCTAAAGTATCAAAGCTATTGCTTTCAGCCTTCAAATATTTTCCTACTATCATGAGGGTACTGAACCTGCCAAGTTCAATTTGATCTTGACCTTTGAATGACCTTGACTCACAAGGTCAAGAGTAAATTTTATCTAAATTGCCATAACTTCTTAATTTATGATCAGATTTTATTAATACTTTGACAAAACAACACTTACCTGAATACCACAATGGATTCCACCCAAACAATACCCCCCAATCCAGATTCCCTGCCCCTCCCACCCCCCCCCCCCGAAAAAAAAGATTTTTTTTTTTTTGAAAGGTCATCTAATGACCACACCCCATATTATACCTCCTCTCAACCCCCCTACCCCCACACAAAAATGTTTTTCTTTCTTTATTTTTGAAGGACCGTCCACCAAACTTCCCACCCAAGCTATTGCTATCAAACTTGAAATAAAATCTTATTAGTATAAGTATAATAGAATCTGGAAAATATACCTGAACTATGACCTTGACCTTATTGAATAATTTGAACAATTACACCATGATAGCTTAAGTTATACTGTCAAGCACTCGAATAGTCGAGCGCGCTATCCTCTGACAGCTCTTGTTTAAATTTTATTCTTGATTTTTTTACTGGAGCTTTGAAGATTCAATGTTTACATTTATCAATATAAAGTATTTAATGACAAACTTCAAGACATGCCAAAATCTGTGAAAAGGCCCCTTTAATTCAGTCTTTAATTAAAATATTTTTACTGTTATTTTATCTAAAGATAAATGTACCAAATCTTTAAAAATTGTATTATTGATGGATCAAAACACGCCATAAAGAAATACAAATAAAAATTACTTAAATGACGTCTTGCTTTTAAATGACCTTTATATGTTATTTAAATCTACACTTTCGATGTGTCAAATATTTTTTACATTCCTGTTAAATTCTTTACAGTGATTGAGGTTATAAGTAAGTAAGTTTGTAAAAGAGTGAACTTGATACAAATCATTGAAATAATCATCTTGACGGAAACTGCAAGCCAGAAACAACGAATTTATTGAATTTTCTATGTTTTGACCTTGAACTTCTTTCTTTTATCATGATTTCACGCTTAAAAATGTATCGATAGCTTACAGTGTAGGTAGCGATTTAAGAAACATTTATAAATGATAATTAATGCCATATCCCGTTTTACGTTTAAGTTTAAACCTGTGTAAACGCGCATGTATGTCTATGACTGTCAAGACGCTGTAACCGTTGTAGTTATGACGCCGTATCGCGCCGTCGTACAGACGCACCTCTCATTGTAACGTAGTTCAGCGGGAGTGATTGTTGTCATAAGCAGGTTTTCTACGATTCGACGAAGTCAGTAGTTAAAGATGTTGCAATGTTTCATTTTTAGACGATCATGTTAAGCTTTTCATTAAAAAGAGTAAAACTGATGTTTATATGGAAGGGAGAGAATCGTTATTTCAAAAGAGCAAACAAACGTCTGCTTGTCCTGTCTCAATGTTGCTGAGGTATATCGACAGTACGTTATTGTGTTTTAGTCCGAAAAGTATTTATTTAGACCAGCATGTAGGCCAGGTCAATGATGATTTTTGTTATTCAAAGGTAAGAAATTAGATTACACATGGTCTAACGAGTGCATTGTTTCAAAATGAAAAATGGTTGCACCTCTTGCAATTTTGAAACTGATAGTTTCATTTGGCCTAGTCGTGAATTTAAAATGTTTTTTTCTAGAAATCATTATCGCTTGATAAAAGTGTGACAAATAGAATAGACACATTGCTCATAATGACGAATGTCTACGTTTTTCACAAGTTTTTCAAAGAACGTCTGCTGCAAGACGCAAAAAATACGTCTGCAGGGTCATAAGAGTTAAATGCCATGATACTACATATAGTTCCGCCCCTTCACACGCTAAGGGAAATCATAACATACACTGCAAAGTACAAAAAATACAGATCAAGTAGAGGATGGTGCATAATTACGTCGTTCCAGCAAAATCCCCCTACAAAGTATTCAATTTGCGACTTTCTCTTCTGACACGAACGTATTAATTGCAACACAACCGTATGACTTTCGCCTTTGAGAGATAACCAATACGTCTTCTGGGAGAAATGCATACACGCTAAAGCGTTGTCGTAGCGATGGCATATACGTATACTGTCAGAGACATTATCATGCCTTATAATACTATTTAGCCTTTATTTCTGATATCTGGGTCACCCTACACATTTTTAAGCAAACCAGTGGCTTAACAATACATAGATCAATATGGAAATTGTAAACTTGTGTCAATTAAACACAGTTGTAAACCTTAATTGCATTTTTTAAAAGTGAAACTTGACTTCGGTTTGATAAATCAGCGGTATATTTCATGTTTAACCGCATAAACCGGACACATTCTCGATCATAATTTGATGTAACAGACCTATGAAATGTCATCGTGCATAAATACAGAGTTTTGTTATTAGAAAAGCATAATCTCACCTGTTTAAAACACAACTTTTCGACTAATCTGTTCTTCGATGGCATGTGTATTTGCACAATGTTTTAGTAGTAAAACATAAACCCGACGTCGTCGAGAAACAGACTACGCTTTGACCTCGTCAGCCCCCAGTGGTTATGTGTATTTAATATCCATAAACTGGTCCACGCGCAGTTACTTCCCTTCTCCAGCCTTCGACGACTTTCCAAGCATAAATGGGGAACTGAATAAGCAACAGTTTCCTCATGCATGCAGGGATAAAGGCAATGTATATATTTTAATCCACTCTTCAAATTATACCATCTGCACTCTCTTGACAACAGCTTTATTTTATTGGCAACGTCAATGAAGTTAAGGTTATTTACTCAACACTTTCAGAAGACAATGCTGTAAATGAATGTGTTTATGTACCTTCAACGTTCCGGTTGTATGCTTGAAATGCTTCAGTGACAAAATGTTGGAGGTATAGGTTTTAGAAAATTTAGTTGGAACACAATACGATAGACTTGTACGAAAGAAACATCTATGAAAACAATGATTAATTGTGACGATATATTTATCCGTCGCGACTAGTAAATTCCAAAATAATTCCCCATTGCTTACTTTGCGCGGCTGAATTTCAAATTTCGAAATTTGCATTAATCCACTGTTTAAACACATTTTAAATCGAAAACTGCCCATCCGAAGGTAAAGCCTCGTCATTTCTGATGATGACCGAGTGAGGCATAATATGTATGTAAAACACAACATTGAACTGTATGACGTCATATGATATAATCGAATTATTTTGTCGATGTCGAATGAACAAGACATATTGTTTTCAATGTTATTTTAATTTATTTTGGTATGTGTGATTTGTTAATGCATTAATAGCGAAAATACAAATTTTCTCGGACATGATCATCAGCGGGCGCAGTCGGACAGGAACGGATTGTTCGAGCGCCCGCAGATGATCATGCCCTCGAAAATGTATATTATCCCTATATTGTATCAGCAACTTAAACGTACGAAAGTATTCTTAATTAATTTCAAATGCGACCAATTACAATTTCTTAGTACATTTGATTGATATTTCAAAATCAATGAAATATGTCTAAATTGCAGTGTATGTTATAGTGAGGACACACATTGCAAAATCTAGAAACGAAGAGAATCCTTTTTTCATGTAATAATGTATTTGTTTTTCTGTCTGTAAGTCTTCCTGCGGACGAAATTTGTGTCATTTGTAACATTTACATACACTATGAAAAATCACAATCAATTTAAAATGACAATAAGATCACATCCAAACAAAAACATTGAATGCTCTTCTATGACGTTGATGAGCAAAGCAGGTCTGTATTATGTCGCCTGAACGCACATTAAAAATCATATACATTTGTCTGTGTAAATGGTTAACTAAACTCATGTCGTGCTAGAGCTCCACCTTCTGCCTGGGCCGTGATGTCTGTAGTCGTTATGTTTGGCGTTTATGTAGCAATATGGTTTTGACAGTGTTGGGTAGCTATCCTTACGCCCAAGCCTGCTCCTTTGTCAGCGCTGGCTTGGGACCGTCCTTGGCGGAGTAACAAGTCATACAGGACAAGGAGGCCGTTTTATCAGCAGATCTTAGCGTGATCTTACGTAAGATTCGTAGGATTTTGTCGTACGCTTATCGTAAGTACTGCGAACCGTTTTATCAAATAAATCGCAGCTAAGATGTCGTAAGATTTGTGCTTAAAGCTACGACTGGGTAAGACCACTCTTAGCGTTAGTAAACCTTCGTAAACATGGCGGCCGCACGCGCGTTAGACGTTGGTCAACCAAGAGAGATGAGAATGTTTCGAGAAAGAAAGGATTTAGCGATCTCCGTGATGGAGAAATATAGATACTATTGTACGTATTTATGTTTGATAACGTTAAATATATTCGTTATATCTTTCTCTGCATTAAACGTCCCGGGGAAATGAAATTTGTGATGTTTCGATAATTAATTCGTTAAATAGGTAAGTATTTAGTCATCTTTATTCAATTTCTATCAAAACAAATGTTTTATGGTTTCTTTTGAAGCAAAACAGTTCATTTGTCAGTAAATATTGAATGTTAACGGGTGAACTAAAATTCGGACAGTTCACATTTCGGCCGCTGCTATACAAGTTAGTTGTCGACGCAATATCCTGATATGCCTTTTGCGCATTAAGTTTTGAAGTTTTTTCTATCTAATGAATAATAAATAATGCACTGTTTAATGTCTGTAATATCTGCCCCAACGATAATAAGTCATAAACTTTGCAATCCCAACATTTAAATATCAATGTTCTGTCAAAATTAGATTTATGAATTGTACAGTAATATATACAGAAGCTGAGCAACATAAATCTCACACTGCACGGTGAGATGCAAGGTAGCAAAGTTATATTCTGATCTAGTTACGCTCTTGCCAAATGGCAATGTTATTTTAATGACCCTGTATCACACTGTACAATGTCACTTGTCAGTCAGAAGTGGCTTAATTAATAGTGTTAAATCATAAAACATGTGAATTAAATAGATGTCCCGATCATTCAACAAAGTTAGTGAAACACATTTCACATATTCAAGTATAGTTTATTTGCAGGTTCATTGAGATTGTGTCAAAATGGCTTGGGTCAACACACACGACGCCTCTGTCTTTGTCCGTGGTTTGAAGGTATGACAATAAATAAGGTGCTTTTATGGATATACCATTAGAGGGACTATGGCTAGTATTGGCTAGGAAAAAGTGGAATACTACTGTTATGATGATGCAAATATTTTATTTTTTACATCAACGAATTGCATATTACTAAAATATAATGTGTTTAATGTGCATACCTAATTTTACTTTTAATTTCTTTCAACAGCATGAAAGATTCAATTATATTTCTGCATGTGTTTACACACTGTATCAACACATAAAATATGCATATCAATGTTAAATTTATAATTTAAATGAATTTAAGATTGTGTTAAGCTTGCGAGCATCCTATAGCTACCTTCATAAACCGTTTAACCAATGATTGTTCCAACTTAAACTTAGCTTATTATAAATGTGTTATTAGACTTTTCTGGAAGAAAACCACAACTTAGCTTATTATAAATTTGTTATTAGACTTTTCTGGAAGAAAACCACAAGGGGCACGTACTGGGGGACTCCGGCTATCAACAATAGGTACAACAATGCCCAGTCAAGTGTATTGTGGTTGAGAGGGCTTTTGGACTGCCAAAGAGTAGATTAAGGTATGTTAACTGACTACATGTATGCTTATTTATTTCAAAACAGTTAAACACATTCAGTTAATCATCATAAGACACCATTTAATAAGCACAAAATAAATCTCCCCACAGAATATTGGATAAAAAGTGTGATGCTTTATGCCTTTAATAATCTTTAGAGCATTATTGTAATCGTCACATCTACATCATAACAATTCAGTAAACATACACTGTGGGAAGCCTTAAGCATTGCACCTGTTCGTCCTCTGTGTCTGTCTGTTCATCTGTGGATGGATTTTGCATAACAGCAACTGCTGAATGACCTTAATGTGTTAATGAATTGTACCTGTACACAAATGTGCAATTTAATTTGTTTTGTTATTTGTTTTCAAGTTTTGAGCATATATACACAAGTTGTTTGTACTGAAGAAATTTGTCTTTTAATGACTGATGGACTTGTTTGTGTATCTCAACGTGACATGGGGGCATCAGTGAAGGAGACACATGTAGTTAAAAAAACATTTGATACAGATTTTAAAGTTGCTTTCATATGCATGTGCATGTGTTGCTAAAAATGGATGCCGTAGATAATTGATTATTGCAAATTTTGTTTTATGAATTTATTTCTTTACCCATTTTAGTCTTAAATTTAATTAATATCTGATGTTAATCAATTTAATAAAATGCATAATAATCATTAGTATTGATAATAAATTGGATATTGTAATTAAATCACTAGTAAATATTGATTGTTATTCTCTATCGACAGGTGTCTACATAAAACTGGCGGTTGTTTATTCATGAGACACGATGAGTGATGTCAAGCAGTGGCTGCATAAATGCGCCTGCACAACTTATGCATAGAATAGCAGTTGCCACTGCCTGAACAACTTACTGAGGCACAGGAAGTGGATGACGTTGTGCACAGTCCACAACATGAACAACAAAATGCAGCCTATATGGACAACACATCATTAACTTATTTATGTAGTTGCTGTTTTATGCTCACATGTGCACGTAGTGCTATAGGTGAGTCATTGTGGTCAGTCTATGTTTGGCGACATGTGTTAATATTCAATATTTGACTCTTTTTTGATGAAAGATGGTCATTATGTTTCTGCTAATGATACATAATAACTTAATAAGTAAATGATTTCTTGTCTATGAGCTGCTGCATTTCGGTCAAGTGTGGTCAACATCTTTGTAAAATTGTGGATATTGATAAATTTCTGCCGTTTTTTTGTGGATTTTTTTCATTAAAGACACACTTTTTACAATATTCATTTATGCAATGCGTACGATGATTTCATGTTTCCTTTATATTATAACAAAGTGAAAATAAATTCTACTCCTTTATTTAATTATCCTTTTAACATAACAATACAGGTTTTCTCCAACAACTCTACAGCTAGGGAACAATAAAGTGGAACACTATCTGAAAATGAAATACATTTTATGTTAATAAAATTTGTATTTGTAAGACAAGTGATGAAATAAAAGGTTAACATTGTAACATAAAGAGATGTGGTTTCTGTTTGTTCTTTAAAGAGCATGCACTGTGTATACTGCACATCAGACAAGGTTCTGTTGGAACTAATAGTTTCATATAAAAAAAATTCTTGAGAATGAATTGTATCATTTATGTTAAGATGGATTGTTGATTCATTATTACACATTCATGATCTACACTTCATAAGTTAATCTTTAATTTTCATGGAACTCACATTTTTTTTTCTTACTTGCTCAAATGACTGGGCCTCACATGCGCTGTTTCGCGGATTTCCTATAATGATTATATATGAATGAATATGACTCGTAAAATAACATAAGTAATCCAATATGTTATTTTAGCTTATGTATACTCGTTAATTTATTATGCTTCCCCCAAAAAATTTGGGGAGAGCATATAGTCGCCGCTTCGTCTGTCCGTCCGTCCTTCCGTTTATCCGTGTGTCCGTCCGTGTGTCCGTCCGTGCACAATTTTTGTCCGGGCTATTTCTCAGCAACTAATGACCGGAATTCAATGAAACTTTATGGGAAGCTTTACTACCAAGAGAAGATAAGCATATTATCAGCGGTTTCTGGTCGGATGATTTTTCACAGAGTTATGGCCCTTTGAAATTTTCCATTAACTGTACATATAGTGCAATTCTTGTCCGGGCTATTTCTCAGCAACTAATGACCGGAATTCGATGAAACTTTATGGGAAGCTTAACGACTAAGAGGAGATGTGCATTTTATCAGCGGGTTCTGGTCAGATGATATTTCACAGAGTTATGGCCCTTTGAAATTGTCTATAAAAAAATTATTGTCCCCCCCCAATTACTGTGCCCTCAAAACGTTTCCTTTTATCTGAATATATAGTGCAATATTGTGACAAAAAAACCTTTGAGGAGCATCACCCGTCTCTGACGGTTTCTTGTTTTTAAATAACATGTATTTAATAAATCACCATAATAACTTTTTATATGAGTCGTGCTCTGAGAAAATGGGGTTTAATGCATGTGCATAACGTGTCGTCCCAGATTTGCCTGTGCAGTCTGCACAGGCAAATCAGGGACGACACCTTCCGCTTTTATTATATGTTTCGTTTTAAGAAAGACTCTTCTTAGCAAAAATCCAGTTTAGGCAGAAAGTTGTCCCTGATAAGCCTGTGCAGACTGCACATGCTAATCTGGTATGACACTTTATGCACATGCATTAAACCCCCCTTTTTACAGAGCGGGACTCATATGTAAGTAGACGCAATGTTTTTATTTTGGTATTTTGCGAAAATACTTGTATCTAACGATAAATATTCATTAATAAATATGGACAATCGATCTTTATGAGGTGTCATACATACAAACATATACATTCAATGACAAAGATATTTTAATATTATGCATTTATTACAATGTGAACGGTATCTGTAACTAAGTTACTTCATAAATAACGATATTTATGTCACATAATTAATTTGTGATTATGATAACGTTGTTAAACCTTTATTTTATGTGTTTTGTAACATTGACATACCTACATGAATCAATGTGCTAACTTTATACTGTGTACTTGATTAATTATCTTACCAACTTTTGTTCAACTGATGTGATGGATGAGATCTCATCATTCACCCATGGTTGTTGTTGTGCGTCTGAAAAGAAAGTACATAGTGTTCAAATTCAAACATTCCACAGTTGAACGAAAAAAGTGATGAATGAATACCAAATACCTTAATATAAGAAATAATTATGGTAAATATATGTCATAATATGTTAAAAAATATTTACATACATGAACTGGACTGGAATGTGTCAATAGAAAACAGCAAACACACAATACACAACAATCATTATTCCTAATGATAATTCTGTGCAAATTCATTATAAATGTTTTTATGTATAATTATGTGAGATTTCATTATTTAATATACCTTAACGTCCGTCCATTTCTTGATAACTTTGTCTATCTTGGGGCTACACAATCAAATGCTGTTCACTCTGAAATTGAGTGATAGTTTTCAGGTTTGTGTTTACAATTGAAAATTAATTCTAAAGCTATGTACACTGGGTAATAAAGTAAATTCTATGCCAAAAATAAATAAACAGTAGGCATCCGTATATACTATCGCGGTGGTGTAGTGGATGAGGTGTCCGCCTAGCGATCGGGAGTTCGTGGGTTCGCTCTCTACTCGAGGAGCATTCTCATTATTTCCTCCATAGAAACCAAGTACTGGTTCTGCCCAGGAAACGGACTCGACAGTGTCCATATCTGCCTATATCGGCCTTCATGTAATAGTCAGCAATTCACTGTAGGAAGTACGAAGTAGAAGAAGAAGTACGAAAACAAATATATAGCGAAAGAAGCGGAAATGTGTAAGATGAGAATGTTCCTTGAAAAGAGAAATACATTTACTCTAAAAACAAACATAAACATAAATTGTTTTCTTCAAATGTGGGGCATAGAAATAATGTGTTGATTGATACTCGAATACTCTTCTGCCAAAAACATTAGATATAAACACACAATAACGATTTGTCATTTTAAAGGCTGACAGTTCCAAACGCGGGAAAATATGATTTTCTTATAACAGTACATGCAACTAGAATTTGGAAAATAAATACATAAAATAAATGCATTAAACATTTTGATTATTTGGTGTAAAATTACGAAATGAATTTAATAAAAACTCAGTATCAATTACGAGACCAATTGACAGACATAAACGCTACAATATTTGAAGACATGAGTTATGATATCCCTATATTTAGTACTACTATTAGTAAATCATAACTATCATTAACTACTTGCCTTTGTTTACGTTGTCGGCCATCTTGTTTTGCTTTTTTGACATAAACGCGGGAAATCGTGTGAGGTTTTTCGACTGGTTCGCGATTTTCCAGATCGTACGCTAAACTAAAATCTTAGCTGCGACTCGATAATTACAACGGCGTTCATAAAACGGGTATTAGCGGATCGTAAATGAAATCGTAAGTCAAGGATTTTAGATAAGATCCGCTAAGATAAGATCTGTTGATAAAACGGCTTCAAGGTGAATTACACTCCTCAGGATCCGCTTGTAAACTTTGTAAAAAAACCCATTAAAAACATTCGACGGAATGGTCAAGCATTTCCTTGTTATAAATTTAAGCCATAAGCGCGGGATATGGAATATATATTATCAATTATATATGGATCAACATAGCATACACAATTTACATGTAGAAGTCACGTTAGACGTACTAATCTATAATGTCCCTTCTTACATTATGTAGATAGTGACTTCCTTTGAGTGTCTTTTGTCATTCCGAGACAACGCTGTCAACCGAAGCTTAGTTTAATTTCACCTAACAAATAAATATATTTATAAATCCATCAAATCTGCCTTCCGTACTTTTCACTGCCATTACGTCCATACAGATTACTAAGCTTTATTTAAACGTCTCATTTTTACAAGATGATATCTCGATGGGAAGTGTCTAAACCGCCTGGCTTAAGAAAACAATCAACAAGGTGCAATTATTTCGAAATCTATCATGAAACACAGAATGGATAAATATATTGTTTATACAAAGTGTTAATTATGATATTGAGAACAAATAACGCCATCAATACGTGGATGATTCTAAAAAAAGCAACGGTGATCCATATAAAATAAACTGGACGTGAATCATTCAATAGGATTGTCAATAAGTAGGGATATTGGTCGTGTAAGTTGGTTGTTTATAACATCCGAAATCATCGTACCCTGGTATCAGATAATGATATGAAAGTAATATTGATTATAATAATATGCATTCGACGTACGCTCTGATCCGTCAAGTCGAATTCAAACACAAACCGTGCTTAAGAAGGCTTTGCATGAAACAAACATGTTTAGTTTTGTGGATGAAGAAATTGAAATTCCAAATAGTTGCTGACTATGTTTTTTTTAAAAACAGTTGATCGTCGTAAAATTCCTAATACACTTCAGATGTATTGATTGTTTCACTTTTCTTTCAATTCTGGTTTTCCGTTGTGCTATTTTTAGCTACACGCGAGGATGATATTGTATGAGAGGGTGACATTGCCATAAGCAAATCAAAATGTTTCCCGTTGAATTTGTATACGAAATGTATTAAGAAAAATTTTCACTTGATGTATAATAACAACCATTGTCGCACGCTATGACATTTAACGCATGAAAGTCGCGTAAGATATAATAAATTATTGAATTGTAAAATTATCCAATATTCTAAGCATGTTTCTTTTTTCCAGACAATTATTTATGTCAAAACGTAATCAAATAAAAAATAATCGTCTTTTCTCCCGATCACTGCAGCATAAATATCTGCCATACTACTTCCAAAACAAATACATATTCCCCTAATGCAGCCACTCAAAAGTTGCATATCTCAAGAACCGCATCCACAAAAATTCAATTGTCAACTTAGTCTCAAAACAAATGCGCTTTAATGATGCAGACACACTCGAAATGGGAAATTACCACATAATGAATGCCTGCAATTGATGAATTGGTTAAATAAATATACAAGAAAGGGAAAATGACACTCTAGAGAAGTGTAAGTTCCGATTGAATATATCGTTTTATGTCATGTGTTTCTAACAGGAGTGTGTGATGTGCAGAAGATATTGTAGAGCAAGCAAAGTAAATTAGCGGACAAAGGAAACAAGACAAAACACAACATATATGTTTCTAAATGGTGCTTTTCAAGAGAGTATTTATTTAAATACTGAAATTATACCTAACAATTAATATTGATAATATTTCTTTGTTCTTTGCAAAACCAATTTGGAAGCAAGAACACGAAAAATGTTGTGATGCTAGCAATGCATAATATTTAAAGAAATAACACACTTACTGCAATTAAACATTTAACATCTCTAGCAAAAGGTTTGATAATTCTTACATTCAATTTAAATTGCACTAGATGTCCATCTTCATGAAGCATAATGTTTAATGTCGTTTCGATATCATATGATTGACTCGAATTGTGTGTCTTTGTAATATTCTAATTTGCATGCATTTTCATTTTATATAGCTGTCCATATATGAGTCAAGTATAGTGCCCACAAATTGTTTCTTTGTACTTAACTTTCGCACAAGCACAATAAATTGTTCTCTATTATTACAGGTATAACGCACATCCGTTTTCCAAACATACACAACGTTGATCTACAATTATAGTCGGGCTTTGGAAACCATGATCGTGAAAAACGAAAACGGTCGTACATCTGAAATCTGTACTAAACCCAGTTCAGACTACGGAGGCCGATTTTAGTACAATTGAAATAGTGATCGAAGCGGACGCTTCTCAACTGCTTAAATTTGTGATTTTGTGTGATTCTTGTTAACATTATTTTTTTTGCAGGAATTATTGCCGTTCTTGATACATTGATATTCGGATTAGAACAGTATGTAATTGGAACAGTTTATATAACGATTGGGAATATCGATTACGCATTTTGTTATTAAATCCAAATATCAGACTGGGTCTTCGTGGCAATGCAAACAATACACGAAACAAATCAGTCAACAATGCATAATAGCCTAAACGTGATTTCGGACATCATTCGGAAACTCATAAACTACGTCAGTGCCATGGACTATGTCGTATTTGGTTGTGTATACCCAGCTGCAGAAGTAATCTACTGCTATGGTAATATTCTTTTTGCATTATTTTGTGTCTTGTTCAGCGAACTTGATGTGTTAGTAATCCCTTGTTCACGTCGGCTCTCCAAAAGTATGGATTTTTGCCGGTATATTGCTTTAGCTTAAGTTTATTTTATATCACTGCAGGATATCTTTTTAAACGTGTGTGGACGTTTTTATTATATTTTGTTATTCACCCATTTGGCTACTTGTTTTGCATTGGAGGAATAGGTTGCGTTCTTGTTATAGGAATGCAGGCGATGACTGCACGTTTACAGTACTTAGTTCGTGGTATTTGGTTTCTTTTATTTATATCCGTTCCAATTGACCTTTGGTTGGCAATTCAAAGAATGTTTAGAAATAGAGGTAGGCAACAGTTCTATAAAGAGAAACGCCAGACTCGGAACAAGTATCAGTTCAACAACAAACGACAAAAAAGTGAGTGATATGTTTTGAAGAAAGTACTTTCGTTACTATTTACCGTGTATGCACGCGAAAATTTGCCGAACGTGTGTTTTCCGGTTGCAGGAAGATAACAATATGTGCACTTTGTGTAGGGAGGTGGAATAACAGAAGTAAAATCCCATGGATGAAAAGTTAATGGTGTTATGGTAAAATACAGTGTTTTGTGTACAAAATATAATACATTTACTTATGTTATGTCTTATTAGACTTATGTTATCTATTTATATTTCGCGTAGTAAGTTGACACACAATTTTGAAAAGATATTGTTCATGCCTTAGTGTTAGTTCAATATCAAAATTTGATCATTTATGTGATCTTTGACAAATATTTGTAATAAATGATTTTTTATAAATTAACTATATAGGATTTAAAATATTTATACCGTAATTACTCTATGTTTTCGGACACCCCCTTTTTTAGCAAAAATAATTATTTTTCGTGACTTTATTTTCGGACACACGAGTTTTCGTCCATTATTTATGTCTCTAAGTTTTCGGACAGAATATTTTACAGCGCTATTTTACCAAATTTCGAACCTGTTTTTGATATCTAATGAAACTTCGAGCATGGGGTTTTACAACCAGATTAACATCATAAAACATTGCGGGTGTATGCCTGAGGGCGATAAACCATAACATTTGCGTTATTGGGTAAATAACCTTGTAAACCGGTATTAAACAATGGTTTCGCCCGAAAGCATAAGCGTTATGACAATTACCAGGGGTAGTGCCAATTAACAGTTCAATTATCTACCGCAATTGTACTACCCGTTCTCAGTAAAATAACTGTGACAAAATGCTTAATGTTTCAAAGTGTGATGCACCGTATTACACGTTTTACGAACAATGGAAGCTGTTACACAACAACTATCGGAAATGAACAAACAAAGAATTCATATTAGTTTGCTTTTTTTATTGCGTTAATTAGAGGTTGATACAAGCCTGTGTCGGTACATCACATGCTCATTTTTGAACTCATTGGTCAAAGTACAACCTTGTAGTAACTTTCTGTCAAATAAATTAAGCATTTACAATTATTTAAAATGCAGTGCAAACATGTATAACTGTAATTTATACTATACGGCATGATATTTTACAAGCGCATGCTATTACCGGTAGTCGTTGATACAATTTACGCTATTTTCGGACACTTCCATTTTCGACACCTGTATTTTGTTAATATTTTTCGTATCTAAGTTTTCGGACACGAAAAAAAAATAATTATTTTTAAGTGTCCGAAAACAAAGAGAAATTACGGTTAGTAAACATACAAAAAGAAGACAGTCTCACCACAGTCCGCCTAAAAAGTAACTCATATTAACTTAAACTACAGAAAATGTTTTGTTGTCCCCGTTGTTAAGCAATGTCTTCAAGAGAGGGGGTATTAAATATAATTTCAATGTTTTATGTGCATATAAAGCATTTTCTTTTGCATTTTGATTCTTGACAAATTTATAGAGCACTATTACAACCCGTTTTGTAATAAAAACCCGAATTGTAATAATTATTACAAAGTAGGCTGCGATGCATTATTACATTTCAGGTCGACAGTAACAACCCGTTTTGTAATAAAAACCCGAAATGTAATAAATGTTATCATGTCCATTAAACAGAGATACAGACTTTTTTAGAAGTTATTTTCATGTTTAAATTAGTTTGAGAGTAGGTATTGACTGTTCCCCCGACCTTTGTTCTTACAGACTCCATCAACAAATCATGAATGTAATACTTTATTACAAAGTGGGTTGCGATGCATTATTACATTTCGGGTCGACAGTAAGAACCCGTTTTGTAATAAAAACCCGAAATGTAATACATTTGTATCATGTCCATTTAATCCGAGATACAGACTTTTTTAGAAGTTATTTTCATGTTTAAATTAGTTACATAGTAGGTGTTGACTGTTCCCCCGATCTTTGTTCTTATAGACTCCATCAGCAAATCATAAATGTAATAATTTATTACAAAGTGGGTTGCGATGCATTATTACATTTCGGGTCGACAGTAACAACCCGTTTTGTAATAAAAACCCGAAATGTAATCATTTGTATCATGTTCGATAAAGTCCCAGATACAGTCGTGTTTAAATTCAATTTCAAGTTTAAATTAGTTTTAGAGTAGGCATTGACACTGTTTAGAGTAGGTATTTAGAATAGGTATTAAGGGTAGGTATTCCCCCGACCTTTGTTCTTATAGACTCCATCAACAAATCATGAATGTAATAATTTATTATAAAGTGGGTAGAGTTGCATTATTACATTTCGGGTCGACAGTAACAACCCGTTTTTTAATAAAAACCCGAAATGTTATAAATTGTATCATGTCCATTAATTCACCAGACCTTAGTTCTAATATTGTTTCATCAAACAATGATAAATGTAAAAAGATATTACTAAGTGGGATGAGATGATGTGAGGGAGGGAGGGAGGGAGGGAGGGAGGGAGTGAGTGAGGGAGGGAGGGAGTCTCTGATGGCGTTAGCTAATACAGTTCCCAGGAGTTTCAACATTTCCTGGCTGAATGGGACATCAATCATGTTCAAAAGTAATACATATACAGTTTAAATATTTTAACATAAAATTCAACAAAACTATCTGCCCCGAAAACAAGTTCATTATTAACAGGGGCGATAATATCATACAATCCCCATGATTCAACAAATTGAGAGCAAATTAAAGTGGCGTCCAAGATTTGCATGTGCAGTCCGCACAGGCTAATCTGGCATGACACTTTCCGCCTAAACTTGATATTTGCTAAGAAGAGACTTTCTTTAAACGAATAATATCATAAAGGCGCAAAGTGTCGTCCCTTATTAGCCTGTGTGGACGGCACAGGCTAATCTGGGACGGCCCTTTACGCACATGCATTAAACCCCTTTTTACGGAGCAAGGCCCATTTCTATTGTATGTAAACCACTATGTAGCTAAGCTTACTCAAACAGGAAGATCAATTCATTAGTCTTCTACATATGTCAGTGTCAAATAATCATTATTTTATATATTTAACTCAATTTTAAATAAAAATGGCATACGAAAAGGATAGAACTCGAATAACTCGAATGAATATTTCTTTTAAAAGTTAACTAGTCTATAACTAATGCTCTATGGAGAAGTCAATGAGGGGAAGGTATCTGTTTTATTAATGTTATACGTAAGAAAATGCCTCATATTTTCTCAGGCGGGGGAAGATAATACATATTAAATATTATATTTATGATAATAAATTAATTTGATTTTTTTGTACGAATTAATGTGTTTTCACAGTTATTATTCACAATATTTTTTTTTAATTCGTTGTGTTTCGCTAAGATGATCCACAGTGGAACACGCATTCTAGAATATTAAAAATAATACTTAATTAATTATACTTAATTATTCACATACTATTCTGTTTCTTATGAACTGGTTTTGGTACCTTTGACGCAGTAGTGGAAACTGTGGGTCTATTATAATATACCGATACAATATATACTGACGATTCATATCGGAATGACGCAGTTGTGAAACATGCCGCCAAGAACATTTAGTATTATACAATGCACGTAATATAAAATATATGCTGTTAACGCCATTATTTTTGTATGTCTATTAAACAGATACAATAATAAGTGAATCGTATTAACTATGACTATTATTTTCTTTTGCCAACTTGTAAAAAATATTAAGGTGATCGAATGACTGTATTGGATAGAGTAAAAGTAATCAACTTGTGCGATTATTTTATATTATGTTGATATTATCAATTAGAATATTCAATTTACATAAAAAGAGACAGCAAACATATGTTTAATGCTAAATAATTAAAACAATCTACTCATTTTTTGTAATTTAAGTATAAGCATTACGTAATAATGTTACTAAACTAAGACTGTGTAATCGAACAATTTTGAAATTTTTAATAGTATCCAGAATTGAAAATATAATCGATCATGTTAACAATGAGAATTTTTTTTGTAAATGAAATTCACCACCTAAATTATATATTCATTATGTAAATGACTTATTGATTCTATTCTTTGAATGATTTTGACATGTTTTTTTTTCTTTTTTTGTTTTACCCACTATTTGTATACATCATTTTTGTGTTGTACTTCTCAAATACATGTACCATGTCTTTGCTATCTCAAACACATATACTGTGTATAGGCTATACATTTGCAATATGCTATTTAATGCCGAATAAATGTTATGTTATGTTATGTTATTTAGAACATAGAGTTGACCAAAAAGGCCTTTTAACAGATTTTGGCATGTTTTGAAGTTTATCATTAAATGCTTTATAATGATAAATGTAAACATTAGATCGAAAAAGCTCCAGTAAAATATCAAGAATAAAATTAAAAAAAGGAAAAAAAGTAGCCTTCATCAGGGCTGGAACCAGTTACCACCGGAGTCCTTGAGTAAAAACCAATTACACTGCTCGGCCATCCTGCCAAATATGTATGAGTGACGTATTTTATACTTTATATAAGCAATCTTCATAGTTTCACAAAATTAAACGACAACAACAGAACTCTCTAAATTATTCAATCGTTTCGCGTTGCAACGCTTTATAATTTTCAGGTTTTTAAATCGTCAAAAGATGCATATAATGGCTATATTTGTAGACCATGGTTAATGTTCAGTATTACTGTTTCCTCACAAATATCATAACTAAAAAGAAAATGTGCGAATCTGAAAGAACTTTTTTCAATTTTGTCAATTTACCAAAACGTGAAAAGATCCCTTTAAGCAACAAAGCCACATCAATGGCAAATTTATCTGTCTTCAAATATATAACGAACTTTTCATATATAAGTATGTCCACTTCAATCATTTTGAATGTGAAAAATGGACAGAATAAAGACCTTATTATACCCCCACAAATGAAGTTTAGGGGGGGGTGTATATAGAAGTATATAGGAGTGAACTTGTCTGTCTGTCGGTCTGTTTGTCTGTCGGTCTGTCCTAAAGCGTTTAAAAGGGCTGTAAAACAAAAACTAACATACTTGTTAATAAATTAATTGTATTCACGGAAATATAACTCGAAAAAAACACCAGATTCTGCAGATATGACACTTATTCCACTGATCGGGTGTTGGTGTGCACGTTGGCTGGAGTGTTGGTGTGTACGTTGGCCGGCGTGTTGGTGTGTACGTTGGCCGGCGTGTTGGTGTGTACGTTGGTCGGGGTGTTGGTGTGTACATTGGCCGGCGTGTTGGTGTGTACGTTGGCCGGGGTGTTGGCGTGTACGTTGATTTATTATATTGTAACCTGAACACAATGATAGCGAGCAGGTGATTGAGGTAGTTTTTTCTTGAATGCTCTGAGCTTTAATGTGTACATACGAGCGACGGGGAGAGTCAGTAGCTGGGAGTTGTATTATTGCAACTAGTGATTTAGGTACAAAGTCCTCAAAAACGCCCCGTCTTATTGAGCAGAACGTACGCAGGCAAGGATTTTTTAAGTTTGATGTAAATTTACAGGTAAGAACGGGTTAATTATATTGTTCTACAAGTATCTATAGTGCATTTACGTGTTTACTTATATTTAGAAAATGAGCACTGGCTGATTACAGACGACAATTTACTTACTTTGATTTGAACATTACGTTTACACTTTAAGAAGTTAGTATACAATGTGTATTCGACGTAGAATTATGTCGAAGATTCGTAGGCTATCAGAGGAATTATAAGGCTATTGTCGTGCATATATTTTTGTTTATACAGTGCCCCAGGTCATTATTTGGGAAATGGGATTTTCACCCATTGATTTTGAAAAATAGGGGGATTTCATTCTTGAAATAGGGTGAAATTAGTTATAAAAGTGCATACCTTAAAGTCATTGCTGCTTAACTTCTGTTGAAGCTGCACACTTGTATTGATTTAATAAAACTGTAAACTATCATAATTAACTTAAATAAACTGATGTTTCATAACATCTTCAATCCTTGAAACTGTCCATGATATACACTTTAAATTAAAAAAAACAACCTGATGTTAACTGATATCTTTGTAACTGCCAACTGATATTTTGGCGCAACAATCGCGGACGTCTTTCTACCTCACTTAGACATTTTTATTTTTCGCATTGTAATAGAAACTGAAAGTACAGACGCTTTACAAATATATGCACAATGAGCGACGAATTAAGTCAGATTGAAAACGCATGTATGTCGTCGTAAATAATTTTGTCAGTCGCTATATTAAAATATGAAAATATTTTCGCAGATCGTTTGAATAACTTTTAATGTCATCCAGATATGTAATAATGCATCGCAACCCACCAAGTAATTATTTATTACATTTATGTTTGTTTGATGAAATGTATAAGAACGAAGGTCGGGTGAATAGTCAATTCCTACTCAAAATTGTTTTTAAACATGAAACAATATTCTAACAAATCTATATCTCGGACTTTATCGGACATCGGACAATTTATAACATTTCGGGGTTTTATTACATAACGGATTGTTACTGTCAACCCGAAATGTAATAAGGCATCGCAACCCACTTTTCAATACATTATTACTTTCATGATTTTGTTATGGAGTCTACAAGAACGAAGGTCGGGTGAATTGTCAATTCCTAATCAAAATTGTTTTTAAACTTGAACATAAATTCAAAACATATCAACATCTCGGACTTTATACGACATGGGCAAATGTATAACATTTTGGGGTTTTATTACAAAACGGGTTGTTACTGTCAACCCGAAATCTAATAATGCATCGCAACCCACTTTGTAATAAATTATTACATTCATGATTTGTTGATGGAGTCTATAAGAACAAAGGTCGGGGGAATTGCCAATATCTTCTCTAAAACTTATGTTAATTTGAAAATAACTTAAAAAAAGTACTGTATCTCGGACTTTGTCTGACTTAGTTACATTTATAACAATTCGGGTATTTATTACAAAAACGGGTTGTTACTGTCAACCCGAAATGTAATAATGCATCGCAACCCACTTTGTAAAAAATCAGAACATTCATGATTTGTTGATGGAGTATACAAGAACAAAGGTCGGGGGAAGTGTCAAGACCTTCTCTAAAACTTATGTTCACTTGAAAATAACTTAAAAAATGACTGTATCTCGGACTTTGTCTGACTTAGTTACATTTATTACAATTCGGGTTTATATTACGAAACGGGTTGTAACTGTCAACCCGAAATGTAATAATGCATCGCAACCCACTTTGTAATAAATAATTACATTCATGATTTGTTGATGTAGTCTATAAGAACAAAGGTCGGGGAATAGTTAATTCCTACTCTAAAACTAATTTAAACATGAAAATAACTTTAAAAAAAGTCTGTATCTCTGATTTAATGGACATGATAAAATTTATTACATTTCGGGTTTTTATTACAAAACGGGTTGTTACTGTCGACCCGAAATGTAATAATGCATCGCAACCCACTTTGTAATAAATTATTTCATTCATGATTTGTTGATGTAGTATATAAGAACAAAGGTCGGGGGAACAGTCAATACCTTCTCTAAAACTAATTTAAACATGAAAATAACTTCTAAACAAGTCGGTATCTCTGATTTAATAGACATGATTAAATTTATTACATTTCGGTTTTTTATTACAAAACGGGTTGTAACTGTCGACCCGAAATGTAATAATGCATCGCAACCCACTTTGTAATAAATTATTACATTAATGACCCGAAATGTAAAAATGCATCGCAACCCACTTTGTAATAAATTATTTCATTCATGATTTGTTGATGTAGTATATAAGAACAAAGGTCGGGGGAACAGTCAATACCTTCTCTAAAACTAATTTAAACATGAAAATAACTTCTAAACAAGTCTGTATCTCTGATTTAATAGACATGATTACATTTATTACATTTCGGCTTTTTATTACAAAACGGGTTGTAACTGTCGACCCAAAATGTAATAATGCATCGCAACCCACTTTGTAATAAATTATTACATTCATGATTTGTTGATGGAGTCTATAAGAACAAAGATCGGGGGAACAGTTAATACCTACTCTAAAACTAATTTAAACATGAAAATAACTTCTAAACAAGTCTGTATCTCTGATTTAATGGACAAGATAAAATGTATTACATTTCGGGTTTTTATTACAAAACGGGTTGTTACTGTCGACCCGAAATGTAATAATGCATCGCAACCCACTTTGTAATAAATTATTACATTCATGATTTGTTGATGGAGTCTATAAGAACAAAGTTCGGGGGAACAGTCAATACCTACTCTTAAACTAATTTGAACATGAAAATAACTTCTAAAAATGTCTGTATCTCTGATTTAATGGACATGATAACATTTATTACATTTCGGGTTTTTATTACAAAACGGGTTGTTACTGTCGACCCGAAATGTAATAATGCATCGCTACCAACTTTGTAATAAATTATTACATTCATGATTTGTTGATGGAGTCAATAAGAACAAAGGTCGGGGATATACATACCCTAAATACCTACTCTAAATACATACTCTAAACAGTGTCAATACCTACTCTGAAACTAATTTAAACTTGAAAATGAATTTAAACAAGACTGTATCTCGGACTTTATCGAACATGGTACAATTGATTACGTTTCGGGGTTTTATTACAAAACAGGTTGTTACTGTCGAACCGAAATGTTATAATGCATTGCAACCCACTTTGTAATAAATTATTACATTCATGATTTGTTGATGGAGTCTATAAGAACAAAGGTCGGGGGAACAGTCAATGCCTACTCTAAAACTAATTTAAACATTAAAATAACTTCTAAAAAATGTCTGTATCTCTGATTTAATGGACATGATAATATTTATTACATTTCGGGTTTTTATTACAAAACGGGTTGTTACTGTCAACCCGAAATGTAATAATGCATCGCAACCCACTTTGTAATAAATTATTACATTCATGATTTGTTGATGGAGTCTATAAAAACAAAGGTGTGGGGAACAGTCAATACCTTAACTAATTTAAACATGAAAATAACTTCTAAACAGGTCTGTATCTCTGATTTAATGGACATGATAACATTTATTACATTTCTGGTTTTTATTACAAAACGGGTTGTTACTGTCGACCCGAAATGTAATAATGCATCGCAACCCACTTTGTAATCAATTATTACATTCATGATTTGTTGATGGAATCTATAAGAACAAAGGTCGGGGAATACCTACCCTAAATACCTACTCTAAATACCTACTTTATACAGTGTCGATACCTACTCTAAAACTAATTTAAACTTGAAAATGAATTTAAACAAGACTGTATCTGGGAATTTATCGAACATGGTACAATTGATTACATTTCGGGTTTTTATTACAAAACGGGTTGTTACTGTCGACCCGAAATGTAATAATGCATCGCAACCCACTTTGTAATAAATTATTACATTCATGATTTGTTGACGAAGTCTATAAGAACAAAGGTCGAGGGAACAGTCAATACCTACTCTAAAACTAATTTTAACATGAAAATAAGTTCTAAAAAAGTCTGTATCTTAGATTAAATGGACACGATAAAATTTATTAAATTTCGGGTTTTTATTACTAAACGGGTTGTTACTGTCGACCCGAAATGTAATAATGCATCGCGACTCACTTTGAAATAATTATTACAATTCGTGTTTTCATTACAAAACGCGTTTTAACAGAGCACTAATTGTTATACATGTTTTGAAAAGTTTTAGTATTTATAAAAAATAAATCTTAAAGTGGATCTGATTATTTCATATTTTATTACCTTATACATTGATAATTAAAATGTCTCCATTTAAATAATATCATCTTTCTTTGTATCTTAAAATTCAGAAAAATATGCGCACCCATCAAGATTAAAAAAAAAAAACAACAAGAACATTCGTTTTTCTATAGCTAAAATATTTATCTGGAAAAAACGATTACGACATATTTGTTTTTGAGAGGTTATATTGTAATGTTTAACCTTTAAATATATATAATATTGAATGTGAACTTTCCTTTGAAAAGCGTACAACGTTTTGTAAAAGATGTCGAAGATAAAGTAAAATGTATCGGGTATATAAGGTAGCGAAATAATACTACGTACTTAGATACATACTGTAAACACGTTTTTTTTCTCTTTTAATTGCAATTAGTAAAGAAAATTATAATAAGTAATTAACGCTTACTTGGATTGGTAAAGTTGTTTTGTTTAATTTTGTTGGCAAAATACATCTTTGTTCTAAAAAGGAAAAGTGTGGCCATGAACATGAACCATTCCAAATATAAAAAAGAATCAGAAATAATTTTTTATGTGTGTTTATGAAAGTTTTTTCGTATCATGCATTTGATCATTACAGTATGACTATAGTCGTATATGCAATAGTAGATGAGCATTCGCATTTGGCATATAAACTATTTCAACATAAGACTTGTACAGGTGTATTTGAACTTGAACAATAATTAGGGTTTCATTATCAAAACTTGATTGGTACAATGTGCAAAAGTGAAAATACAGAATTGCGAATAATATTTGTGCAAGCAGTTGTTAGGAATAGATATACTTGCTTTATTTAAAACACTTCGTGTATGTTACTATCAGTAAAGTTACAATTACTGATATAGTGTATTTTACATTTTTTAGAATGGTACTATTATTTCAACTTTTCCCAATTGTAATTGTATAAATAATGGAAAAATATTTATTATAGGATGTGTATGTGTATGTGTGCGTTTTAAAAAGACATTTAAATTTATTTAATAGATTGCCTTCCCAAATACCACATGTTTTAATTGCGGCAATCAATAATTGCTAAAGACATGCACTGATGTTTTATAACTAAAATGAATTCAAACATTACTATTTATATATAGTAAAAACAACATTAAAATTTGAAAAATCTACTGCAAACGAATAATATTTGCTCTTCATTTTTGAACTACACGCTATATTTTTTATTTTAATGACGTTTCATCTTCGTACAATTGATAGTACCTTATCTCTTCCTGCTACTGTACCAAAATTCATGTACATATCGTCGATTTTTTTTGTATGCGAATTTCGTAATATGAAATTAGGTAAATTAGGTAAATTAGGTACTTTGTTAGCCTACCGATGTTTTGAGTTTTCAAGTGTTTGCAGAACATAATATAGCAGCCAATCATGTAAATGTGAAATGTTGTACTGTATGGAGATGTACCTTATTGTACCCTGTACCAAGTGTGTGTAGATTGTTTTAACAATTCGTGATCTAGACACTGTCTACACAGAGTTTCATGACCATTTCAACAATAATTAACATCGGCAACTGCTTATTTATGGCTCTCAATTAATCTCTACTCAACTTTTTTTTATTGTATTCCGATATGAACCATAACAAAGAAAACATGTTTCTTGATTCTCTGATATTGAGATTATCAATTTAAATATGAATATTATACAAAAATGCAATTAAATTGAATGGCATTGTTCTACTACGAATACAAAAGTGCATGCCTGAAAAGAAACAAGACAGAGTAATGCACTCCAATATGCACCTACATCTTAATCACAAATGCTTCAATAGGTTCCAGGTTCACAAAATATATTTAGGAAATAACGATAAAACATTAATCACTTTGATTGCTCAAATGCCAGGTCACCAGAGGACAAAGGAAATATTTTAGAAATAGCTATTCGTTTGAACCTATATTTTCGTTTTGGTTTGCGGAGTGCGTTCCTTACAGCAGTGATATACATGCATAATAAAATCAGTGCAAACAGCGTGTATGAGTGAACAAAAACAACATTAAGAAACACTACAATGCATTTCATTTTACGGTAAAATTAACTATAATAATTAGATAAAACCTTCACAATTAGTATTGATAACAATGTGTTGTTCCATGAATACGCAATATTCGTTAATGAAAATAATAAAGGCTTTTGGAAAGCTTTATATTACAATGAGAAAACAACAACAACAGCTGCAATAGAAAATTATTTTGTAACAGCGCGAAACTTATAAAGATTATTACTGTCCTTTACAATATACTGTGGACGAACAAACAGAGAAATTTTGGATTAAATATAGAGAAATAAGAATTAACTATTTTGTCATAAACATTTTAATGCTATTGACCTTCGCACGAATGAGTACAAATATGTAACGTACAATCCGTTCGATGATATTCTAAAGAAATAACACCCGTGTACACTTATAAGTCTTCCTATGCAAAACTATATTAGCGATTAAAAAAAACGATTTTACCTTGGTACGATTTGCTGCATCCTGTGTGGACCACATTTACTGCAAATGATCATGCTTTGGAACAATCGAATTGATTATGGAAACAGAATCTTCTATGATCATTAAATCAATAGTTTTATGTGAGCTCTGCTTGCAATATCTTATTAGTGGTGTCATTGCCTGTCTTGATACAATGGCACACAGATTGAAGCAGTGTTTAACTCGGGAAATATAATTTTTGACCGAGAATGTGAACATTTCATTCCGTACGATTGTCCATATTTAAGACTGGATATTTTTAACAATCTCATTTAAGACTGTTTTATGAATGTTGTCAATTGCATACCATTTTTAATCTTTGGTAAGTTTAGTATTTTTTGTTCAATTACGTTAAACGATCATCTAGTAGACATTCGTGATACTCATAAACTAAATGTCGACTTGTGTTGTGCATTCCTGGTTGTTGATGTAAATGTGTGTCAAGATTTCCCAGAATCAAATTTATAATCCTGCACTGCACAAAAATGAATTTTTACCGGAACGTTTTTCCTCGACGGATATTTTTGGAATTGTGCTAAGCAGTTATTATTAGCGTTTGTCCTTTTCCGTTTACTAGTTTAAAGTTGGAGGAATAAGATAATTGAATGTAAATTAATATATTCAGTAATAAGTAAATGTCGAGTTAATTTCGTTGGCAGATTTTGCTGATTTATATACATTGATTTTTTAAGAATGGTTGAACCTACGTGAGTAAGACCAGTTAGATAACATACGTGACGTATTATAATTTTTGCTGAACTGTATGAAGCAATACTATTCAATCAAATGCCCGTCTAATGGTATGTTCACAACTGAAAAAAGCACGTGTATATACTTGGTATAAGTTTCTCATTTAATGTTATTCGAAACAGTGATGAAATCTTTTTTACATGCACTATTTGTAATTGTTTATCATAGATTTTACGTAAACTCGATCTAATACCAACCACATGTATAAATTTCAAGTGTAAACTAACATTGCTTACTATTTCACTATGTTAGTACTAGTTTATTCATCGGTATTTTTAGAAAGCAGACTTTTTCAATCTGAGGTTTAAAAAAAAAAAGGAAAACCAATACTGTTTTTTAGTGTTCGCAATTTTTGCAAATATTTTCGACATCATTCATAAGTATAAAAATCAAATGCGAGTATATTAAAAAAGTGAATCATAATCGGTACAAAATATGTGACCACTCGGCACGACTATCAGTCTTCTGTTTCACAACACTCACTTATGTGTGTTTATAATCGTGGTGACAAGGGAATACCTGAAAGAGATAATTTGATTTTCAAATAATTCTGGATTAATATAATTAGTGCAACAATATATTTAAACACGATCATAAAAAAGAAAAAGGTTCATTAAAAAATTAGATCATATTTGGTGAAACGGCTTTCAGAACATTCACAATACTTGACGCAGAATTTCAAAAGTATAAAACACAGTTAAAGTGAATGGGTGCTTGTCGCATTTAAACGAATCAAGAATGTTTACTTTAAATAAACTGGCATTTCCGAAAAAAAGAACTGATTACCTGAATAAAGAATTTTTTGCAATAATAATTTGACCATTTTTCATTGCATATCAAGAAGCGTAACTCATTCGATACACCGTTTAGAATATCCAAAAGTTATCACACCATTATGTGTACATAACCTATTGTTACGCTGCAAGTAACAGAATTATATGGTATTTTTTGCACAAAATGTTCTGCAATACCGACGTTAAATACGTTAATATTGCACACCTGGTCTAATGCGAAATATTATTATTTTCTAAGCAATAATTATCAATCAGTATTTTTATGTTCAAATCAATACTAATTTTAATATAAAGTGTGATTTCGGAAATAATTGAAGAAGACCCAACTTCAATATGTGACATCGGAACATGTTCAGCTATTACAATCCAGTCTTTTTGAGACGGTTTGCAAAAGAGAAAATATTACGGCGGACTGCACTGTGCACTAGTAAACTCACGTCGTCAAATGACTCTTGTTTGTGTTTGTTATATTTTTCGTAAAGTGTATTAATTATATTATGTATTATAAAAATAAATACCGTGGAATTATTATTCGTTTTGAAATGTCATAACAAGTTTTTGCTAAAAACAGTTTGACTTTAATCCCCAAGAGTAATTTCGTTTTGCACTCAACCAGATGTTACATTATCGGTTTCAGTTGGCATATTGCCAAAAAGGATAATCTAACATGAAGTTGCACGTTTGTTGTAGATACAATATGTAATGTTAAGAAGAAGTAGTACATTTTATGGATAACATGCCTTTCATATTTAAGATATTAATAATGAAGATGGTGATATATGTTTTTCCTTTATTCAATTCAGAACATTTTTTAGATTAAACTGTTTATGTGTTCCCCCTTTAATATTTGAAGTGGGATATGTTTTTTATCCGAACATTGATTGCCTCATTTAAACGTCGTCTGGAGCGTCTGGTTTAAGTAAATACAACAAAAGTATCCAAATCTCAAGTTACAAGTATTGAATGAAATACAAGACAGGTTCACACACAAATAGTCGTTTTATCGGATGGTCTGATTTAATCGTTGCACGAACCTTTATATTATGTTTAACCATTTGAATAGCGTATAGAAATACTCAACTATCTTTTTAACATACCTGACTAATATTTGAATATTAACTGCATTTAATTCAAACAGTGTTTTTGCAGTTCTATGAACGGTTGTTTTATATGGTTCATGCTTGTCATAGTAATGGTATGATTGTGGTCATATCCGGTATCTTTGTTTAACTTATGAGTAATTCATTGTGTAGATGTTTATTACACGAATCACATCATTTTTAAAGCTTATGTATGTTCGACTTCAAAAAAGTTTCTCTGTGCTTTTTGCTTGTTTAACCAACTAGTTGTAAACCATGTGTTTGTATGAACACAGTCACACATAGAAACATTGGGTTAAATTACGTCTTAGTTTGCCGGAATGTCCTTTTGCAATATTTCGAAACAGTTATCCTTACCTGCATGGATGATATCCGTACGCGACTTTTGACAATATATTAAAACAAGATTGAAAGGTCATTTTCGACATTTGATCATATTAATTTGATGAAACGGTTTTCAGAACATTTGTTTAAATGCGCAATACATTACGCGGAATTTTCAAATAATAAAACATAATTTAAGTGAATGGGTGTATATCGCATGTAAACGTATTAAAAATGTTAACCTTGAAATAAACTGGTATTTCTGACGATAAAACTGATTACCTGAATGTGGTATTGATGCAATTGCTAATTTGACCAGTTTTCATTGCATATCAAGATCAGTAACGCACACCGTACACCGTTTAGAATATCAAAAAGTTCTCACACCATAATATGTACATAACCAATTGTATACGCAGCCCATGGCAGCCCTAGTGCTTTGATCGACCTACGTAGTATGTTTATAACACACATTTGTATACAATATCGATGTATAATACGTTACATTTGCACACAGGGTCTGATGCGAAATAGTATTATTTTCTGAAAAAATAATAAATCAATTAGTATTTATAGGGACAAATCAATACTAATTTTATTAAACAGAGTGATCTTAACTTTAATTGAAATAATTAACAACTTCAATGTCCAATATGCGTCATTAGAACACATTCAGCTATTACAGTTAAGGCGTTTAGAGACGGTTTGCACAAGAAAACATTTTAGGTCGGGCTGCAGTATGCAGAAGCAAACTCTCCTTTTGAAATTTAAAACGTGTGTTTTTTTTGTATGTTTCGTAAAGTGTCTTGATTCTAAAACGTATAATTAAAATGACAACCGAGGCATAATTATTCATTTTGAACCTGCAATAAAAGTTTTGCTCAAAACAATTTGTTTAAAATCCTTATAAGTAATTTCGTTTGGCACTAAGCCAGATGGTACATTACTGGTTTCAGTTGGGATATTTCCAAAAAAGGGATATTCTTCAAGGAAGTTGTGCGTTCGCTGTAGGTAAAAGATGTAGTGTTTATAATAAGTAGTACACTTTATTGATAACATGTCATTTATAATTAAGATGTTAAAATTGAAAATGGTGTTATATTTAGAATATGTATTTTCCTATTTCACTTCAGAACAATTTTATACATTACTAGTTATATTTCTTCCCCTTTAATATTATAAGTTCCATGTGTTATTTAATCAGCAAACTGTTTGTCTCATTGAAAACGTCGTCTAGCTCGTCTGGTTTAAGTCCATAGAACAGCGGAATTCAAATCTCAAGTTTCAAGTATTAAATGAAATACATGACAGGTTCACATAAATAGTCGTTTTATCATACGTGCTTAATAATTCGTTGCACGAACCTTTATATTAAGTTTTACCATTTGAATAGTGTATAGAAACACTCAAATATCTTATTCATATACCTGACTTAATATTTAAATAATGACTGCATTTCATTTAAACAGTGTTTTCGCAGTTGTATATACAATCAGTATGGCTTTATATGGTTCATGTGTATCATAATAATGGTATGATTGTGGTCATATCCGATAATTTTGGTTAACTTGTGAGCCATTCATTGTGTAGATGTTTATTACATGAATTTTTCAAGCTTGTGTATGCCCGAGTTAAACAAGTTCCCCTGTTCTTTTTGCTTGTATTACCAACTAGTTGTAAATCATGTGTTTGTTTGAACTCAGGCACACACAAAGACAATGGGATAAATTATGTTTTATTTAGCCGAAATGTCAGTTTTGCAATATTTAGAAACAGTTAGAATTACCTGCATGGATGCCATCCGTACGCGACTATTTACTTTGTACGGACTTACAAGTGTATACAGTGTTTATAATGGTAAACCACTGTCTAATAAGAACTTTGGATACATTCGAGAACGAACAAAATACAATATCACCTTTATGTAACACATAAATCAGTTTCTCAACACAAATCATGCACACATTATGTAAAAAAATGATGCTTACAATGTTCCACGACACATGTCTCATAAACACGATGGGCTAAACAAACCCTAATAATACTGTATATCACGCCTACATAATACTCTTCTCTCATTGGCTGTTTGACGGCACATGCTGACCCCATATATTCTATATAGTGTAAGTAGACTATATGGTGCAGTAGAAACATTCAAAATAGCCGCCCGGAATACTAGTTATAAAAAAACCATTGTTTTTCCTTGTTAATTTGATGAGATGGAAAGTAGTTTGCGTGATATAATCGTCTTCAGTCTCGCCCCGATATGGTTTTCCACAGAACCGTATATCCCGTATCGGGTCGGTAACTAACCCTGTAACTATTAATACCAGGATTAAACATCATGATGTTATCCATAGAAATATACTTATAATTTTATGCCATAAATGTCAACTCAACATAGTATTTCTACAACATACAATATATCATGTATATACACCCTATCGTGTGTTATGACAACAAACGTCATCCCTACTATACATCAAGGCAACACACAAAAATCCTAACTGTACATCAAGAGAGCAAACAGCATGCCTACTTAATATCACGAACACACACATACTCATTACTTTATATTGTAATAACACATATCATCCCTTCTATATATCACGACAACAATCATACTCTCAAATACTTTCTATTGTTTATCACGAAGAAAAATATCGCCCCTGCTGCTTATGCCGACAACAGACACCATGCCTATTGTTTATCACGACAACGCCGTTAACAGCAACACATCAATACCATATTAAGCCCTTGTGAAAGTAGGCAAAAATGCATAGCATCACGTCGTTGGCATAGTAGGTCTGTCAAGTGTTTCTCATTGTCATAGTAGGTCTGTCAAGTGTTTCTTATTGTCATAGTAGGTATGTCAAGTGTTTCTCACTTTAATGAACTTTGACACCATGTTGGTAAAATATAAACACATGAAGTAAAGAACATTCAGTCATACGAGAACAATTGTTACAATTTGGCAGTAAAAACATCTCGCAACCAATGCATCACATGCCTAATTTATGTTGTCATTATTTCAACACCTGACAACGAATTGCTATAAGCATAATAATATTGTGACTATAAAGGTAAACTATGAAACGATACAGTTCGGTTCGAGTTTATTGATCAATAGAAAGTTATCGATGAATACGCTCCAGTTTAAACTACTTTCAACCAAAGAATTCCTTTTCATAACGTCTTTGCATTTGTTTTCATAAAGGATAAATGTGTTAACAAATCACTGTTTAAAGTGTAAGTATAATTACTGCAAAGGAAGAATGTGGTCGTGAACTATTGGCGTCATTAATGCGTCTTAATGAATAAAAAAGCCAAACCAAACAATGCTGAAACGCACACTTTAACGATAGAAGAAGGAATAATGTTTTTAAATTAGGGTTGTGTGAAATATATAGTTTGGTGTGTCTTTTTATGAAGTTGTTTTTATACCACATATATATAGCGCCCTTTTCAAACTTGAAAAGGCGCTTTACATTTTGTCCCTGATCAATGGATCATAAGTCGTCCATTAACATGTTTGGAAGCATTGACATGTGACGGTATTGACCGTTTACCATTTCATAAGGGTTCTGGTGCATCATTTCGTTTGGTAGAAGTTGTCATGATTTATTATTTTGTTGAAGGAGTTAGTCAGACAATCAAAGTACTGACAGTACTGGTGTGAAGATGCTTTTGAAGAGGATGGATATTAAAGCATCTATTTAAGTTTATCTACATCACAACAATTGTGTTTGTGGGTAAGAAACAAATTGGTTACTAAACAAGTATGCAAAAAAAATAATTTGGGTACGAACAAAAATTTGGGAGCGAAAACAAAATTGGGAAAAAAGTAATTTGGGTACGAAAAAAAATTGGTTACGAAAAATATTTGTTACGAAAAAAATTTGGGTACGAAAAATATTGGGTACAAAAAGTTTTGGTCCGGGAAAAATTGGGGGTACGGGGAAGAAGCACCCGTGGGGTACTTGACCCACAATCGCACATTCTCGGCCCTTTCCGTCAAACATCGGATGTGTACCTCGAAGGCAATAGTATGATTACACATGTCGGAAGCGGTAATGAGTTCAACGCGTGTCAAAGTCTAAGCGAAATATGTTAACAAATCGGTAGCCTGTCACGAATGTTTGAAATAACGAAGAAAATCGTGTATTGATGTTAGTTGATTGAAGAAATGTACAGAAAATATGTTAAATAAGCAACGGCGATATTTTTCTCAGCCACATAATTGTAAATAGTTTGATATCACAAAATGAAAATGAAAGTAGAACTGTCAAAAATGACGACCTGTCAACGTTTTGTTTTTGCTGGCAAGAGAGGGCGATTACACTCAGTGTGTTCACATTTTTACCATAGGCTTTGCCAATGACCTTTATAGTATGGATGGCTTTGTTATTATTTATTGCTATCATGTAACTGCATGATTGTGCATATGTTTACAATTCACAAAGCATAAATACTGATATACATTACTGATTGAGCTTATAATAATCTGATAACCATAGCCAGGTCAACTAAGGACTTAAAATACAACTGTTTGTCCTGATTTCATGAAGACTTGAGCTATTTATGCACAAAGAGAATTAAGATATGGCGTGATCGACAAATAAAAAGTATTTTTGATCTGTGTTGTGCAGGCTCTTTTTCCATGACTGTGAAAGTTAAATTTTCAGGTGAAAAAGATTGTCAATTTTTTTCTGAATCATTTCATTCAATCATTGCATATAATAAACTGTTCTGCATATAATTAGCCATTTTGATAAGTGTTTATTAGGTGATCTACAGGAGATGACCAGGGTGCCAGAGAAAAGGGATATACATTTGAGATCAGGTCAGGGCTCCATATAACAGTGGTTAAATGGTATACATTTTATATATGGCCAATGCTGAATAGAAAATGGGCATATATTTCCGAAAATTTTACCATTTAAAAATGTTTAAATACCGCTTGACTAAGGTTCTTAATTAATCAAGCATTATCATTTGTACTATATCTTTTTAACACTGAACAAAATGGCCATGCTGGCTCTGTATCGCTCCACTGCTGAAAAAAAGGCTAAAACAAATATTCTCGGCATGTGCAAATACTTAAATATAGGCCCTATTTAAGCACATGTACACCTTTGTGACCCCCTGGGATGGTTAAAATTAAACCCCAGGGGAATAATTTGAGCAAACTTTGTAGAGGACTACTATATCTCACTACATACAAAATGTGGCAGCCCTAGGTCCTAGAGTTAATGACACGAATATTTTAAAAGTTTTCACAAAATAAGCAAGATATAAGCGTATATAATGTTCAATTTTGTGACCCGCGGGTCAGGGTCAAATTTGACCCAAAGGGCATAATTTGTACAAACTTGGTAGAGGACTATAAGATGCTACTGCATACCAAATTTGGTAGCCATAGTCCGAATAGTTTTCGACAAGAAGATTTTTAAAGAGTTAAGAAAATAGGCGCTTTATAAGCGTTTATTCAATTGTGTGACCCCCCGGGGCAGGGTCAAAGTTGACCCCAGAGGCATTATTTGAGCAAATTAAGTAGAGGTTTATTAGATGTCACTACATACCAACTTTGGTAGCTCTAGGCCCAATGGTTATGGACGAGGAGATTTTGAAAGTTTTCACAAAATATGCCCCATATGCGTATGTTCAGTTTTGTGACCCCCGGGCAGGGTCAAATTTGAGCCCAGGGGCATAATTTGAACACACTTGGTAAAAAACTATAAGTTGTAACTACATACCAAATTTGGTAGCCCTATGCCTTATGGTTAAGGACAAGAAGATTTTAAAACTTTTCTCAAAATAGGCACTATATAAGCATACAATTGATTTTTTGGCCCCCAGGGCAGGGTCAAATATGAACCCTGGGACATAATTTGATCTTAATAAGTAAGGACTATACAATGTCGCTACATACCAAATTGTGTAGCCCTAGGCCTAATGGTTATGGTCAAGATTTTTTTTTAAAGTTTTCACAAAATAGGCATTATATAAGCATATGTTCAATTTTGTGACCCCGGGGCAAATTTGACTCCAGGGATAAAATTTGGAAAATTTTGGTAGAGGAATATTAGATGTCACTACATACAAAATTTGATAGCCATAGGCCGGATGGTTATGGACAAGGAGATTTTTGAAGTTTTCGCAAAATAGGCCTTATATAAGCAAATGTTCCATTTTGTGACCCCCCCCCCGGGGCAGAGTCACATTTGACCACAGGGGTAAAATTTGAACAAATTTGGGAGAAGACTAATAGATGTCATTTCATACCAAATTTGATAGCCCTAGGCCCGATGGTTATGGACAAGTAGATTTTTAGAGTTTTCACAAAATAGGCATTATATAAGCATATGTTAAATTTTGTGACCCCAGTGGCAGGGTCAAAGTTGACCATAGGGGCATAATTTAAACACCTTTGAAGAGAACTATAAGATGTCTCTACATACCTAAATTTGGTAGCCCTTGGCCCAATGGTTATGGACAAGGAGATTTTGTAAGTTTTCACAAAATAAGCCCGTTATAAGCATATATTCAATTTTGTGACCCCCGCGGCAGTTTCAAATTTGACACCAGGGGCATAATTTGAACACACTTGGTAGAAAACTATAAGTTGTCACTACATACCAAATTTGGTAACCCTTACCCATACGGTTATGGACAAGTAGATTCTTAAAGATTTCCCACAATAGGCCTTTTATAAGCATACGCTCAATTTTGTGACCCTCGGGGCAGGGTCAAACTTGACCCCAGGGGCATAATTTGAACACACTTAGTAGAAAACTATAAGTTGTCACTACATACCAAATTTGGTAACCCTATGCCATACGGTTATGGACAAGTAGATTCTTAAAGATTTCCCACAATAGGCCTTATATAAGCATACGCTCAATTTTGTGACCCTCGGGGCAGGGTCAAACTTGACCCCAGGGGCATAATTTGAACACACTTGATAGAGGACTATAATATGTCACTACATACTAAATTTGGTAGCCCTAGGCACAATGGTTATGGACAAGGAGATTTTTTAAACTTTTCACAAAATAAGCCCTCTATATGCATATATTCAATTTTGTGACCCCAAGGGCAGTTTCAAATTTGACCCCAGGGGCATAATTTGAACAAACTAAGAAGAGAACCAATACATGTGACTACATACCAAAGTTGGTAGCCCTGCGCCATACATTTTTGGACAAGAAATTGTTAAAATTTAAAAAAACAATAGGCCTTATATAAGCATAATTATGTTCAATTTTGTGACCCTTGGGGCAAGGTCAAAATGGACCCCAGGGGCATAAGTTAAGCAAACTTGGTAGAGGACTATAAGATGTCACTACATACCAAATTTGGTAGCCCTGGGCCCAATGGATATGGACAAGCAGATTTTCACAAAATAAGCACTTTATAAGCATATATTCAATTTTGTGACCCCAGCGCAGTTTCAAATTTGACCCCAGGGGCATAATTTGAACAAACCAAGAAAAGAACTATTACATGTTACTAGATACCAAATTTGGTAGCCCTATGTCATACGGCTATGGACAAGAAGTTTTCACAAAGATGCCTTATATAAGCATATGTTCAATTTTGTGACCCTCGGTCTAGGGTCAAACTTGATCCCAGGGGCATAATTTGAACAAACTTGGTAGAGGACTATAAGATGCCACTACATATCAAATTTGGTAGCCCTGGGCCCAATGGTTATGGACATGAAGAATTCTAAAGTTTTCACAAAATAGACCCTATATAAGCATATGTTAAATTTTGTGACCCCCGGGGCAGGGTCAAATTTGATCCCAGGGGCATAATTTGAACAAATTTGGTAGAGGACTATGAGATGTCTCTACATACCAAATTTGATAGCCCTAGGCCCAATGGTTATGGACGTTAAGATGTTTAAAGTTTTCACAAAATAGGCCTTATATAAGCAAATTTTAAATTTTGTGACCCCCGGGGCAGGATCAAATTTGACCCCAGGGGCATAATTTGAACAAATTTGAAATAGGTTCACCCCAAAATTATTCCTGAGAAATTTCATCAGAATTGGACCTGTTGTTTAGGATATGTTTAAAGGAAAAGTAAATGCACGCACGCACGCACGCACGCACGACGAACACAGGACCATGACATAAGCCCCGCTGGCCTTTGGCAAGTGGAGCTAAAAATAATATCTAAAGTACAAATTTAATCTACCAAAGTGTACAGATACTACTGTAGGAACTAGTTAAAATATCCATTAGAATAAAAAGATCAGGGGGTGAAATATTCATTGCCTGAAGCTTTGACCTTGGAGCTATGTTTATATATCTTTAAACACACTGATTAAAGAAGTTAAAAAATACATTGGTACAACAGAGGGAAAATCATCCCCTCTAAACAACATGATACATAAGTATGTTTAATATTTTTGGATCGATCTGTATCTTGATCTGGATAGGTACACACCTTATCGTATGCGCGCTTTGGGAGAGAGATGGGAGTGAAATCCATTTTGGATTGAATTTAATTCACTGAAATTCATCACTGAAGTTACAGTATGACCTTATTTGATATAGATGTATATGATTGTATCACGCAACATATATTAAATATTTATCAGTATAAATAACTGTCATGATTTCAGTATCATTTAAATGATTTCACTCAAGTCTACCATTAATACATTAATTTTGTAAATATTATCAATAAAAGTATACTAGATGCAAACATATTTGAAACAAGAGCTGTCACCATAGGATGACTTATGCCCCCTATAAACGCTTGATAGAAGTTATGAGCTTTTTTCGAAACCTAAACGCAGATTTCGAAACCTAAACGCGGACCCTAAGTTTAAGGTCAAGGTCACAGGGGTAAATTATGAGCGTTTTTCGAAACCTAAACGCAAAGTGTGACGGAAAGACGGACAGACAGACGGACAGACAAACGGACAGTCCGATCACTCTATGCCCCTTTTTTCGAAAGGGGGCATAAAAATACAGTTTGATATACATATACATACTGTATATAATGTAACTACACATCCAAACAGTCCATCAAACGATTGCAACCGAGCCACCTGGTGTGCCAATGCACCAGCAGAAAAGTCAAATGCCTTCTAACTAAGTGCATTTTATATTTATAACATCTATATTAGTTACAGGTACATGTTTACATTTGTATGTGTTTGAATAAATGTATAATCTTTAATCACAACATCTGACCATGCATGTCCTTGATTTCAAAATCAAGGCCCTGGTCTGACACATTGATAACATTAACATTAAACTCTTACCAGGCTTCTGAACTTATTTTTTATTGAACTATGTAAGGCAATCTAAATCAGGCACTGATTTTTTTTGTTTTATAGTAGTCATATATCAGTTGTGGCCTCTCGGAAATAACCCATTTGTGCTTACTTGTCACAACCTTAAAACTTTCCACACTTCAATAACAGCAAATCTGGATTTAGGTGATCTTCAATGGTACATTTAAATTTTAGCCTTGTCACAAGAGTGCTGGTAAAGACAAGTCACATATTGAAATCTAGGCCATGTCAAACTCAAAGTGTCAAAGACAAATTAAAGATTTGTTCATAAATTATTGTCCCATTCATAAATTATTGGCCCATTGTTTACTACTGCTGTGAGTTTTTATATAATATAACTGATGACCATCATGTGAGAGAAAATTCACATTATCTTAGTATATCGGGTTTAGCAGCCTTGTAGATAACACAGTTGGCTAGTTTTCAACGCCGCTGCTGGGGATCAAACTCGCAGCGCAATCTCCTGCAATCAAAGTCGACACTCTACCACTAGGCATTTAGGTAGATTCTGAAATTGTTCGATCCCTCGAGAGAAACCAAACCAACAATTAAGTCAAATATTGCCGACTCAGTTTTATTGAGTCTGTTCATGAGAGATAATTGAAGGTGCAACATATCTCACGCCCCCTAGCATCGTCTTAAGCAGTATTACATTCTCAACACGAACGTGCTGGAGTCATTAATCCCAAGCATGCCGAGGGACCAGAAAAAACACACTGGGTAAATGTAAATAAATAAATAAAATCATTTGATTAATGACAATTCTAATATTTGAGCCAGGTCATAGGAAAGGGCAGTCTAATCAGTATTCAATTAAACTTTTTGTATTGTCAGAAAACCGCTTTTAAGCAAACAACTTTCAAGCGATTGCAGGCTGATATGGATCCAAACTGGCCTCACTCGCTTTAATGTCTCTTTTACTGTGACACAGTTCATTTAACGTTAAAATGATATGAAGTACTAACATGGAACGAAGAAAGAATACAAACCTGCTGTAAGAGAATGTTATAAATTAAAATCAGCGAGGCATGCCGATTAGAAAAACCGATTTATCTCAATCGGACTGGCTCGGTCTTTTACATAGGTCGCCATTGTGAAGAATTTTTTCGTGGTATCATAACTTAGACGATGCTGAAGCAGCATCGTCAAAAATTGGGGCGCTATATTACTATATCTGAATGTAATAGTGCACACTTAGTAGTTTAATATGAATTTAAAACACAACATGTTTCCAAATTATGTTACAATCAGTGGATAGTCTATTAGCAAATATATATAATATAACATGTTACATATATTATGTAATAAAATTCATCCACAGAAATACAAGTTCTTTTATAAGTATTTATTGAAAGTAATCAATTTCAGGCTGTTCGAGTTACGTTTTATGTTGTTGATTATAACATGGTAGCGCATTTGTGAATGTACATAATACATGTACTTGCCTTGAAAATGTCTGGGTGCTAAGTTTTTCTGTGTTTTCAATGTTTAACCTTTAAACATAAATTCAAATCTCTCTTAAACATGCACGCACTATACTTATATAACTTAAACCTGTACGATCAAGAGGAAATCAATACGAATAGTCAACCTGCCATTCATTCTAAACGTTATCGGTAAGGGATAATATCTGTTTTCTTTGCTCTTTGGATAATTTAAACCGGGTGAGTATTTGTTTGTTTTAAGTACTCTTTCTACCCAAAATATGCACGAAAAACTTAAACCGTTTTGGGTATTTTTCTCTTTTTTTACGGTTCTATCAAACACAATTTAGATTCTTGAGATTAAATACTGATCATTTCGTTGGTCTCTTTAATTTTTAAATATTAAAAATGCCTTCCTAATAAGCGATTTATTTTAATTATAAGGACAAATTAATGTTATATTTACATCAGTATTATAGTTCATTTTCTCAATTACGTTGAAAGAACAAACACAGAACTGATAATGTGAATATTGAAGGCCAAAACGGCTAATTATATCGGATCCAAATAAAATAAAATATTTTTTGTTAAACACTATCAGCAAATAAATGATTTAAAAAACGTATAAATATAATAATTACAACACATGCACACTCATATCTCACTTTCATAATTGGTAAATAATGGTAATACAACTAGCGTTTTGAATAATACACGACACATAAATACAACCTTATCTTCGATATTAAGTAATCGAAGCGGGATTTAACGAGGCAATTTTTTTTAAATAAGAGAGAAAAAACTAGTGTAAGATTGAAGTTAGTTGATTTTAAGAAGACACATTTAAGAATGAGCTTTTTCGATTAAAGAGTGTTATAATTATAGTTCAAATTGCCATTAAAACTGGCTTCGTCCCGAAAACACATAATACAAGTTGAACATTTCAATAATTTAAATTATTACAACATTTTATGTGAAACCACCATTCAAATCTTTATTGCCCTTGTTAATCTTACAAAGTTTCTTTTCTAAGTTATTAAACAAATACACGTTTTATGTGAGTTATGTATTGTACGAAGTTTTTTACTCATACATTCAAAAACCATTCTTCTGCCGCTCTAATGTCTGTAATGTGTTTATCTTCCGTAAACGTTGCACCAACCTTCTCAATCAAATGAACCGAATTGTGGAAGGGTCACGGCTGACATGAAGTGGAAATAAACTTTACCTCGACTTCATTGAACATCCCAAATTCAGTTCTACTTAACAAACGAACATATTAAGAGGCGGGAAGACGAGTTATTCACCCTTTCTTTCTACTTCTCCATGTGTTATTCCTTCAAATACACACATCGAATGGCTTATCGATAGATTTACAACCCATGTAATGCCAAACGGCAAACACGTGTATTGTTCGCGCTTATATATCTGCTAAATAACGAGCTAAACACCAACATAAACCGTATTTGTCGAAACGAGAGTGTTGATAATAAACCATGAAAATAATACATTTGACGTTCTCCAATATTTAATATACCTTCTGAACTGACTTGTTACCAAAAATTAAACTTGAAAACATATATACATGCAATGTCCCCACAATCTAAAGAAAAGTAAGTCAACTGATCACACAAGCCCACTTGCTTATCTTCATCAGACCAACTGACTTTCAACGAACGGTCAACTGAGCACGCACTCCAACCGGCATATCCGCATCAAACCAACAGGTTTTCTACGAACGGTCAACTGAGTACATACGCTAACCGGCTTGTTCATATCACGCTGACTGGAATTCACAAAACGCTCAACTGACCACAGAAGCCAAATGGCTTTTACGTATCAGGCCCGCTGGACTAAAAAACACACGGTGAAATGACCACAGAAGAAAACTGGCGTTTCACATCAGGTCAATTCGGCACACACTAAACGGTCAACTGACCACGCTAAAACAAATATCTTAAAATCAAGTAATCACGTTTAAAAAAAGTATATCTCTTGAAGATGTGCATTTATATACAAATGATGCATGACACCATAACTGACCATTATGATTTTCAATAATTTGAATTTAATGAAACTTATAATCTGCCGTTCAACTAGTTTTTGAAATAACAAACTGACAGTGGATGCACCTTTTTAACTTCCATGTCTCTACCAAAGTATATCCATAACGTTTAATTGTTAGGAAGTATGACCGTCCATTGTACATATCTTAAGAAATGCAATGATAAGAATTAAATTATATTCGACATGTGGCAATATTTAATCTTGAACATTCACTTATGTAAAGGCGAATACAGAATCAAAGCGCCGGAGGCGCTAGAGGCATGGGGCTAGATTTAGTGTGCTTGGGAAGAAGTTTAGTTCTTAAAAAAAAGATAGCTCGACTATGTATATAGATGTCAATTTCTTCATACATAGTCAAACTATCTTTTTTTAAGAAAACGTTTTGTCGGAAGTTTTTTTATTGATTTAGTATGTGTATGCATTATTATAAACAGGTTTATAAAAATCAAGGCTGCAGCTGCATTTTTCAAAAAGTCACCATGGATAGTCGATCATTAAGTTATGGCCATCCTACATAGGCGGTGAAGATTTGTGGCTGGGAACGAGATTATGACCCATCTGGGTCTGTCACTTTTTGTGTGTCATAAATGCTGAATGCCCGTTTTGGATGATATGACGTCCTTATTCAACCAGTATCCGTACATGATATGCTGATCAGTTTGTGTTGATAATATCTCCATTGATCGCGTATCTCGATGAACATAATTAATTTCAAAGTACGGAATTAATTGTACTAATATTAATCCGTAAATACTCATGGTTGCCATGGGAACAAAAATGATCTTTTTTCATATTTATTACTATTTTAAAGAATTAAAGCCCCAAAAAGCACAGAAAATCAACAAAATATGTTCTGGACAGATATGGAGCATCATAAGCATGTTCGAACTTGGCCTAGAGACCATCTAGATAAAACTTGTGAACAAGTTTGGTGAAGATCAGATGAAAACTACTTGAATTAGAGAGCGGACACCAAGCTGAATGTTTAAAACGCACTAAGTGACCCAGTGAACTAGTTTTTTGCCCGGCATGCCCCATGTTCACACTTGGCGTAGACATTATGTAGATACAACAGTTTCTTCTGACAAAGTTTGGGAAAGATCGGATGAAAACTACTTGAATTAGAGAGCGGACACCATGCTGAATGTTTGAAACGCACTAAGTGACCCTATGACATAGTTTTTGGCCCGGCATGACCCATGTTCGTCTTGACCTAGACATTATCCGGATGCAACTTCTGACCAAGTTTTGAGATCGGATTAGAACTACTTGAATTAGAGAGTGAACGAGAATAGTGTTACGGAGGACAGACAGACTGACAGACGGACAGTGCGAAAACTATATGCCGCCCGTTGGGGACTTACAATATATTTTCATGTATCTGACATGGTCTTCAGAAACAACAAAAATGTAAAAAAATATTCTCTTCTCATACTAAATATATTACCTATGGATGACATACTGATTGGAAAAACAACACAAGATACACATTGTTGATATTTTGTACTCAAATTCATGCACATAAATAAAAAAAGTTTTGTATTTATTTTTTGAAGAAAAATCACCTGTTAAGTCTGGATTAAAAAATCAAAACTGTCAGTAAACTTGGTAAGCTCAGGTTGCATCAGGATTTGCCAAATTCACTTGTAAAGATCTGCAATAATTAAAAAAAATGACTGATTAGAAACCTTAAACAAACACATAAAAATACATATCACCAGTAGATACCATACTTAGGCTTGTCAACAATTTATTGAAATTGAAAACCATGTCATGTTTTAGTTTTGCCTTTATTCTTGTTTAACTTAATCTATGTATTTTATTGCTTGGTGCATTATACAATCTGAACCCTCAAGATATGCATAGTAATTAGTATATTGTCAATGTTTAATATTAAAAAATAGTATCCATACTTAACACCATAAAGGTAAACCATCTGTGTTGGGAGAATAAAGCGAACCCCAGTTAACATTTTCACGGATTTTTTTTTTTTAAATATTTCACTATTTTAAATGGGATAAAGTCGAGAGCCGGCTGATTCGTGAGAGTTTTCTATAGGTATCATGATTTTTTAAACAAATCAGTATTTTTTCAGTAATGTGAAATGACACGTTTGAACGGTTAGAAAAAATGTCGGATCAGTGTTGGGACTTTATATTACAAACGCGCGATTGCACTTTACTGAAAATTACTTATTTGTTAAAAAAATCATAATATCTATAGAACACTCTCACGAATGAAATAATTTAAAACGACATCATTAAAAATGTTATCTGGGTCGCGCCTTATTCTCCCAACACAGATCTTAAAGTCACCTGGTATACATGAAGGTGCAGTGTAAACAATGCAAGGTGTAAACCATATCAAACCTGCTATTTTAATAGCAGCACATCATTTAGTGTTCGCACTCCACTTTTGCCCAATCTGTTTTTCATGAGGTGAATTTGGCACATCCATCTTTTAGCCCTATATCATGATAGTTCATCATTGAAACTACCAGGTAGTAGGTTCTGCCCCTGAATAAATAAAATATAGATTGTGTTATTGTTGAAAATAATATATGACAATGAAAACAAAGGTCTGCTGAAGTATTGAATCTCAATACAATCTTAACGATATTCCGATAGTCCAGAAACATATTTACTGAAACATTAAATCAGTTTTCTTAAGCTGCAATCTCTTGGTCATGTCTGACAATTCATTGAAAATATAAAGTTTCAAAAGCATTACCACATATTTGTGTAGTTGGTCGTGCTTTATAAGAAAGATGTTTTTTTCTTTCTACTTTTTTTATTTGTTGTTATGAATCTTAGATCATCATTGCTTTCATGTTAAACTTGATCATGAACACAACCATTAATATTGACATCCAAAACTATAAATTTTGACAAAAATAGAAACATTTAAATATGTACCAATAAAAATAATCAAATATAAATTGTAATTAAACATTTTCCTGACATATGCATTAATGCTATCATTTCGCATGGAATTGTCATCGCTAATCTGTCATCGTGAGATTGCACAAAGATTTGCAACATAAATTTGATATTCACAGTCTGTTAAATGTAATACAATAATTTTTAGTACATTAAATGAAAGTAGAATACGTCTAAGGGAATATATGCCCGTAAATTGTTCAACGAAATGTTTATATTGTCATTATAGAAAAGTTCAACAACAAATGACAAATTGAGAAGTGTTTAAGATTTTGACAACTACCTAGGCAAATAGACACATAAACAGCGTCTAAAATCGTCGTTATTACCGCCAAAACGGCTCATACAAACATCATGATTGGTGTAATAGATTCATGAAACATGAAATTCGATCCTTTAAGACCAACTTTGATTTTTTTTTAATTTGAAAAACAAATGAAAAATTTATTTTAATTTACCTTTGACAAAAAACAGGAAGTTTATCCGAAAATTGTCACTGTCGACTGTGCCCTACTGTATTCATTGTTATTAAAGCTGAGGTTAATTTAAACCATGTAAAAATCAAGAGAAAATACGGAAAATTAAAGTTCCACTGACTAATTTTTATTGGTTTAGATTATAGTTCAACGTTAATGGCAAACAAGTTGTTATTGTTTTGACAAAGTCCGCGAAACGGTAGTTAGAGACCGTCAAGTGAGCAACTTATTCTCGCATGAATATGTATTCAATAAAAACTATGTCGTAGCTAATGCTTAACTATTTTGATTCAATAATATTTTTTTTACATGTATTAAAGTTCAAAGTAAAACTATTAGTAATGGCAAACAAGTTGCTCTTGTTTTGACAAACTCCGCGAAACGGTAGTTAGAGACCGTACAGTGAGGAATGTCTTCTCGCATGAATATGTAAACAATAAAAACTATGTCGTAGCCAATGCTTAACAATTTTGATTCAATAATATTTTTTTACACTTTGTATGACACTGTCATGTTATATAGTGATGTTCTGTATTTACAAGCCGGGTTATTGAGATTTGAGAGTTATACAAATTTGGTTTTGGCAGCCAGCCAAGTCAGCTCGTCTCAGAAATCGGTATCAGTACTATTGCCTAGAGGCTTCGCCCCAGGCCAAAACAGTATTCATATAAATGAGAAGGTGTGCCTGAAATTAATATCGCGTAGATGGACAAAGTAATGTGTTATTTTTGCTTAAAGCAATTGCGGCTTTTGTAAGATTGATCCATATACCGATACCATAATTGGTTGTTATGAACTATTCAGATTACTGCGAGCGGACAAGGCAACCACAGTGTTCCTTGTTTTCTTTCTTTTGCATTTGAATATCACGAGGGCGTATGAGGAGCCATGACCCAAGATAAGTGTCTAAGTGCCTTCTTCACCTAATAATACTTATACTCTATGATATATGTTCAAACAAGCAGATATAACTTAATCGTCAACATTAAGTTTAATTTCAGTAATTTTATGTAAATAACACATTTATTTTTTTCTATCAAAATAAGAAATAAACAAACATTATAAGCACCTTAAGTGCAATTCTGAAATGAACAAAAAACAAAAGCCATATTTAAACTATAAATTCGATAAAGTATTATTTTTTTTAAATATTATAATTAAATCATTAGAATAAGAATTGAACTATCCATATGAAGACATTTTGAAACTTCTGCATTTAACTAGAGCTGCAATGATTCGATCCGATGCATCGAAAATCGGTTCGAAATGCGTCGATTCGATTACGATACCAAACCTACCAAATTCGATTCGATTCTTAAACATAAAGACATATATATACTTAGATACGTTAAGCTCGCTGTATTCTGACTATTTGATACGGGAAGGTGTAGGTTTTTTCTTTACCTGTTATTACGACGCGGGCGATTTGCTGCTTATTACTTTAGTCATCCAATCAATAAGCGCGTTACGGTCTACTTTCGGAAAAAGCGTCAAAATGGCTGAACAAGTTGTGGCCGACAAATTGAAATTATCAGATGCGTCTAAGAAGCTAAAATCAAAAGTGTTGCAGTATTTTGGGTTTCGGGATGGTAGCCCTCCCGACAAAGCAAATTGTAAACTGTGCTTCGCGGATGCAAACATTACGTTGATTTAACAAGACTTAGAGGTAGCACAAGTGCAACTTCTCAAGTCGCCAGCCAAAAAAGTAGTTCTGTTTCTGTTGGGAATTTTTTAACTCTATAAGAGAATGTGCTTTGTCCTACAGGTAACAGGTGATGCTGTCACGGCTAAATGGTAGACAAGATTTTTTATATTAAAATTGAGTCCTAATTTGCTATTCCTTGTTATGTGTTTTATTGAAATATTGACATAGTTTGAAAGACAATTGGAAGTTTCTTGCAAAATATTCCTTACAAATGTTAATTTTACACACTTTCAACAGTTTAAAACACTTTTGAACCAATCAAACAATATCAAACAAACACACAATTTGACAAATCCCAAGATATCTAGGTATGCGACACTTTTGAACAGAAATGTATATTTTGAGACAGAAGAGTGAATATATGATAAAACTAGGTTTAAGGATTAATCGAATCGAAAAAATCGATATCCGAGTGTCTGAAATCGAAATCGAATCGAATTGAGCTGTGGGTGAATCGTTGCAGCTCTACATTTAACAGTTATCCGCATCTATCAATGAAAATACAACGGGAAGATAAAAAGTTGTAATCTGAAAATTGAGCAAATAAGAACAACTTGTTTCGTAAAACATTCAGTACGGACCGAAATAAAACTGATATCACTTAAATCATTTCAATGAGGCGGACATAAACACATTCAACAAATATGCACGAAATTACCAAGCACATAGAACGGAGACAGGTTAGGATCGTGACTGATTTTACTTCCTCAATATTGTATCGTGAGCACAACAATTATGCTCAAATCAAAATTGATTTAAACAAACAATTCAACTTTAAACAATTAGGTTTAAGACTTGTTATTCAATGAATATACACGAAAATACCAAGCATATGAAACGGAAACAATTCAGGATCGTGACTGAATGTAATTCCTTAATACTGTACAATTAGCAAACCAATTAAACCTAAATCAAACTAGTTTGAACCAAAGAGTACAACTTCAAAACAATCAAGTAAAAGCCTTTTTATTGAATTGCTTTTCCACGCTGTATAATGTACCCTTTATATTTTTACCTTTTTTAAAAACCATATATTGAACATTTTAAATGACAAACATAAAAACGGCTTTGACAGTTGTGTACGCAATACAGAAGTCCCCTGCCGATGGCGACAATAATTTGAATGCCGATGTTGTGGTCTTTTATCTGCCAACATTGTATACATCAGTTATTAATCAAGATCCTTCCTTATTACTGCTATACAATGTTACATAGCTGTATTGGATTTAAATATGATCAATGATATATATTAAATTTATTTTATGAGTAACATGCGTTAAATGGATAATTTTCATCGATGAATTAGATCGATGGTTGCTTATGACTCATTTATGATGGCAGCCATAATTGTTTTGCTAATGTCAGCAAGTTATTCGGTCAATTGTCGTCCGGAAGCAACTTAATGTACATGCTGTTCTTCATTAGAAATGGCAGATCTCAGAATTTACATTGGTTAAAACATAATGTATGTAACCCATGTTGTGTAGAGGTCAACATGAGCGGAAATAGAGCTTGTTGTCGTCAGATTTTTGTTGACGAACTCATCTCTTCTCATCTTCGCCTGTGGTCCCATCTGGGACATAGGACGCCAACCATCTTCCTCCAGGCATCTCGGTTCTAGGCGAGTCTCTCAAGCTGGCCCCATGTTTTACCCATCTGCTTAGCATCTGCATCCAGGTCACGGCGCCAGGTGTTTCTAGGCCGCCCTCTCTTCCTTTTCCTTTGGGGGTTCCATGTGAGAGATTGCCTTGTCGTATTGGATGCAGGCTTACGAAGGGTGTGGCCAATCCACCTCCAACGTCTCTGAAAAATGTCTTCTTCAACTGGCTGCTGGTTTGTTCTTCTCCATAATTTTTCGTTGGAGATCTTGTCTGGCCAGCGGATCTTGAGGATCTTCCTGAGGCAGGTGTTGATGAAGACGATGGTATTGAAGAGCCTAATCTTGGTGGTGATGCCAATTACGCTGGATCCACAGATGTTCTTAAGCTGACGGAAGGCTGCTCGTGCTTTAACGATGCGGGTTCTTACATCTGCATCCGTTCCTCCCTGGTTGTCCAGAATGCTGCCGAGATAGGTGAAGATGTCCACCTCCTCCAGCGCCTCGCCTTGGACTGTGATGGGTGTGTTGTTTGATGCGTTCGTCCTGAACACCTTGCTCTTCGCTTTGTTGATGGTGAGGCCCAGTCTAGCTGAGTTGTCCGCTACAATGTTTGTCTTTTCCTGCATCTGTTGTTGGGTGTGGGAGAGAAGAGCCAAATCATCGGCAAAGTCAAGGTCTTCCAACTGTTCCCAGAGTGTCCACTGAATTCCATTCTGCTTCTGCTCCGTTGATGTCTTCATTACCCAGTTTATGGCCAGCAGAAACAGGAAAGGTGATAGTTAATAGCCTTGCCTCAAACCAGTTCTCACTTCAAAGGCATCCGTGAGCTGTCTGTCGTGAACAATTTTGCAGGTCATTCCCTCATAAGACTTCCTTATGATGTTGGTGATCTTTTCTGGCACTCCGTAGTGTCTCAGAAGTCTCCAGAGGGACTCCCGGTCGACGCTGTCGAACGCCTTTTCATAGTCAATAAAGTTGACATACAACGGCGAATTCCACTCCAGGGATTGTTCCAGAACGATGCGCAGGGTTGCGATCTGATCCGTGCACGATCTCTTCTTTCGGAAGCCTGCTTGGTGGTCACGAAGATGCGGGTCTACTGCGTCTTTCATTCGATTCAGTAGGATTTGATTAAACACATTTCCTGGGATGGACAACAGCGTTATTCCTCGGACAGGTAGGCAAATCTCTCCCCGTTGTCGTTCATCTCGCCTTACCCATGCTTTACCATGATCTCCTCATATCCTCGGTTTTTACTGCCGATCTTGTGGACGAACTAAAGCTTATTTAATGTTACAGTTTGCTGTGAATAAAGTATGAAGCGCATTTGAGAGCATTGTGAAAATGGTTCCAAGCGGCATATTTCGACAGCTTCGCGAACTGTATTAGAAGTGAGCCGAGTGTGACTTCGCGATTTTCGATTTCGTCTGACATGTTGTTGTCTGATTTTATGTAAGTCTACAGATATTCACAACTTCATTAAACTTTTATTGAACGTTTAGCATGTATTTCTTAAACAAAAACATGTTATTAAAATGAATGTTTTACTATATAACTAATTTTTCGCATGTATGTTGGTGTTAATTTATTGATGCCAAGTACAATATAACTTGAAAAAGCTAGACGAGACTAGATGATAAATTTAGACAAATTTGTGTCAAACAAAACTACAATGATCATTGTCCCTCTATAAATGAGCACATCATAGTGCCTTTATTAAAGTCATATACACAACTGAAGATCAAAGTATAAACACTTTAAATGTAAATGACCAAAGTAGTTATAATGTGCATATAACATAGAAATCTGGGGTCGGAGAGATAATCAACCCATTCCGTTGGTTTTGCCGATTTCTTTTCGAGAGTAAGTTTTGTAACACTGGCAGCTCAAAAATGTAGGGCAAAATCACAACAAAGGCACTGGCATTTACAATTTTATTGAGTGGATATATAATATTAATTAAATAAGTATAAGATCATCGTAACTGATATGTAACTGACCGTCCTGAAAATATGCAAATTATCAATTCGCATATTTAACAATAAGGTTACAAGTTATAGGTGGTAACCATGGTAACCATACTCAATTATTATACATACACATCAAACTAATATTCTTCTTTAAAACATGATGGTGTGCTGTGTGGTGGTTCTAATCAACATAATAATAAAAAATGATATAGTAAGATAACCTATTAATTAACTTAAAACAGATGTATCTTGAGAACATTGCAGTGAAAAAAATAGGGTTTATACGTCGTTACTTTGACAAAATGCACACATTACTTACGGAGTATGAGCCACTCTCGACCTAGTCTCTCTCAGCCTTGGGGAGGTTAGCGCTGTGACTGCTGTAATATTAATATTTCAAGGTGAAAGTGATCTGCAACAACCAATGCAACAGTTACTGACAGCCCAATAGTTTTAGCAAAAAGGAAAGAAGAAAATAGGAGCGAGTTTGGCCATAAATGCAGAAAATACACAGGGACAGATACATGTAAACGAAGATGACCATACCTGTCACTAAGATGTTATAGGATTCCCATCGATATTTGAGCCTTCAATCTCGAAACGTAAAGCCAAGCATTATAAACAGGAACGTCTTTGTGTTGAACTAGTCACAACAGATACACCACCCTACATACAAGAAATCGGTTACACAACACTAATTTTATAGACCTGTTACATCCCCCCCCCCCTCTCAGAAAATTAACTTGAACCTATTTTCCAAAAGTATAAAGCACAGAAACAATGCCGATACCAAACTGGTAGTAATTGTTTTAATCACAGGAAAATTTTACTTCTAATATGTAATTAATAACTTACTACTCTGGCTTGTGTCCAAAGTGCAAGCTATAAAGGCAAACGCAAAATTCATTAAGAACAACATATAAATTCACTTAAAAAAATATTTCAATATATAATTTAACAGTATATGTTTTATGATAGACATTTATTATGTTCCTTAAATTAAGCTTGCTATAGAATAGAGCTATTTTTAAAACAATAAACAATGACAGAAATACAACAGCAAATACAGAAATATAACCTAAAGATTCCAACAGAAAGTTTTTTTAACAGTGATTTATTTTTACTTTTGAAAGAAAATTGTCCACGCTGATTAAATTAAAATCCTTACTTATATAATTTAGTTAGGTGTATTTAGAGTGTCTTGTCTGAACGGATTAACCGCTAAGTAAAGTGCTGAATTCTTTTATTTCTTACAAGATATAAGTTTCGCCCCAAATTAAGGACGTCCTAATTTGCAAATGTTATTGAAAGAAAGATATATGTTTTAGACATGCCTCATAGATACTTAAAGCTTTTATGAAATATTGCATGGAGAACAACATTGCCACTCCTTGAAAGGATGCGAGTCATATTAATTTATTATAACGGTATCGCTCTCATGACGCTGGCAATATGGTACTCGAGCACGGGATATTGTTTGAGCAGTATTTTCTCCACGATATAAATCGGTTGTAAAAACTGTAAATTTATTGCCACCAATAACTTAAGTCTTCTTATCTAAACGGTTACAACATGCATTGCAAATACCTTAATAACCTTGAAAAAAAAACACCAATTGAATACATGCTGATGTGTTCACTGTGTTACATGATAAAGCTAATATCTTTTTTTGGGGGCTATATTTTCGAGGTTCATAAAAAGCATGTCACTCCTCTCTAGTACAGTTATCATTACAATGAACGAAGTAATAAATACAATTACGATTTTCTATCAAAATTCCAAAATTTCAATCGGTTTTAATGGCTAATTTATTTAAAGAACAACGAAATCTAGCAAATCACGTTCGAATGTAAAAAGACATGTTAAAAGATACCCATATTAAATTAACATGTTAAATACAATTGTGCCGCTTATGTCGCCTTGCCTGGAAACAAATCTTCAATTAACGCCCAATTTACACTAAAAATGAACGTAAAATATTTCTTTAAATAAAGTTAACACATAAAAAAATAAGTTTTCCTTATAGCACTAGCCTAAATTTAAACGCTAGATGTAGTCTGGTAGCATAGATTTAACGAGATACAAAATGCCCGTTTGTATTTTTTGTGACAATATATGCAATGTGAATTTCCCGCGACGATATCTGTACATTTACGGGCAAACGCGAGATTGGCTTCGGGTAGCTAATGGGAACTACCTCATGCTTCCGACGCTTCCCGAAGCAAATCTCGCGTTCGCTCGTAAATGGTCAGATTTGGTCGCGGTAATTAAAAAACAGTTTGCTTAATGCGAAGGAAAAGCTATCCGTTGTAAACAAGTCTAACTATAGAGACATGCGTTTTTAATTATACGAATGCATCGACTGTTTTTCCCCTAATAAGCCAATTGCTTTCGTTTACAATCGCGCGATAAACAAGGAATGTATAGTCTTAGCGATGATGATCGATTCTTATTGAGCAGTTTAGGGGACACAAATTGTTTCATCATTTTTGTTTGGCTTCAAAATACTTTATTTCGTTATTATTATTAGTATTATCGTTATAATTGTTATTATTATTATTATTATTATTATTATTATTATTATTATTATTATTATTATTATTATTATTATTATTATTATTATTAGTTACATTTTGGTGTAGTGTTAATTCTTTAAACTGGTAGAGGAAACACCCTGTGTCAAGAAATGACTTCTGTGTTTTTATGAAAAATACGTTTTATAGAGTCAGACGTAAGTAATGTACATTTTCCCATTGTACCATTTAAATGAAATGGATTGACATTACAATTTATATTCGTTGTGACCGAACGTTTTGTTATTAGATGATAACAACAATGTGATGATATTACAAACAAAGGTAGCAAAAGAAGACTTTGTTATATTTAAGCGTGCCATGAAACGAACGACGCTTAATGCATCCATGAGCATTTATTCGTTTTACAGTCAGAGAAGCTAGGCATACAAAGGAAGAAATAACTGTCGATTATTGCACATTTTTTTTTACGTTTAATCGCTTTGATGCGTTTTTATATTAAAAACAATTCATTAAGTATACATGGAGAATAATAGGTTGGTAACATGGATGGAGAATGGTTATCTAGCAAGGCGGAGGAATTTATCGGCTGACCCGATAAGATCCTCCGACGAGCCAGATAACCATTCTCCATCCACGCCACCAACCTAGTATTTTATTGACATGTCACATTTACAACATTCGTACATTAAGCCCATGCTTTTAAACTAAACAAGCAAAATTCATTGAATTTATATCCCCCGCCAATATACTTCTGGACACAAAAGTTTTCTGGACGGATGGACAACGCCAACGTGCATCATCCTCTTATCCATATATATACTCATACCAAGTTTCAATGAAACCCGTCAAAGTACTTCCAACATATGGCTCCGGACACAAAAAAACACATTTTTTTCAAGATACAAAGGGTCATAACTCCTTTATAATCCAATGGTGTACAATGCCATTTGGCGTGCATCATTCTCTTATCCATATATATACCCAAGTTTGAATGAAATCCGCCGAAGCACTTCCAAGATATGGCTCCGGACACAACAAAAACATTTTTTTCAAGATACAAAGGGCCATAATTCTGTTATCAACAGATGGTGTACAATGCCATTTGGCATGCATCATCCTCTTATCCATATATATACTCATACCAAGTTTTGATGAAATCCTCCAAAGCGCTTCCAAGATATGGCTCCGGACACAAAAGTGCCGGACGGACGTACGGCGGAAGGACGAAAAGACGGACGGACGGAAGGACGGACAACGCAAAAACAATATCACACCGCCTATGGCGGGCGATAATAAAATACATCGTAATTGACCAAACAAATGCTGATAGATCTAAAAGTTGTTTACTATCATTACGTCATTTCATGTTGACGACGTCATTTCACCAAAATAAAGCCATGCGATTGGTCAGTTATTGATTCTGTAGCCAATGAAAACGCCTTAAAATGTTGTATTTCGACTGACGAATATTCGAGGTCACGTTGTCAACTTGCCTAATAACATTTGGGTTATTAGGACACCTGGTTAGCAGGCTGTTTTAAAGGCACGTGACAGGATAACATCAAATGTGAATATAATATTATTTCCACATACTATTAGGTTTTGTGTGATTTTGATTATTGTAGCACACCAGAAATAATCATTTACTAACCGACTAAATATCTGCGTATTGT